>NW_026782006.1:600000-1137500 GCF_031769215.1 Ylistrum balloti | reverse complement strand
CTAAGTTTGCAATATCACAAACAGTGCTTTCATTATTCACCCGTTTTGCTGGCACCGTCGCCCACTGGTCACCAGAAATGAAGAAGAAGTGCTACTGTCTACAGTACATATAAATACTCACATGTATAGGTTATCTAATTAAAGAAATCGTAAACCATAATATATTTTTCGTTCCGTATCATTTTACAATTTACTCGGTGTTTCATAGTGTCCGCTATCTGTAACCCGTTTGGCTAGGTTGTCATCGTTGTGTCTCCCCTTCCATTTCCAATCTTTCGGCCTCCTCTTGTTCATCCATAGCAACCTCGAGTTGCTGAAGTCGACGGAGCGCATCGGAGACAATGCAAAGGTCACCCCTGAGCTCGCTGACGGCATAGGCGATACAGCGCGTGTTGTTAAGGACGTCCACTGTCTGTGTATAGGGGTTGTACCGTACGGCGAACGGACGCTTGATGGTGCAAGCGAATTGTCTACAATAGAAGTGATCGAGTCTTAGGTAAGATATGTTTGAAAATTACAGCATTAAAACAAAGTGAGATGTGTAGATATGAAATGAGTTTTCATGAGATTTTATAAAACCTATTAGAAGTTTGTTTTATTTATTTTTGAGGTTTACGACATGGAGGTCAAATTCAAACGTAGACAGCCATTTAGGTGCGCTATTTTCATAACATTCTCGACGTAACTTCAATGTAACATTAGGATATCGTATCACAATGCAGCCAATGGGAAACACCCTAGGTTAAATCGCATAAGTGAATTACACGTAAAATATACTACTTGGCGAATAACTGAATCACAGTCAGATTATGCAATAAACAAATTTCAATACTACACGAGTATTCTGTAAATACCAAAGGTTTAATTATATTTTAAACAAATATTTCAAGTAGCTGGTATCTTTAAACTATCAGCGATCAACATAACAGGATGTCCGATAGTTATATTGATTGATTAGACAAAAAATCTGAGAAATAAACACCCAAAGGTAGAACCACGAGGAAAAATACTGAGACATACCTAGGTTAATCAAATTTGAAGTATTCATAGGATTTAATTTCTTGAATATTTTTTAAGAAACAGAAGATAAAAAGATAGTAGTCTCTTCACTTGATTCATACACTGCACTTCCTTGTCCTTTCAATTTGAGAAACAAAATAGCCTTAATGACATATGACGTGTTTCACAATTGACAAACTGAATGTTATAATGTAACTGTTAAAATGTCTTACTGTTTGTATCGTAAAATAACTCACGACTCTTCAGCTGGACAGGGATCTTACAATACCATAAAATAGATTTAATAAACTCAATATACGAGCTCCACTTCTCCATATATCTAACTTGACATATGTAATGACCAGTGTATCAGACACAGAAAGAATGTTGTTGGCTTTACCTCATTCTATCTTTTGCTTCTTCAAAGCTGTCGGTGAAGAAATACACGTCCTGGAACGTTGTAATCAAACACTCCTGACGACATGTACGGGTCGGTTCGAATGGTATCTTCTCGGTTTTACTCGTCAATGCATGCTGAAAATCAACGTTGTATAGACTGATGATGTAGATAGGCCTCATGGTTACATATTTTATATTTTCCACTCCTGGATAGTAACATTCCTGCACCCCCAATCTATGGTGTTTACATGTCACAGTTGATTCGATATTCAAAGGTCTTGTTACCATTATAACGATTTGCGTGCAAGTAGTCGTCAACTGACGGACAAACTCGTAACACAGGGTTTCAAAAGATGTAGGTTGATAAAATTTAGGAGGAAGTTTTACGGTCGTCATAGTGATCTCATAGAGAAATATTCTTTTTCTTTGTGCAATATTAAATAGACGTGTATTATACTCGTTGGTTTGCCTGTTGGTCCCGTTGTCGTATACTTCGCTCTCATTTGAGGACGTGACATTACTTACTTTGATAAACCAAGCTTTACATGGCGGATGTCGTCGATGTAGGATAAGTCGTCCACTCTGCCTAGGTGCTTACTCACCTTTAACTCCCCAACAGATGAGAGCAGGCTTGTGCTGTGTGCCCTAGGTACTAACTCACCTTTACCTCCCCAACAGATGAGAGCAGGCTTGTGCTGTATACCCTAGGTACTAACTCACCTTTACCTCCCCAACAGATGAGAGCAGGCTTGTGCTGTATACCCTAGGTACTAACTCACCTTTACCTCCCCAACAGATGAGAGCAGGCTTGTGCTGTATACCCTAGGTACTAACTCACCTTTACCTCCCCAACAGATGAGAGCAGGCTTGTGCTGTATGCCCTTGGTACTAACTCACCTTTACCTCCCTAATAGATGAGAGTAAGCTTGCGGTGTATACCCTAGGTACTAACTCACCTTTACCTCCCCAACAGATGAGAGCAGGCTTGTGCTGTATACCCTAGGTACTAACTCACCTTTACCTCCCCAACAGATGAGAGCAGGCTTGTGCTGTATATGAGAGCAGGCTTGTGCTGTATGCCCTAGGTACTAACTCACCTTTACCTCCCCAACAGATGAGAGCAGGCTTGTGCTGTATGCTGTATACCCTAGGTACTACTCACCTTTACCTCCCCAACAGATGAGAGCAGGCTTGTGCTGTATACCCTAGGTACTAACTCACCTTTACCTCCCCAACAGATGAGAGCAGGCTTGTGCTGTATACCCTAGGTACTAACTCACCTTTACCTCCCCAACAGATGAGAGCAGGCTTGTGCTGTATACCCTAGGTACAACTCACCTTTACCTCCCCAACAGATGAGAGCAGGCTTGTGCTGTATGCCCTAGGTACTACCTTTACCTCCCCAACAGATGAGAGCAGGCTTGTGCTGTATACCCTAGCTAACTCACCTTTACCTCCCCAACAGATGAGAGCTGTGCTGTATGCCCTAGGTACTAACTCACCTTTACCTCCCCAACAGATGAGAGCAGGCTTGTGCTGTATGCCCTAGGTACTAACTCACCTTTAACTCCCCAACAGATGAGAGCAGGCTTGTGCTGTATGCCCTAGGTACTAACTCACCTTTACCTCCCCAACAGATGAGAGCAGGCTTGTGCTGTATACCCTAGGTACTAACTCACCTTTACCTCCCCAACAGATGAGAGCAGGCTTGTGCTGTATGCCCTAGGTACTAACTCACCTTTACCTCCCCAACAGATGAGAGCAGGCTTGTGCTGTATGCCCTAGGTACTAACTCACCTTTACCTCCCCAACAGATGAGAGCAGGCTTGTGCTGTATGCCCTAGGTACTATGAGAGCAGGCACCTTTAACTCCCCAACAGATGAGAGCAGGCTTGTGCTGTATGCCCTTGGTACTAACTCACCTTTACCTCCCCAACAGATGAGAGTGGACTTGTGCTGTATGCCTTAGATACTAACTCACCTTTAACTCCCCAACAGATGAGAGCAGGCTTGTGCTGTATATCCTAGGTACTAACTCACCTTTAACTCACCAACAGATGAGAGCAGGCTTGTGCTGTATGCCCTAGGTACTAACTCACCTTTACCTCCCCAACAGATGAGAGCAGGCTTGTGCTGTATATCCTAGGTACTAACTCACCTTTACCTCCCCAACAGATGAGAGCAGGCTTGTGCTGTATACCCTAGGTACTAACTCACCTTTACCTCCCCAACAGATGAGAGCAGGCTATGCCCTAGGTACTAACTCACCTTTAAACAGATGAGAGCAGGCTTGTGCTGTATACCCTAGGTACTAACTCACCTTTACCTCCCCAACAGATGAGAGCAGGCTTGTGCTGTATGCCCTAGGTACTAACTCACCTTTACCTCCCCAACAGATGAGAGCAGGCTTGTGCTGTATGCCCTAGGTACTAACTCACCTTTACCTCCCCAACAGATGAGAGCAGGCTTGTGCTGTATGCCCTAGGTACTAACTCACCTTTACCTCCCCAACAGATGAGAGCAGGCTTGTGCTGTATACCCTAGGTACTAACTCACCTTTACTCCCCAACAGATGAGAGCAGGCTTGTGCTGTATGCCCTAGGTACTAACTCACCTTTACCTCCCCAACAGATGAGAGCAGGCTTGTGCTGTATGCCCTAGGTACTAACTCACCTTTACCTCCCCAACAGATGAGAGCAGGCTTGTGCTGTATGCCCTAGGTACTAACTCACCTTTACCTCCCCAACAGATGAGAGCAGGCTTGTGCTGTATACCCTAGGTACTAACTCACCTTTACCTCCCCAACAGATGAGAGCAGGCTTGTGCTGTATGCCCTAGGTACTAACTCACCTTTACCTCCCCAACAGATGAGAGCAGGCTTGTGCTGTATACCCTAGGTACTAACTCACCTTTACCTCCCCAACAGATGAGAGCAGGCTTGTGCTGTATTCCCTAGGTACTAACTCACCTTTACCTCCCCAACAGATGAGAGCAGGCTTGTGCTGTATGCCCTAGGTACTAACTCACCTTTAACTCCCCAATAGATGAGAGCAGGCTTGTGCTGTATGCCCTAGGTACTAACTCACCTTTAACTCCCCAACAGATGAGAGCAGGCTTGTGCTGTATGCCCTAGGTACTAACTCACCTTTAACTCCCAAAAGATGAGAGCAGGCTTGTGCTGTATGCCCTAGGTGTATCACCTTTAACTCCCCAACAGATGAGAGCAGGCTTGTGCCTAGGTACTAACTCACCTTTACCTCCCCAACAGATGAGAGCAGGCTTGTGCTGTATGCCCTAGGTACTAACTCACCTTTACCTCCCCAACAGATGAGAGCAGGCTTGTGCTGTATGCCCTAGGTACTAACTCACCTTTAACTCCCCAACAGATGAGAGCAGGCTTGTGCCCCTAGGTACTTCACCTTTAACTCCCCAACAGATGAGAGCAGGCTTGTGCTGTATGCCCTAGGTACTAACTCACCTTTACCTCCCCAACAGATGAGAGCAGGCTTGTGCTGTATACCCTAGGTACTAACTCACCTTTAACTCCCCAACAGATGAGAGCAGGCTTGTGCTGTATGCCCTAGGTACTAACTCACCTTTACCTCCCCAACAGATGAGAGCAGGCTTGTGCTGTATGCCCTAGGTACTAACTCACCTTTAACTCCCCAACAGATGAGAGCAGGCTTGTGCTGTATGCCCTAGGTACTAACTCACCTTTAATTCCCAAACAGATGAGAACAGGCATGCGGTGTATACCCTAGGTACTAACTCACCTTTAACTCCCCAACAGATGAGAGCAGGCTTGTGCTGTATGCCCTAGGTACTAACTCACCTTTAACTCCCCAACAGATGAGAGCAGGCTTGTGCTGTATGCCCTAGGTACTAACTCACCTTTAACTCCCCAACAGATGAGAGCAGGCTTGTGCTGTATGCCCTAGGTACTAACTCACCTTTACCTCCCTAATAGATGAGAGCAGGCTTGCGGTGTTTACCCTAGGTGCTAACTCACCTTTAACTCCCCAACAGATGAGAGCAGGCTTGTGCTGTATGCCCTAGGTACTAACTCACCTTTAACTCCCCAACAGATGAGAGCAGGCTTGTGCTTGTGCTGTATGCCCTAGGTACTAACTCACCTTTAACTCCCCAACAGATGAGAGCAGGCTTGTGCTGTATGCCCTAGGTACTAACTCACCTTTACCTCCCCAACAGATGAGAGTGGACTTGTGCTGTATGCCCTAGATACTAACTCACCTTTAACTCCCCAACAGATGAGAGCAGGCTTGTGCTGTATGCCCTAGGTACTAACTCACCTTTAACTCCCCAACAGATGAGAGCAGGCTTGTGCTGTATGCCCTAGGTACTAACTCACCTTTAACTCCCCAACAGATGAGAGCAGGCTTGTGCTGTATGCCCTAGGTACTAACTCACCTTTAACTCCCCAACAGATGAGAGTAGGCTTGTGCTGTATGCCCTAGGTACTAACTCACCTTTAACTCCCCAACAGATGAGAGCAGGCTTGTGCTGTATGCCCTAGGTACTAACTCACCTTTAACTCCCCAACAGATGAGAGCAGGCTTGTGCTGTATGCCCTAGGTACTAACTCACCTTTAACTCCCCAACAGATGAGAGCAGGCTTGTGCTGTATATCCTAGGTACTAACTCACCTTTAACTCCCCAACAGATGAGAGTAGGCTTGTGCTGTATGCCCTAGGTACTAACTCACCTTTAACTCCCCAACAGATGAGAGCAGGCTGAGATGAGAGTAGGCTTGTGCTGTATGCCCTAGGTACTAACTCACCTTTAACTCCCCAACAGATGAGAGTAGGCTTGTGCTGTATGCCCTAGGTACTAACTCACCTTTAACTCCCCAACAGATGAGAGCAGGCTTGTGCTGTATGCCCTAGGTACTAACTCACCTTTAACTCCCCAACAGATGAGAGCAGGCTTGTGCTGTATGCCCTAGGTACTAACTCACCTTTAACTCCCCAATAGATGAGAGTAGGCCTGCACCGTATGCCCTCAGGTTTCCGTCCTGCTTACACAGCCCAAACTCAACCGTGAAAAAGTAGCACTGCAATATAATCGTCTTATTCATTTTAATTTGACAATGGAATAATGTATCATTAGAGCACAATCTTCTACAACATCGCGTTCGCATCCTTTATCCTAAACTACAGCGTGAATGCACATTTAACTGTAATGTTAACTTCATACACTAGCTGCTAGTTATCTATGTAAAACTGCTCATTTAAAGGAGTGAAAATACGGTTCTGACACACCTTAATCTGACACAAAGCATTTTGCGAGGCTGTGTTGAAGTGTTTGAAACAAGACAAGTATTTAGGAACAAAACCACTATTTGTGTTAAAAGTTTTGTGTATCATGCTCGGTCTGTGCATATATCAACTGTTTTTCAAAGATTGTCAAAACACACAATTGAATAGCCCCTTTAACATAAATTCAGAGTTAGATATAGTAGAGGCAAACAATGAGTTAAACAGCATCACACAGCTGTTTCGTCCCTCTAGGATTCGTAAGTAAAAATTACGTAGCCATCAAAAACCATTTTACTCGTGCTATTACCTAATCAGTAGATGAATTGCTAATCCCCCTGTCACTATCCTTCCTCTCTAACGTTGACTTTAGCATGGTGCTATAGGTTAGTGTGCTCGGAAACCGTACCAACTTACATAGTAGATACTTACCGTCGCTAATTTCTGTACTTCCTCGTCAGAGACCCCCAGCGAAGCCAATCCAAGTTCCTGTGAGAACTGTGCGAAGCTGGGATCAGCTAGAAGGGGCATGTGGCCTAGTAACTCGTGACAACAGTCACTGTAAAACACAACACGCCATATATAATGGATGAACATAAGTTGGAAAACGCCTTTGTCCCTCTAAAACAACAATATATGGTCCATATAATGGTTGTAACCCCATATAAATTCTGCTTTATATATATCAGGCCTTTGACGGATGATACCCTATATTGTTCAATTCCAGGTACCTTTACCAGAACTGGCGTGTTAATCTTTGAACTCTAGATAAACCTGTCATTATAATACTCACGGTTCCGGTGTGTAGAACGGGTCTGATCTATGACGGATGTATTGTGTGCAATGGAATACACGGAATGCAAGTCCTGCCAGAAAGTCCCGCGATGATAGATATCCCGCAACAGGTCGGAGTTGGAAACCAGTTCGTTCTAGAGGTGATAAGTTGACCGGCAATAAGCAAATACAACAAAAACAAGAGGCCCATGGACCATAACAGTCATCAGGTCAAAAATCATAGAAAATGTTGATGCTCTTCACAAAATATTAAATATTTTTTCGGAAATAATTCCCTCTCCAGAGACGTTTCAGACCAAATTTGGTTGAAATATGTCCACACGTATGAGAAGAGAAGGATTTTAAAGACAATTTCTGATTTCTCTTCACGGGCCTTCTGCTTGGCCCCTTAGGATCGATATATCTTCCGATCTAAAAATCATTCTTACCCTTCCCAAATTATGTATCAGACCAAATATATCAGAACTCTGTCCGATTTAATCAGAGAAGAATTTCAAAGACTAATTCTACAATTTCTCCTAACATACCTCATCCCTTGGCACCTAGGAATCGACATAGCCCCTTTATTATATATATTAGGATTACCTTCCTTTAATAATATTCCATGCCAAATTTGGTTGAAATCGACATAAGCGTTAAAAAGGAATAGAAAAAACACCCTTTTGGTGCCTGTCCCAGAGACTGAATAAACTCCATAAGTTCTGTATCAATCATGATGTCCCTCGATCCCCAATGATATATCAGACCAAATTTTATTGAAATCCACTCAGGCGTTTAGGAGGAGTAGCGTCTAGAAACAAAAATTTTACCTAAATTCCCGTTAAGGGCTTCGCTGCAAAGTCCCCATAGGGTCGAATCAACTTCAATTATTTAAAGTGATAACCTTCCCTCAGTAGTGTGTCGGGCCAGATTTGGTTGAAATCCACTCAACTACTAAGGAGAGCTAAATTTAAGAATTTTCACCATTCTGTCCTGTCCCAAATTCCCAGAGGTCGAATCAACTTCATTAATTTAAATTAAAATTGAATTAAATTTGTTCAAGTATATAGGAAGAGAAGCATTTTGAAGTAAAAGTCTTTACGGTCAGATGCCGTGATTATAAAACTGATTTTAAAAAGGGAGATGAAATCATTAGAATACATTCCAATACAAATAGTATTTGAAAGCATTTTTGGAAAAAGTATATTTTATGTTTATGAAAGAATTCAGTTTTAGGCTATATGTATCTTATAAAGTAATTCAGGACGAAATACAGCTGTTCTCTTCCCTTTCTTTTGTACAGTCTTTTATTTTCATGCACATACAAACCTTTAAGGAACTCTGATACATCCTCTAGTTGTGGTAAATTGTTTTCTCTGAAAGTAAAAATAAATAAAATTAAAGTAGAACGTCGTCAGAAACAAACCAAAGTAAAGTGGAATACCGTCAGACATATCAAAGTAAAGTGGAATACCGTCAGACATATCAAAGTAAAGTGGAATACCGTCAGACATATCAAAGTAAAGTTTAATATCGTCAGACGTATCAAAGTAAAGTGGAATACCGTCAGACATATCAAAGTAAAGTGGAATACCGTCAGACATATCAAAGTAAAGTGGAATACCGTCACACATATCAAAGTAAAGTGGAATATCGTCAGACATATCAAAGTAAAGTGGAATACCGTCAGACATATCAAAGTAAAGTGGAATATCGTCAGACATATCAAAGTAAAGTGGAATACCGTCAGACATATCAAAGTAAAGTGGAATACCGTCAGACATATCAAAGTAAAGTTGAATATCGTCAGACATATCAAAGTAAAGTTGAATATCGTCAGACATATCAAAGTAAAGTGGAATACCGTCAGACATATCAAAGTAAAGTTTAATACCATCAGACATATCAAAGTAAAGTGGAATACCGTCAGACATATCATAGTAAAGTGGAATACCGTCACACATATCAAAGTAAAATGGAATACCGTCAGACATATCAAAGTAAAGTGGAATACCGTCAGACATATCAAAGTAAAGTGGAATACCGTCAGACATATCAAAGTAAAGTGGAATACCGTCAGACATATCAAAGTAAAGTGGAATACCGTCACACATATCAAAGTAAAGTGGAATATCGTCAGACATATCAAAGTAAAGTGGAATACCGTCAGACATATATTCGGATACAAAGTTAAGCGGAATATATTCGGATACAAAGTTAAGCGGAATATATTCGGATACAAAGTTAAGCGGAATATATTCGGATACAAAGTAAAGTGGAATATATTCGGATACAAAGTAAAGAGAAATATATTCGGATACAAAGTAAAGTGGAATATATTCGGATACAATGTAAGGCGGAGTTGTCGTCATATGTAAACTGGAGTAAAGTGGAATTTAGTCAGATACACACATTCAATTAAATATATTGCGTACAAACCATTAAAATAAAACAGCGTTTTGTTTTTCAAACCAGAAAACTGAATAGTATAGTTCATGATGACGTTGAACAGCTTTTGATACAGAAATCTCCGATCTCCAGAAGGGTACTGTTTGATACCCTGTGATACAGAGATCAACCATCTCTGGGAGGATACAGTTTGATACCCTAAGATAGAGGGGCAAGTGTTTTGTTTACCTATATCCAAAGTGGTTGATGACGCAGTTTAATACCCTGTGATAGAGGGACGTGTGGTTACCTATATCCACAGTGGTTGATGATACAGTTTGATACCCTGTGATAGAGGGACGTGTGGTTACCTATATCCACAGTGGTTGATGATACAGTTTGATACCCTGTGATAGAGGGACGTGTGGTTTGTTTACCTGTAGTGGTTGATGATACAGTTTGATACCCTGTGATAGAGGGGCGTGTGGTTACCTATATCCACAGTGGTTGATAACAGAGTTTGATACCCTGTGATAGAGGGACGTGTGGTTTGTTTACCTGTAGTGGTTGATGATACAGTTTGATACCCTGTGATAGAGGGACGTGTGGTTACCTATATCCACAGTGGTTGATGATACAGTTTGATACCCTGTGATAGAGGGACGTGTGGTTACCTATATCCACAGTGGTTGATGATACAGTTTGATACCCTGTGATAGAGGGACGTGTGGTTACCTGTATCCACAGTGGTTGATGATACAATTTGATACCCTGTGGTAGAGGGACGTGTGGTTACCTATATCCACAGTGGTTGATGATGCAGTTTGATACCCTGTGATAGAGGGACGTGTGGTTACCTATATCCACAGTGGTTGATGATACAGTTTGATACCCTGTGATAGAGGGACGTGTGGTTACCTATATCCACAGTGGTTGATGATACAGTTTGATACCCTGTGATAGAGGGACGTGTGGTTACCTATATCCACAGTGGTTGATGATACAGTTTGATACCCTGTGATAGAGGGACGTGTGGTTACCTATATCCACAGTGGTTGATGGTACAGTTTGATACCCTGTGATAGAGGGACGTGTGGTTACCTATATCCACAGTGGTTGATGATACAGTTTGATACCCTGTGATAGAGGGACGTGTGTTTTGTTTACCTGTATCCGCAGTGGTCGATGAGTAGAGGCAGGTTTCGTAAATATTCTCTACATGCATGGGATGGATATAACTTCATCAGCTCTGAAAATACTGTCCCCCTGTCAAAACAAAGTTGTCACACAATAGAACAGACATTTAAAATCCCGCCCATTAACAACAAAACAAAAATATTCGCAAAAACCGACAAAAGTAGGTTTAGCAACCAATGTCAACATATAATGAAGCATATAGTGTCAACAGAACACAACAATATTTACTAAAATCTATATAAAATCAATAAATACCCCACAACTATCATCACCGGGGGGGGCTTAATCAGGACACGTAAAACTAAAGATATATACTGTAATATATACACTAAAGGAAAGTGTATATACTGCTAACCTACCATACCGTCACTGGAAAATCTTAAACCACGACACTAAAGGAAAGTGTATATACTGCTAACCTACCATACCACACGAGGAAATCTTAAACAACGACACTAAAGGAAAGAATGTAGACTGCTAACCTACCATACCACACTAGGAAATCTTAAACAACGAGACTAAAGGAACGAATGTAGACTGCTAACCTACCATACCGTCACTGGGAAATCTTAAACCACGACACTAAAGGAAAGTGTATATACTGCTAACCTACCATACCGTCACTGGGAAATCTTAAACCACGACACTAAAGGAAAGTGTATATACTGCTAACCTACCATACCGTCACTGGGAAATCTTAAACCACGACACTAAAGGAAAGTGTATATACTGCTAACCTACCATACCGTCACTGGGAAATCTTAAACCACGACACTAAAGGAAAGTGTATATACTGCTAACCTACCATACCACACTAGGAAATCTTAAACAACGACACTAAAGGAAAGTGTATATACTGCTAACCTACTATACCACACTAGGAAATCTTAAACAACGACACTAAAGGAAAGAATGTAGACTGCTAACCTACCATACCGTCACTGGGAAATCTTAAACCACGACACTAAAGGAAAGAATGTAGACTGCTAACCTACCATACCGTCACTGGGAAATCTTAAACCACGACACTAAAGGAAAGAATGTAGACTGCTAACCTACCATACCGTCACTGGAAAATCTTAAACCACGACACTAAAGGAAAGTGTATATACTGCTAACCTACCATACCGTCACTGGAAAATCTTAAACCACGACACTAAAGGAAAGTGTATATACTGCTAACCTACCATACCCCACAGGGAAATCTTAAACAACGACACTAAAGGAAAGTGTATATACTGCTAACCTACCATACCGTCACTGGTAAATCTTAAACAACGACACTAAAGGAAAGAATGTAGACTGCTAACCTACCATACCGTCACTGGGAAATCTTAAACAACGACACTAAAGGAAAGAATGTAGACTGCTAACCTACCATACCGACACTGGAAAATCTTAAACAACGACACTAAAGGAAAGTGTATATACTGCTAACCTACCATACCGTCACTGGAAAATCTTAAACCACGACACTAAAGGAAAGTGTATATACTGCTAACCTACCATACCGTCACTGGGAAATCTTAAACCACGACACTAAAGGAAAGTGTATATACTGCTAACCTACCATACCACACTGGGAAATCTTAAACAACGACACTAAAGGAAAGTGTATATACTGCTAACCTACCATACCACACTGGGAAATCTTAAACCACGACACTAAAGGAAAGTGTATATACTGCTAGCCTACCATACCAACTGGGAAATCTTAAACAACGACACTAAAGGAAAGAATGTATATACTGCTAACCTACCATACCACACTGGAAATCTTAAACAACGACACTAAAGGAAAGTGTATATACTGCTAACCTACCATACCGTCACTGGGAAATCTTAAACCACGACACTAAAGGAAAGTGTATATACTGCTAACCTACCATACCGTCACTGGAAAATCTTAAACAACGACACTAAAGGAAAGTGTATATACTGCTAACCTACCATACCGTCACTGGAAAATCTTAAACAACGACACTAAAGGAAAGTGTATATACTGCTAACCTACCATACCACACTAGGAAATCTTAAACAACGACACTAAAGGAAAGAATGTAGACTGCTAACCTACCATACCACACTAGGAAATCTTAAACAACGACACTAAAGGAAAGAATGTAGACTGCTAACCTACCATACCGTCACTGGGAAATCTTAAACAACGACACTAAAGGAAAGTGTATATACTGCTAACCTACCATACCGTCACTGGAAATCTTAAACAACGACACTAAAGGAAAGTGTATATACTGCTAAGTGTATATACTGCTAACCTATACCGTCACTGGGAAATCTTAAACCACGACACTAAAGGAAAGTGTATATACTGCTAACCTACCATACCGTCACTGGGAAATCTTAAACCACGACACTAAAGGAAAGTGTATATACTGCTAACCTACCATACCGTCAATGGGAAATCTTAAACCACGACACTAAAGGAAAGTGTATATACTGCTAACCTACCATACCGTCACTGGGAAATCTTAAACCACGACACTAAAGGAAAGTGTATATACTGCTAACCTACCATACCACACTGGGAAATCTTAAACCACGACACTAAAGGAAAGTGTATATACTGCTAACCTACCATACCGTCACTGGGAAATCTTAAACCACGACACTAAAGGAACGAATGTAAACTGCTAACCTACCATACCGTCACTGGGAAATCTTAAACAACGACACTAAAGGAAAGTGTATATACTGCTAACCTACCATACCGTCACTGGGAAATCTTAAACCACGACACTAAAGGAAAGTGTATATACTGCTAACCTACCATACCACACTGGGAAATCTTAAACCACGACACTAAAGGAAAGTGTATATACTGCTAACCTACCATACCGTCACTGGGAAATCTTAAACAACGACACTAAAGGAAAGTGTATATACTGCTAACCTACCATACCACACTAGGAAATCTTAAACCACGACACTAAAGGAAAGAATGTATATACTGCTAACCTACCATACCACACTAAAGGAAATCTTAAACCACGACACTAAAGGAAAGAATGTAGACTGCTAACCTACCATACCGTCACTGGAAAATCTTAAACAACGACACTAAAGGAAAGTGTATATACTGCTAACCTACCATACCACACGAGGAAATCTTAAACAACGACACTAAAGGAAAGAATGTAGACTGCTAACCTACCATACCGTCACTGGAAAATCTTAAACAACGACACTAAAGGAAAGTGTATATACTGCTAACCTACCATACCGTCACTGGGAAATCTTAAACCACTACACTAAAGGAAAGAATGTAGACTGCTAACCTACCATACCACACTAGGAAATCTTAAACAACGACACTAAAGGAAAGTGTATATACTGCTAACCTACCATACCGTCACTGGAAAATCTTAAACAACGACACTAAAGGAAAGTGTATATACTGCTAACCTACCATACCACACGAGGAAATCTTAAACAACGACACTAAAGGAAAGAATGTAGACTGCTAACCTACCATACCACACTAGGAAATCTTAAACAACGAGACTAAAGGAAAGTGTATATACTGCTAACCTACCATACCGTCACTGGGAAATCTTAAACAACGACACTAAAGGAACGAATGTAGACTGCTAACCTACCATACCGTCACTGGAAAATCTTAAACAACGACACTAAAGGAAAGTGTATATACTGCTAACCTACCATACCACACGAGGAAATCTTAAACAACGACACTAAAGGAACGAATGTAGACTGCTAATCTACCATACCGTCACTGGAAAATCTTAAACAACGAGACTAAAGGAACGAATGTAGACTGCTAATCTACCATACCGTCACTGGGAAATCTTAAACCACGAGACTAAAGGAACGAATGTAGACTGCTAATCTACCATACCGTCACTGGGAAATCTTAAACCACGACACTAAAGGAAAGTGTATATACTGCTAACCTACCATACCGTCACTGGGAAATCTTAAACCACGACACTAAAGGAAAGTGTATATACTGCTAACCTACCATACCGTCACTGGGAAATCTTAAACCACGACACTAAAGGAAAGTGTATATACTGCTAACCTACCATGCCGTCACTGGGAAATCTTAAACCACGACACTAAAGGAAAGTGTATATACTGCTAGCCTACCATGCCGTCCCTAGGAAATCTTAAACCACGACACTAAAGGAACGAATGTAGACTGCTAACCTACCATACCACATTAGGAAATCTTAAACCACAACACTAAAGGAAAGTGTATATACTGCTAACCTACCATACCGTCACTGGGAAATCTTAAACAACGACACTAAAGGAAAGAATGTAGACTGCTAACCTACCATACCGTCACTGGGAAATCTTAAACCACGACACTAAAGGAAAGAATGTAGACTGCTAACCTACCATACCGTCACTGGAAAATCTTAAACCACGACACTAAAAGAAAGTGTATATACTGCTAACCTACCATACCGTCACTGGGAAATCTTAAACAACGACACTAAAGGAAAGTGTATATACTGCTAACCTACCATAGCACACTAGGAAATCTTAAATCACGACACCAAAGGAAAGAATGTAGACTGCTAACCTACCATACCACATTAGGAAATCTTAAACCACGACACTAAAGGAACGAATGTAGACTGCTAACCTACCATACCACACTAGGAAATCTTAAACAACGACACTAAAGGAAAGAATGTAGACTGCTAACCTACCATGCCTTACTGGGAAATCTTAAACAACGACACTAAAGGAAAGAATGTAGACTGCTAACCTACCATACCGTCACTGGAAAATCTTAAACAACGACACTAAAGGAAAGTGTATATACTGCTAACCTACCATACCACACGAGGAAATCTTAAACAACGACACTAAAGGAAAGAATGTAGACTGCTAACCTACCATACCACACTAGGAAATCTTAAACAACGAGACTAAAGGAAAGTGTATATACTGCTAACCTACCATACCGTCACTGGGAAATCTTAAACAACGACACTAAAGGAACGAATGTAGACTGCTAATCTACCATACCGTCACTGGAAAATCTTAAACAACGACACTAAAGGAAAGTGTATATACTGCTAACCTACCATACCGTCACTGGGAAATCTTAAACCACGACACTAAAGGAAAGTGTATATACTGCTAACCTACCATACCGTCACTGGGAAATCTTAAACAACGACACTAAAGGAAAGTGTATATACTGCTAACCTACCATACCGTCACTGGGAAATCTTAAACCACGACACTAAAGGAAAGTGTATATACTGCTAACCTACCATACCGTCACTGGGAAATCTTAAACCACGACACTAAAGGAAAGAATGTAGACTGCTAACCTACCATACCGTCACTGGGAAATCTTAAACCACGACACTAAAGGAAAGTGTATATACTGCTAACCTACCATACCGTCACTGGGAAATCTTAAACCACGACACTAAAGGAAAGAATGTAGACTGCTAACCTACCATGCCGTCCCTAGGAAATCTTAAACCACGACACTAAAGGAAAGTGTATATACTGCTAACCTACCATGCCGTCCCTAGGAAGTACACTAGAATCTTGGCATGCCTATATATACATTTCTACATATAGTATACCGTTAAGCTAATGATAGTGATGTACTACAGATAATATAACTTACCATGTTCGAACCTCCTCCGTCGTGTATTCTACTCTGGGAATAGGATTGCCACTGGTGAAAAAAATAGCAAGGTCAGTCGACAGAAAGTTTGGTGTTAAGATATTCATTCAATAGAAAAAAGATGTCGGTATTAAAATATCAATCAGTCGACAGAAGATGTCGGTATTAAAATATACAGTCAGTCGACAGATAGGGTCGGTATTGAGATATACAGTCAGTCGACAGAAGATGTCGGTATTAAGATATACAGTCAATCGACAGAAGAGGTCGGTATTAACATATACAGCCAGTCGACAGAAGAGGTCGGTATTAAGATATACAGTCAGTCGACAGAAGAGGTCGGTATTAACATATACAGTCAGTCGACAGAAGAGGTCGGTATTAAGATATACAGTCAGTCGACAGAAGATGTCGGTATTAAGATATACAGTCAGTCGACAGAAGATGTCGGTATTAAGATATACAGTCAATCGACAGAAGAGGTCGGTATTAACATATACAGTCAGTCGACAGAAGAGGTCGGTATTAAGATATACAGTCAGTCGACAGAAGAGGTCGGTATTAAGATATACAGTCAGTCGACAGAAGAGGTCGGTATTAAGATGTACAGTCCGTCGACAGAAGAGGTCTGTATTAAGATATACAGTCAGTCGACAGAAGAGGTCGGTATTAAGATATACAGTCAGTCGACAGAAGATGTCGGTATTAAGATATACAGTCAATCGACAGAAGAGGTCTGTATTAAGATATACAGTGAGTCGACAGAAGAGGTCTGTATTAAGATATACAGTCAGTCGACAGAAGAGGTCGGTATTAAGATATACAGTGAGTCGACAGAAGAGGTCGGTATTAAGATATACAGCCAGTCGACAGAAGATGTCGGTATTAAGATATACAGTCAGTCGACAGAAGATGTCGGTATTAAGATATACAGTCAGTCGACAGAAGAGGTCGGTATTAAGATATACAGTCAGTCGACAGAAGAGGTCGGTATTAAGATATACAGCCAGTCGACAGAAGAGGTCGGTATTAAGATATACAGCCAGTCGACAGAAGAGGTCGGTATTAAGATATACAGTCAGTCGACAGAAGATGTCGGTATTAAGATATACAGTCAGTCGACAGAAGAGGTCGGTATTAAGATATACAGCCAGTCGACAGAAGATTTTGTTGATTCAATGCCAAAAGAAACCCTATCGTGAAAATTACTTAAAACACATAAACTTGTTAGTGTGAAATGATCTGTGTTCGGATTTTAATGATGTGTTGATGTTGATGTCGTTTCTATTATACTTTGTACATCTGTATATGTTTTTATACTGTAACTAGGCATTCCATACTCGTAAACGTAGCGCCATCTTGTACGTGACAGGAGAATTGTTTATGTCCTTTGATTACCAAGATTTTCTAATCTATGAACGTCTGTTCAATTGACTAGCTGTCACAAACTGTTTGTTTTCAAGACAGTGAACAGAAAAATAATGTGAGACTAAAGTCTTTTTCCATCGATCTACATAGACAGGCTTTGTGTAGATCAGGACTGACGGAGCACAGAAACTTTACTTAATGTAGAACGAAGCCAGGATTGTTTTTTTCTCAATTACGTCTGTTCATGAAAACAACACAAAGAAATCTGTCGTACCACACAGCAATATTGTCATCATAGTATTCCGTTAGTAACCACAGTATATAATAAAAAAACTTTTCAAGTCAAGCGAATAGATATTATCCACAGAAAAGACTCAGATGCTGGCATTCCCTAAAATCGTGTAATATAGAGAGACGAGATTACCCTCCATATAGTATAAGATGTAGTTATTCCCTAAAGTAATGTAATATAGAGAGACGATATCACTCTCCATATAGTATAAGATGTAGTTATTCCCTAAAATCGTGTAATATAGAGAGACGATATTACCCTCCATATAGTATAAGATGCAGGTATTCCCTACAGTCGTGTAATATAGAGAGACGTGTAATATAGAGAGACGATATCACTCTCCATATAGTATAAGATGCAGGTATTCCCTAAAGTCGTGTAATATAGAGAGACGTGTAGAGAGACGATATTCCCATATAGTATAAGATGTAGTTATTCCCTAAAGTCGTGTAATATAGAGAGATATCGTGTCCAATATAGAGAGAGAGACGATATCACTCTCCATATAGTATAAGATGTAGTTATTCCCTAAAGGCGTGTAATATAGAGAGACGATATCACTCTCCATATAGTATAAGATGCAGGTATTCCCTAAAGTCGTGTAATATAGAGAGACGTGTAATATAGAGAGACGATATCACTCTCCATATAGTATAAGATGCAGGTATTCCCTAAAGTCGTGTAATATAGAGAGACGTGTAATATAGAGAGACGATATCACTCTCCATATAGTATAAGATGTAGTTATTCCCTAAAGGCGTGTAATATAGAGAGACGATATCACTCTCCATATAGTATAAGATGCAGGTATTCCCTAAAGTCGTGTAATATAGAGAGACGTGTAATATAGAGAGACTATATAAATCTCCATATAGTATAAGATGTATTCCCTACAGTAGAGAGACGATAATATAGAGAGACGTGTAATATAGAGAGACGATATCACTCTCCATATAGTATAAGATGTAGTTATTCCCTAAAATCGTGTAATATAGAGAGACGATATTACCCTCCATATAGTATAAGATGTAGGTTTTCCCGAAAGTCGTAATATAGAGAGACAACCTCATCCTCTATATAGTATAAGATGTAGGTATTACCTTATATAGAATTAAACGTACCCAGTATATAGGATATCACTAAAGTCGATCATTAGGGTTAATAATCCTCCACAATGAAGAGGTCGGTTTGTAGAATCTATAACCGAGAACTTGATACCATTACAGTAATACAGCAGTTGTTTTCCACGATAATCCTTCTGGGTGGCGGTGTCACTCAACACAAAAGGGAAAGCTTATAGATATCATTTTGATGTCGTCATCGGCCATGATATCGTCCCAGGAGAAATGCCAAAGCGAGCGGTACGTTACTTATCATGAAATTAATACATCTTTATTACAACTTTTTTTACGCTGTTATTATTTTCAATGGCGATTTATTCCTTAATATTTACCATTGTATGGCATTTATACGATGTAATCTCACCATCGTCAGTTGTGTATGATCAGCTGATCAACTGCCAGCATCGTAGGAATATTGTAAGTTGTGTAAAAACAAATTGGGGGTTTCTTCTCTTACAAAAAGATTAAAACTTAAATTAATGAATATGAAGTATTGAGCTTGTAGTCGGTATTTCTGGGCATGGGAACTGTCCATGAAAACTGTCCATGAAGGCTGTCCATGAAGGCAAACTGGAAGCAGTTCACATCGAAATCAACAGCGAATGGGACACAAGTTTTGAATATTGTTATAAACTTGTTATCAAGCATGTTACTGATTGCTTCTAAAATAATTGTACGTGCTTGAAGCAGATCACAACAGTGGTGTGACGTAACCTACATATGCACGGGCTAAATGTCACAAAAGTAACCAAACAAAAATCGACGTCGCATACACAGTGTCTAACCCCACACGCTAAATCTATGAATAGAAATGTGCATCGATTGTCTTAAAGCCAATAAATATGGATGAGGTTGGGGTAGGGAGGACGCGCTGAGCCCGGCCCGAACCCAACAGAGGCCAATTACATCAAATGAAAGTGATTGTAAACCAAACATTCAGATAGCCCAATCATGCATATATAACCAGACGTCGATCTCCTTTTATTCCATTTTATATCGGACCAAATCTCCGTGTATAAAAATAGTAGTGCTTGACGACAAAAATACATTGGACTCAGCAAATTTCTTTTTGATTCCTTACTCGTGCTGCATTCTTCTGTGACAATGTAAATGACGTATATGATGTGTATTGAGAGAGAGAGAGAGAGAGAGAGAGAGAGAGAGAGAGAGAGAGAGAGAGAGAGAGAGAGAGAGAGAGAGAGAGAGAGAGAGAGAGAGAGAGAGAATAAATGTTATTTATTTATTTGTTTCAGGGTTCAGGTCCATTGTGTTAGCAACGTTATTGAAATTCATAGAAAATAATAAAACTTCTGTAGTCATGGTTACGGACTTAGCCCCCAAATCCTTTAGATTAGTCCTTTCTGTTATGTGACATTCCCGTTCTTTGGAGAACACGTGCTTGTGATTTATTTATTTGTAGGTCCGCGAAAGAATCACAATTTGTACTTAGTAACGTAGGAAGACGTGTACTTGGAACGGTTCGTTGTCCATCTTTTGTCTTTTGTTTTTGTTTTGTTTTTGTAAACAATAATTGCCAATGTAAATTAAAGCCAAATCAAAGATATTTTAAAGTAATTTGACAAGTCAGAATGGCGATACTGTCTTCTGGTTTCACAAATCATGTAAAACTACACACATACATATCACCTCATTAAGAAATCATGCATATCTTTAGAACGGGTGAAAACAACAACAAAACGTGGTACCCACTATACCAATCAATTTCCCACTCTCAACGCATACTTACTATTTGTAAGCCATAGCAATATCGGCAAAGTACTTCCGCCTTTGTCTATACACTTTGTCTTTAAAACCCTGAAAAGTATACAGATGAAAACTTTGTAACCTGTATGACGCATTTAAATGCATGTCATTAGTGGCACGGTTCATGTATTCTGGACGTTGTTTTGAAGTCATGTCATTAGTGGCACGGTTCATGTATTCTGGACGTTGTTTTGAAGTCATGTCATTAGTGGCACGGTTCATGTATTCTGGACGTTGTTTTGAAGTCATGCCATTAGTGGCACGGTTCATGTATTCTGGACGTTGTTTTGAAGTCATGCCATTAGTGGCACGGTTCATGTATTCTGGACGTTGTTTTGAAGTCATGTCATTAGTGGCACGGTTCATGTATTCTGGACGTTGTTTTGAAGTCATGTCATTAGTGGCACGGTTCATGTATTCTGGACGTTGTTTTGAAGTCATGTCATTAGTGGCACGGTTCATGTATTCTGGACGTTGTTTTGAAGTCATGTCATTAGTGGCACGGTTCATGTATTCTGGACGTTGTTTTGAAGTCATGTCATTAGTGGCACGGTTCATATATTCTGGACGTTGTTTTGAAGTCATGCCATTAGTGGCACGGTTCATGTATTCTGGACGTTGTTTTGAAGTCATGCCATTAGTGGCACGGTTCATGTATTCTGGACGTTGTTTTGAAGTCATGTCATTAGTGGCACGGTTCATGTATTCTGGACGTTGTTTTGAAGTCATGCCATTAGTGGCACGGTTCATGTATTCTGGACGTTGTTTTGAAGTCATGTCATTAGTGGCACGGTTCATGTATTCTGGACGTTGTTTTGAAGTCATGTCATTAGTGGCACGGTTCATGTATTCTGGACGTTGTTTTGAAGTCATGTCATTAGTGGCACGGTTCATGTATTCTGGACGTTGTTTTGAAGTCATGTCATTAGTGGCACGGTTCATGTATTCTGGACGTTGTTTTGAAGTCATGTCATTAGTGGCACGGTTCATGTATTCTGGACGTTGTTTTGAAGTCATGTCATTAGTGGCACGGTTCATGTATTCTGGACGTTGTTTTGAAGTCATGTCATTAGTGGCACGGTTCATGTATTCTGGACGTTGTTTTGAAGTCATGCCATTAGTGGCACGGTTCATGTATTCTGGACGTTGTTTTGAAGTCATGCCATTAGTGGCACGGTTCATGTATTCTGGACGTTGTTTTGAAGTCATGTCATTAGTGGCACGGTTCATGTATTCTGGACGTTGTTTTGAAGTCATGTCATTAGTGGCACGGTTCATGTATTCTGGACGTTGTTTTGAAGTCATGCCATTAGTGGCACGGTTCATGTATTCTGGACGTTGTTTTGAAGTCATGTCATTAGTGGCACGGTTCATGTATTCTGGACGTTGTTTTGAAGTCATGCCATTAGTGGCACGGTTCATGTATTCTGGACGTTGTTTTGAAGTCATGCCATTAGTGGCACGGTTCATGTATTCTGGACGTTGTTTTGAAGTCATGCCATTAGTGGCACGGTTCATGTATTCTGGACGTTGTTTTGAAGTCATGTCATTAGTGGCACGGTTCATGTATTCTGGACGTTGTTTTGAAGTCATGTCATTAGTGGCACGGTTCATGTATTCTGGACGTTGTTTTGAAGTCATGTCATTAGTGGCACGGTTCATGTATTCTGGACGTTCTGTTGAAGTCATATACTATTTGAAAATTACAAACTGTTTGAATTGTTCGTCTAATGCACCTCCTCGTCTAGATTTTGACAAGTTTTGATATTCCTCTGCCGTCCTAAGGTTTTAACACTTTACACCATTAACATCACCAATACTTATAAGTTACAGAACAGTTGTATGATGCAATCCAATTATTTGGTTTTACATTACGTAAGATTCTGAATTAATGATGAAGAGAGCTATTGACTTGTGTGTCTTTGTGTAAACCATGGGTTATCAGAGCTCTGTCACAGTTAAACGGGTTCAAGACTATCATAGCAGGTAGCATCATTATTACAGATATATATAGCATGGCCATTTGATTTAAAGTTTACTTACCGGGTGGTCAGCATCCAATTCAATACCGTACATGAGGACACGATTGGCTGAATGGTCTAGATCAGAAATCTTCCTGGGAAACCATGGTGCATCAAGGAGTAGGTCTTCCGCTAAAAAACCAAAACATCTTGTTCTTAATAGTAGCATACCATATATCGTCGATCATAAATAGAGGCTTTTGTGTTCATCTCCAACTATAATTGTGTACGTATAATGGCCTACATATTTATTGTGAGACATGACGGGATGCTTTTTCATTTATTTTTCAGAATTCATATATCCAATTATTGATACAAAATATTCATTTGCTGTGGGTTTTTTTAAACACAACCAATCCTTGGCTAACAATGATAGATGTCAAGTTAACAAGCGATAAACACACTTCACCTTCGTCTGACCTGTCTAGATGTCAAGTTAACAAGCGATAAACACACTTCACCTTCGTCTGACCTGTCTAGATGTCAAGTTAACAAGCGATAAACACACTTCACCTTCGTCTGACCTGTCTAGATGTCAAGTTAACAAGCGATAAACACACTTCACCTTCGTCTGACCTGTCTAAATGTCAAGTTAACAAGCGATAAACCTTTGTCTGACCTGTTTAGATGTCAAGTTAACAAGCGATAAACACACTTCACCTTCGTCTGACCTGTCTAGATGTCAAGTTAACAAGCGATAAACACACTTCACCTTCGTCTGACCTGTCTAGATGTCAAGTTAACAAGCGATAAACACACTTCACCTTCGTCTGACCTGTCTAAATGTCAAGTTAACAAGCGATAAACCTTTGTCTGACCTGTTTAGATGTCAAGTTAACAAGCGATAAACACACTTCACCTTCGTCTGACCTGTCTAGATGTCAAAGTAACGAAATACTTCACTATTGAATGTCGAGGGATATGTGTCATGATAACATATTTCATCAATTGCTTAAGACTGCAGGTGCTGTGGTAACTGAACACGTTTCCTCAGTGGCTGACGAGGTTAGGTGTCATTGTAACTAAACACACTTTACCATTGGCTGACGAAGTTAGGTGTCATTGTAACTAAACACATTTTACCATTGGCTGACGAAGTTAGGTGTCATTGTAACAAAACACATTTTACCATTGGCTATTGAGAGTAGGTGTCATGGTAACTACAAAAAAATCACCAATTGCTCAAGAGAGAAGGCGTCATGGTAACTACACATATTTCACCATTGGCTGTCGAGGATACGCGTTATGGTAACTACACATATTTCACCAATGACTCACGAGAGAAGGCGTCATGGTAACAAAATAATCTTTACCCTACGATTGATGAAGACAGATATCATAGTAAATAAATACACCCCATCTTTGACTGACAAGGGTGAAAAATGATAATTCAAGTATTGAATTCATGCCTGGTGAGGGCAAGTGACACATTAACTTCACCAAAACAAAAAGTACAAGTTACAAATCTATGAATTATAAATCGACGAATCAAGAGAAACGCTGCCAGCGAAATAACGATTTACATGGCGATCACAGAAGTACAAGGAGGAAGAGACGTGAAGTAAGCTGGGGGCACCGCCATATAAACATCCTGGTCAGTCATGTAAGTGATGTCGCGTTCTGAAACTAGCTGAAATCGCTGGGCTTAAACACGATATTCGAACATATGAGACTACATATTTCACAAGGAAATGCCATAGCCTTTAGTGACGACCTTTACACTTCTCTTTAGTCAAACAACCTTCACCTTTCGAAACCCGTGTTGTAAATTTTTCTGTCAACTTTCGTCATCTTTTACGGAAATTGTGATATTGGCAACAAGTGCTTGGGTATCAAATATTTAGTAAGCAGAATTGTTCTTATCTAGTAACGAAAACATCACAACAGAAAATTGTGAAAAACCACGATTATCATGCATCTCATTGGAATGTAGGTAAGTCTGTTATATCAACGATTTTTAATTTTCGTAAGAATATAGGAACTGTATTGTCAACATATTTCTTTTTTGTAAAGACAAAATATTTTTTCACATATCTAAAAGTAATGCATTTTATCTAAATGATCTCATTGGGATGAAGGTAGGTTCTGTGGAAACTGAACACGCTCATTCTCAACCGATTAGAGAAGATGTCTTGGCAATGCTACATTCCGCTAGAAATAGCTATGGGTAGAAATCATGATAACTCCTCTAATGAATTGGTATAAGAGTGAATCTTACCTGAAGGGGGTAGTCGTAAAGACGGTGCAGGAGAAGGGGGTACAGGCAAGTCGTTGTAGCTGATACTGGCAACCTCTTGTTTTAGACGTTTGATTAATTCCTCCAGACGAATGTTATCTGTTTCCAAATCCACATAAATGTCAAACTCGGAATCACTGCGCTTTGATTTCCGCGATTCTATATGTACAACGTTGATATGGTTTTCCTGGAACATTTTATATCAAGTTATTAAAATACATTCAGAAACATCATAGTCTCACATAGGAACTCTTCGTGTGTGCCTATTCTCCTTTTTATTGACGGGAATGTTACAGGTTTTCTCGGTTTGGTTTTAAACTGACGAGAAAATCAAATTAAATTATATGTAAGGCAAAAATTCATGCTGAAGAGATAGTTGTAATACATTGCACATTGTACAATGAAAACAAGTACAAGAATGAAATCATGTTCATCATGAAGTGTGAGATAAAATATGTGTTTTAAAAATTACATCACTACAGTTTCAATAAAAAGAAAATAAAAACAATCTGTGAGATCCTACACCCACACACTATTACTATGGCAGTAAAGTCTTCATGAAAGTTCACCTCATTAAGACCCCCCCAACTTTTAAAACAAATTTTTTATCCTTCATTCTATAAAAAAAAACTCTATATATCGTTTGCTTCAATATTAAGGCCATCTCGCAATAAGGCCATCTTCCATTTATCCCACATCGCAATAAGGCCACCTATCATTTATACCACACAAAAATAAGGCAATCTCTCATTTTATACCACATCGCAATAAGGCCATCTCTCATTTATACCACTTCGCAATAAGGCAATTTCTCATTCATACCACCTCGCATTAATGCTTTTTCTCATTAATACCACCTCGCAATAAGGCCATCTCTCATTGATACGACCTCGCAATAAGACCAGATCATTTGTACATAGAATGTCGCTTCATTTAAAATACCACTAACCAGACACAAAGTTACCTGGCGCTTATCCATCATCTACAACTTCCGTCCGTCGGTTCAGTTAGCTATATCTTGGTATCAAATGGCTACTCAGAAAATGTCAACAAAATCATGATCCAAACTCAATCAAAGACCTCCGAAAAAGCACAGTGAGAATAAGACCAGGTGCTTCGGCCGAATAAGCGTCTTCTAATTCTGGGTAATTCCATCCAAGAACGTTTTACAAAGTTCACAAATAGGAACAAGATTATCAACAGCAAACATTCCGACAAACATGTACTAACGAGCTTCGAACATGTCTACAAGCCAGCTCACCTGGAATATTCGCAGTGCCTTGATCAGGCATCCCACCTGGTTTTGGAGGGTGAACACAATAGATGTGGTCTTGCCTAAACCGGACGGGCTATATATGCCGTCGATCTTCTTCAAGTTTTCCTGATGACAAAATGATAAAAAATAATATTATAATTAATAATGAGGATAACATATTGTGGTAAAATACACTGACATAATATCTTACACGACAAATTAAAATGGAGGGAACACTGCAGACTTTATTTCACTAATTAGCATTAAGGGAGATATTGAACTACAGAACCTGTCAAGTTGTGACAGGTCTGCTGGTTTGACGAAGTGAACCATCGACCTAGATGTAAGGTTAGGTTTAGATTTATACCTTGGGTGAATGAAACAAAACCACTATAAATACTTTCTAGGTGTGAATCACAGAGGAGATGGAGTGGCTCACGGGTTCAATATCTTAATAGAAGAAGGTGATTACATTAATAAACAGATATAAAAGTGCGCCTGGATTAATACAACAACAATAGGTACAAAGGTATATCACATATGATATATTGAAACGGGCAGATATACTACAGAAGGTGCTGACATTTATTGGACGAAGTAAATACTTACATACCTATATGTAACACCTAATCAAGTGGCGTGTATAGCTTGTAGAGACAGTACAATAATACATTGAATTCATTATGTAACGATCGTTCGACGCACAGTGATTGCTGGTAGGTCGCCATAGTAACAATTAACCACCAATTTATTGACTACGATGACACTATAAATTCATTTCAGTTGAAATGGTTATTATGCATTCTCCATGTCCCGTGTTGGTTATTTTCATCATCTATTAATATATGTTCCTTTGTTGAATGAATATCAATAAAAACACGATAGAAAGAGCGATGAAACAGTATGTAGATAAACTACCTATAATCAGACCGCAACAATCAATGTGACTGATGATGTTGAGGGTATTTACAGAAACTGAGCTTGTAAGATCGTAGCCAACCAGGAACGTAAAGAAAGAAACATTGATTGTGAAATATAATTACATGTGCTAAATACATGTATCATTAGAAATATTTTAATAATATGATCACGTATGTGGCAGCAATAACTGTCAGTATAGAAAAAGACACAAAGACACAATAACTGTTAGTATAGAAAAAAACATAAAGACACAATAACTGCCAGTATAGAAAAAGACACAAACACACAATAACTGTTAGTATAGAAAAAGACACAAAGACACAATAACTGTTAGTATAGAAAAAAAACATAAAGACACAATAACTGCCAGTATAGAAAAAGACACAAAGACACAATAACTGTTAGTATAGAAAAAGACACAAAGACACAATAACTGTTAGTATAGAAAAAGACACAGACACAATAACTGTTAGTATAGAAAAAGACACAGACACAATAACTGCCAGTATAGAAAAAGACACAGACACAATAACTGTCAGTATAGAAAAAGACACAAAGACACAATAACTGTTAGTATAGAAAAAGACACAGACACAATAACTGTCAGTATAGAAAAAGACACAAAGACACAATAACTGTTAGTATAGAAAAAGACACAAAGACACAATAACTGTTAGTATAGAAAAAGACACAGACACAATAACTGTCAGTATAGAAAAAGACACAGACACAATAACTGTCAGTATAGAAAAAGACACAAAGACACAATAACTGCCAGTATAGAAAAAGACACAAACACACAATAACTGCCAGTATAGAAAAAAACATAAAGACACAATAACTGCCAGTATAGAAAAAGACACAAACACACAATAACTGTTAGTATAGAAAAAGACACAAAGACACAATAACTGCCAGTATAGAAAAAGACACAAAGACACAATAACTGTTAGTATAGAAAAAGACACAAAGACACAATAACTGTTAGTATAGAAAAAAAAAACATAAAGACACAATAACTGCCAGTATAGAAAAAGACACAAACACACAATAACTGCCAGTATAGAAAAAACATAAAGACACAATAACTGCCAGTATAGAAAAAGACACAAAGACACAATAACTGTCAGTACAGAAAAAGACACAAAGACACAATAACTGTCAGTATAGAATAAGACACAAAGACACAATAACTGCAAGTATAGAAAAAGACACAAAGACACAATAACTGTCAGTACAGAAAAAGACACAATTTTGTAATAAACCTTCGTGTATAAAACGATCTACCTGTAAGGATGTTAGTTGTGTGAAATATGGCAGGTTACCTTTACTTTAGACATATACGAGTGTATTGTAAAACATTGGTTTTAATTACTTAAAATAACTATGAACGGTGTTTACCACATTAGTGGAGTCCATGGAATATATGAGTTGTGGTAATGGATAATCCTATCACGTTAATTAGTTACCGGTTACCTGACAGGTACACCGCATCTAATTAGCCTATTATCCTACTCTCATCAACCTTTACAGACTTGTATATCTTTTATACAATATTTAAGATAGCAGGAAGTAGACACAGCTGGTGGGTTTTAGGTCCTGCACCGACCCGTCTAGATTTTAACTTTCCTTTCGATGGCTTTAGATTTTCCTCAGTCGCCTCCTAGGCTTCAAAATTTATGCCATTAACGCCACTGTATCTAACTCTAAGATTGTACAAAAGAAGAGCTCTTTTTCATGATTTAGATATGAGATACAGTAGAACCAAGCAATGAATTAGACTACATCATACAGCTGTTTCGTCCTCTTAGGACTCACCAGTGATGCTACATCATACAGCTGTTTCGTCCTCTTAGGACTCGTCAGTGATGTCACATCATACAGCGGTTTCGTCCTTCTAGGACTCGTCAGTGATGCTACATCATACAGCGTTTTCGTCCTTCTAGGACTCGTCAGTGATGCTACATCATACAGCTGTTTCGTCCTTTTAGGACTCGTCGGTGATGCTAAATTTTTATGCCTAGGAGGCAACTAAGGAAAATCCAAAGAGATCGAAAGAAAAGTCACAATCTAGACGGGGAGGTACAGCAGCCCCATAATTAGGTAAATTTCGTTATTTTCGTACATCAGATAATTTTTAGAATCGTGTCAAGTACATGTGTATTTTCTGAATCTTGCCACTATCATATAATCAAAAGGTGTTATTCACTTGTGTGTCTTTTGTACAATCTTCGTAATGGTTTGGATCAGTTAAATCCAACTAAATTATAATGAAAATATCGCAACGTGTTACAGGATTATGATTTTTTGCATATGATTTACAAGTAGAGGCGGGAGGCGATGATAACGGAACGATACAGCGGACATAGCACGGACGTCAAACTTACCTAACACCATAGGCCGTTATCATTCGTAACAATCGGAATTTCTAACAGAAATCTTATACAGCACACAACACTACTGTTGTGTATAAATGTACATTATTTGCAAAATGGTTGATCATCTGTTACAATGTGGAGGTATAACAAAAAGAAAAAAAAACAAAAACAAAAACAAAACAAAATTTAAATAGATAAATAAAACAAACATATCTATAACGTTGGTTAACATAGACTTCGATCAATTATAATAATGATCTTGTGATTAAATTCATGACTATTGCGTTAAAACAACCGTGAACATTATAATCCTCCTTGCTGTGTGTTTTCTATATATTTTTTTTAAATATCTTAACTCAACTTGAACGAAAAAAAATGTTTCAGCGAATGATGGGACCGTCATATTTTGCTACAATATTTCCCGTTTTTTTAATCTGAGTAACAGACGTCGTGGCTGGTCTGTATGAAGTTTCACTCTTTATGGTCTCTGGTTATGTATAACAGAATGTGCTGATTTCGACCTACACTTTAAATCTCATCCTATCTTACATATTTTAAATTTTGATAAAGTACAATGGGATTTATTCTTCGACGTGACTATCGAACTATTATTCCACACTTCGTCACCTACTATCAATGAGGAGAATTTAAAGGGAACGACATAAGTATATAACAGTTTGGTATCTTCTCTTTGTATTGTGTAACTGTACAATTATTCACATGAGTGTTTTTAATACGTTAAGTAAATGTGATGTCGCTATTTGTTTTCAACCCTTTCCAGCGATTATTGAACTTTTACAGCTATCACTGCACAACATTAAAACTTATTACAGTGGCTCCTTACAACATGAGAGTTTTGACAATTTAGTTTCTTAAAACTCAGTCACACGAGTACTGTCATATAATCATTTTCTGTTAACGTTACGTTCTCCATGCTCTTACAGCTTATAAATATGAGCAATTTACAGAGACTAAATAGAGTCTTTATTAAGTATAAAAGGTACGTGTCGTGACAGCTGAAATTCACATATTTCCTAACACACCTCTTTTCATTGGAAAATACGAAACCAGTCCAAATTCTCCATACCACACATTGTGCCTTGATAGGCTTCATTGAATGCAAAAGTTGCTCTAAAAACAAAATTGGTTATACAATGATAGCTTTGGTGAAACTGTAAGATCACTTTACCTCTAACTCGGCTATCTCGTTGACTGATGGCGCTGATATGCTTTTACATCTCCGTTTCTGTCGAAACTGTTCCGCTTTACAAACATCACGTTTTTCTGTCTTGGTATTGGATATTTCTGAAGTTCGACGTTCTGTCTCTAATCGTCGATCCATGTCTGTCCGACGGTCCATTTCAGTCCGTCCACAGATGGCTGTCGTCCGTAACGCGGCCTTGTAGGCTTCCACACAGTTACCCAGTTTGACGAGTAAGTAGTACAATACAACGATACAATGCTGAGAAAGGACAGAGTTGGATGTTAAGGCTAATACAGGCTCCTAACTACAGGTCTGTCCAATGAAAGTGATCCTCGAAAACAGACAAAAATACCTTGTCTTTGGATCTGTAAATAAAAAAAAACATGTTCTTAAATTTATATTTTACTGGTTAGGAAGAAAGAAATTAACAAGACAACATATTTTGCAAAATGGTACGGAATGAAATTCAATTTTGGCAGCAGATATTTGCTAAAAGAAAAACAAGATCTAACACAAGATCTGAGTCCTTATAGCACAACCATTAGAAGATTTGAGCGTGACGTTTAGATGACTACACGGTCACCTTAATCAGTTTTGAAATACTCTATACTCTTATTCACAGAATGGTGAAATTCTAATATGACTTTTTTGTTTTAAACGATTTCGAAATATAAAAATGCAACATATAAAAAGTCTTGTATACTTACATGAATGAAATCTCACAGCGTGAACTATTGGTCTGTTCTGGTAGCTGTCCGTATCTGACGAAGTCCCTCTAACGCTTCATCGACAGGGTGCTGCTGCTCATTTGTATTTAGAGCAGTGCTCAGTGTCGTTGGTTGGTGAACGAGGAGGCGTGTTTATATTGACTCGCATGGTGCAGGTGTATGACGTGTGTTTCACGAGTGGTGGACGTAAGCAATAGAACGTAGATATTTTTTATTGTTGACAAGGTTTTGTTTGTCTGCGGGAATGAGTTTTAAATAAGTCCAATGGGATTGCAGCCAGAGGTTGATTTTGTACAATGTCATGTTTGTAGTAGATATCAAGTTTGGTGCTGTAAACATGTCTTTAACACCAAGATTTTGGTCTAATTATCAATATTTCCCCTTTGTTTTTACCCGTTATTATGTTTACCTTTATCCAAACAATCTTAAATAACTGTCATGAAGTCCAGTTACTGTTTTCCTCAAACATTTATTTATGTTGACTGTTGATTCAGAGTGACACTCGAGCTCTCGCCGCGTGTCAATGTTTTGTAGTCAGAATACCGACACAAGACCATAACATTGATTTAAAAATATTTTTATTGTCATCAAACAACCGGGATTAGGCACAAGTTATAACAATTTAGTGATGCCTTCTTCCGAAAACAGTACATTAATCAACATATTTACAATATAATAAACTTAAAGTTTGGTAATAAAAAAAAATTATATCAAAACAGAGGAGATACGAAAAATGGAAAAGAATAGAATAGAGAAAGACAAACAGAGCCTGGGAAGAAGCAAAGATGAGAATGTGATTATGAACAACGTATAAGCATATCTTTATCTGCCATTGACCTTAAAACCGATTTGTGTTTTTAATAAAAGTTTGAACTGACCGAAAGATGTTTCCGTTTTGTTCATCAGGCAGGGTTTGAGAACTGTTAAGAAGAATATTAATTGTGACATTACAGTAACAAGATACATCATTGAATAAGACTTCACGTTGTCTTAAGTACAACCTACATTCAAAATAGTAATGCATTACATTTTACATTAACAAAGTTTATATGTTATTGTTTGTGTTTATTACAAGCTTTCTCTCTTTCTTATGTTTTAGGACCTGAATTTGTGAAAAAGATTGATTTTTTCAACATCCCAAAGTGATAATTTTTAACAATGACATTGAGTTAACCTACAATTTGTAATTCAAATTCTTTGTAATTATTTTCGTGGCTCAATAGCAACCAAGAAATCACGATTGTTTATACACAACCAACATTTCTTGTTATGTAGTATATGAATGAGTTGTATAAGTCTCATACCACAAAATGAAGTAAATCTTGCATCAACCACTAGGTTTCTATTAAAGACTCACTAAATGCTGTTTTACAACACGAGACTCACAGTCTTCTCAATACTTTGATTATGGATGGAATTAACAAGGATTTGATATACCGGATCTTACACCAGTTCAATTATATATGTCACGAGTCACTGGGGTCGATGTATCAAATTAGAGATTGATAAAATCAGTATAACATTGCTATGAATGATACTAACAATCATATAACTAATAAAAATGAAAAGCGAAAATTATCAAATTAATTTCCCTATCGAACATGTTTCGATGCGCTTGTTCCTTTTTTCACTGCCAAGCGACAATCATGTGACGTCATCAAGACGTGACTCATTTATGACGTCACAAAGCGTCATAATAAATCACACAGGTAGCATATGACGTCATTACACAGTCATTATACGATATTTATAACATGAACGTATGACATGACATGACAAGCCATTTATATGATAAAGATTTATATACATTAATTTTCAATACTAATTTCGTTTTCAAATAAAACAATAAAAATAAAACTGATGTACATGTGTATACCTATATTAATATAAATTCTGTTGTCATACACAGCACGTGTATCTAGACTGGTATCACTTATATACATGTGTATATCTATATTAATATAAATTCTGTTGTCATACACAGCACCTGTATCTAGGCTGGTATCACAGACAGTATCCTTGTCTGGAGGCTGTCTCAATGGATTCCAGCAGCAAAGACAGTATCATTGTCTGGTGGCTGTCGCAATGGTTTCCAGCAGCAAAGACAGTATCATTGTCTGGAGGCTGTAACCATGGTTGTCAGTAGCAAAGACAGTTTCCTTGTCTGGATGCTGTAACCATGGTTTCCAGCATCTCAGATTGTATCAATGTCTGGAGGCTGTCGCAATGGTTTTCTGCTGATAAGACAGTATCCTTGTCTGGAGACTGTCACAATGGTTTTCTGCTGATAAGACAGTATCCTTGTCTGGAGACTGTCACAATGGTTTTCTGCTGATAAGACAGTATCATTGTCTGGAGGCTGTCACAATGGTTTTCTGCTGATAAGACAGTATCCTTGTCTGGAGACTGTCACAATGGTTTTCTGCTGATAAGACAGTATCATTGTCTGGAGGCTGTCACAATGGTTTTCTGCTGATAAGACAGTATCATTGTCTGGAGGCTGTCACAATGGTTTTCTGCTGATAAGACAGTATCCTTGTCTGGAGACTGTCACAATGGTTTTCTGCTGATAAGACAGTATCATTGTCTGGAGGCTGTCACAATGGTTTTCTGCTGATAAGACAGTATCCTTGTCTGGAGACTGTCACAATGGTTTTCTGCTGATAAGACAGCATCTTTGTCTGGAGGCTTTAACCATGGTTTTCTGCTGATAAGACAGTATCCTTGTCTGGAGACTGTCACAATGGTTTTCTGCTGATAAGACAGTATCCTTGTCTGGAGACTGTCACAATGGTTTTCTGCTGATAAGACAGTATCTTTGTCTGGAGACTGTCACAATGGTTTTCTGCTGATAAGACAGTATCATTGTCTGGAGGCTGTCACAATTATTTTCTGCTGATAAGACAGTATCCTTGTCTGCAGACTGTCACAATTGTTTCCAGCAGCAAAGACAGTACCTTTGTCTGGATGCTGTAACCATGGTTTTCTGCTGATAAGACAGTATCTTTGTCTGGAGACTGTCACAATGGTTTTCTGCTGATAAGACAGTATCATTGTCTGGAGGCTGTCACAATTATTTTCTGCTGATAAGACAGTATCCTTGTCTGCGGACTGTCACAATGGTTTCCAGCAGCAAAGACAGTACCTTTGTCTGGATGCTGTAACCATGGTTTCCAGCATCTCAGATTGTATCAATGTCTGGAGGCTGTCACAATGGTTTTCTGCTGATAAGACAGTATCCTTGTCTGGAGACTGTCACAATGGTTTTCTGCTGATAAGACAGTATCTTTGTCTGGAGGCTTTAACCATGGTTTTCTGCTGATTAGACAGTATCCTTGTCTGGAGACTGTCACCATGGTGTTCTGCTGATAAGATATTTTACTTTGTTTATTTTTGTTGATAAAGATCTATTTGTTTGGATATATGTTAAAATGTAGAACTTGCTTAACCTTGAAGCATGCAATCAATTGGTCTTTTCATCACGAGGCAATATTTGGGTTGGCTAACCTCGTTCTCAAATGCAAACGTGCATATTATAAAACCATTATTTACATAATCTAACGATCACTTCGATTGGATGTGGTTGTGTTAACATTATATAGTTCATCTACTGGTAGCATACTCTAACTTTCCAATTGGCTCATTTCTAAGAGTTAGTGTCTTAGAGACACGATGAATTAAATTTTCGGTAATACAGGTTTAATTTTCGAAAAAGGTGAATGCAGATGTGATCTGTGAATTTCGTAAAAACACACGTGTACAATGGCATCATTAATGACCTACCAAATTGTAATTCCTTTAAATTGAATTTTGAAAATTACTATGTTTTTTTTTTACAAATACTATCAGACTATATGGCTATAGATCTTTGACTTAATTTGGTAAAATATCAACATCGCTCATTTAATGAATGTCAGCTTGGCTTACCATCAGAATATGCCCGTTTGAGCTGAATCAAATATTGCCTCGTGACGAAAAGGTCAATATTGATTGGCTGCTTCAGGGTTAAGTACTAAATCCCCGTCATTTCTTTATTCTTAAACGGTTTCCAAATATGAATAGAAAATGACCTATGCAAAAATGTCAGATATGGTTTCCATGGTGACGTTATGGTTGGGATGGACCTGTGACGTGCGTCGTGCCTGGCAGTCAGCGGAGGATTATAAACCGCGATAAAGAATCACGTGATCGGGGAAATGACTTTCGCTTTGCCTTGCTGTTGTCAAAGACAAATGGATGTTGCTCATTGCCAGTTTTGTGTTAATGAGCAGACCGCGTTTAGCGTCATGTACCTATACAGATACTAATTTTCAACATGTGATTTATAGTGAGAAAATCAAGGGAATTTGGATTTTTGTAAAAAGCTCCTTCATCGAAAACACTTTATAATTTGAGTAATGTTACGCTCAAAAATCAGAATTTTCTGCCAAGAATACCTTTAACGATAACATGAACTTCAACATCGCATAATTAATTGTTTTGCCTTTGACTACCTATTGCTCCCGAAACTCTGCGATGTTCATTTTTCTCGACGGGAAGTAAAAAGCTCTTTCATTTATAATTTCTTTCTTTCAAAAAACTCATTTAGGTCAGATCGATTAGGATAATAGAAAAAATCCGATCGGTCGAAATTCAACATTTAGATAGAGATACAATTGTGGACCTACAGTTTTTTGAGAGTGTGGTACATAGAGTCCTAAGAACTGAAGTGAGGAATCAGGGTTGATGACAGTAACCTATCGTTATCCGTCCCAGCCAATAAGGGTGATTCATGTTGGTCGATAGCTTGTGTCGCAGGTTTTGCTTATATACATTAAGTTCATGGTTTAGTTAATATGTTATCAGACGTGAGAAGGGTTACCTACTGAAATGAAGCTAAGTACTCTTGGCCTTGCTCACATTATCTTATATTCAACAAACCGTTAAAAAAAAGACAATAGGTCTGTTGACGGAAAATCTATATTGGATCGACCTTACCTGTCAAAAATAAGTTCTAGAACGATGGCGCAAAAAGAAAATAACACAAGATCAAAATCCACACGTCACAATTAACAACTCATTAATGATTGGTTGATAAACAACTCGTTAATGACTGGTTGATAAACAACTCGTTAATGATTGGTTGATTAACAACTCGTTAATGATTGGTGGATTAACAACTCGTTAATGATTGGTTGATGAACAACTCATTAATGATTGGTTGATTAACAAATCGTTAATGATTGGTTGATTAACAACTCATTAAATGTTGCTTGATTAACAGCTTATTAATGATTGGTTGATTAATAACTCATTAATGATTGGTGGATTAACAAATCATTAATTATTGGTGGATTTGTAGCACAGTCGGAATTTAGGGGTTTATTTTCTTCAATAACCAGCTGAACGAGACGATGTTATTCCATATTTATTCATCATACACTCATAGCTTTCGAAATCCCTAAAACAAAACAAATGACATATTATGTTACTTGGTAAAACTCGTATTAGAACGCACCCTAAAGCAAACACACTTACGAACAACACACAGTAACATTCACACTCACGTTACTGACAATACATATTTTCACTGTAGTACAAATCAAAGTACTGAAAGTACTGAGAGGCTAAACGTATTGAAAAATGTTCACAAATAACCGCAAAGCTATATTACTTTCCCCATACTCCTACACTTTGGAATGCAAAAATTACTGAAATAAGAGGACCAGAGGCTATTTTTCTTAATTTTAAGCGATTTTATATCTTCTTTAATTCTTATTTCAAATTTGACGACAATAATGTGAACAAATCAAAATAGGTAAAAAAAGAAACAACAAAATACACACAACCATATATATATCGCCAACAAGCCAAATGATAAATAGCTCTATGATAAAGCTAAATAAAACCTTTGAAATACCCAAGATGTTGCAATTACTATCCTATCAATATGAGGATTTAGACAAATCGAAAGGACTTAATACTTACTTCTTTATTTTAAAGTAATAGTCCTTACTTATTATAATTATATTTGTAGTTGAGGAAAGTAGACAAGTGTACACAGCATTTCAGATAGATAAAAGTGTAAGAAATTACATTAAATGTATTTATATGCCTATCTTCCTTGAAGTATCATGGTTAGACTTTTCTTCCATTAATTATATCTATAAAGACATAATTCTATGAGATTAAACCAGACTTCCATATGTATATAAAATTTACAACATTGTCACTATAGCTACTACTATTTTTGATCTCCAATGTCACCATGACACGCAAAATGAATAAATATGTTATGGAAATTTTTCGTTCTAGTTAATTAATAATTATAAACATGAATATTTTGGGTATTTTTATACGCGCTTTGTTTGAAGGAATATTGTCATTTCAAGGAACTTTGATACACATTAACAAACCTTGAGAAATCAGCATCAAATAAAACTAAAAGACAAAAAATATAAGTTATAACAAAGTCAACATCATGATCAGTACAGTATTAAAAATACATCATTCATAAATCATGAGCACCAAATGTACCTTGCCTTGCCTATCTTCAAAAACTTGAAAAGGGGCATGGCGATGGGTATGAAAAACCTGAAAAAGTGTCTTATCGGCGGGTGTGCGAGTGGGACGAACAGTCCAATTTTGTGACATCTAATGAGGTAAAGTGATGTTAAATATTAAGACGATCTTGCCACAACGACACGGATTAAAGCAAAATTGATGTTCTGTTTGTAAGTTTTGTTTGTTTATAAGTGCAGTTAGTTGATAATTCAAACCAAACCCCCAGACTAGCTTCTTACCATGGCGCCAACTCGCACGTACAGTATTCTGTACGCTTACGTCATGTCGAGAAGGATTCATAAGCCCCGCCATACAGTAAACACACTGTAAATCAAGTCATGCAGTTACAATAAACTTTGAAGATACATTTTTTGCTTACTTACGGTAAATATGGTTGTTTTCTAGGAATATTCACAGCAGGCGATAAGAATCACGTCAGCTCGATCTTCTTCAGCAGCAGAGGTCGGGAATGTCCGTGAGCAAATTCCGTAAAGTATATTGTTCAAAATTTATCAATAGTTCAACCACACTGTGCTTCTTTTTTGAAATATATAGTAATCGTATTGTTATTTAAAAATAAACTAATTGTGGATGCTTTTAAAATAGCGATTTGAAAAATCGCGGCATTATTTACGCAGAAAATTGCCGCTAGAGGGCTCTAACTCTTTTCGATATTTCAGCCAATGAGAGGGCCAGGATCGGTAAATTTTGTCTGAAAGGTCATCGCAATAGGCTATACGTACTACGTACCGAGTACGTTTAGCCTAAAAACTGAACAATAACTCTAAATAGTAGATTACATATCGTACTCTTAAAAAAGATATTGCTCTCATCCTGATCGATCAGGTGAAAATATAGATTAATCTGAAATAATTGAATTGCTACTTTGAAATAGATAAAGAAATGATCTTTATGAATAATTTTTATAGATAAAAACAATTTGCAATATAAATGGAAGACTTACCCCGTATATGACATGACGGACATCACGGATGGGTGACGATGTATGATATAAAGTGTTTAAAACAGGACCTAGAAAAGAGGGAATTGATGACGATGTATGTGATAAATTCATGCTAAAGACTAGTCATTACCAAAATGTTTGTATTTATATTATACCAGTAATTGGGGAGAAACTATGTATTAATCAATTCAATTTGTTTTCTTTTCTAGTTACTATAACGTCAGAGACTGGATCTACTGGAGTAGGTATTGCTACATATTTAGTCAAACGTTTGAAAAAGCTCTTATATGGTTTCGGACTGAAGGATGAAACCCATCAATGATATTACCACCATTGCAGTGACACGTGTATGCTTTTTATCAACTTTATTACAATGTAATTTAAATATTATTAATATCTAGGGACTCTTCGCTATTTTATGCAACCTGTCCTGAGTTTTTAAAGTTCAGAGGTCACTCACGGCTTGTCATTTGACCATATATACTTCTTCATTAGGAATATTCTCAATAGCAAAATTTCAGAAAACGTCATTAAAACAGTCACATGCTATGTTAAAGGGATATTCCGCCCTAGCTGCAAAATTCCTGGCAGTTCTGAACCTTTTAACTCATTCTAATGACTTTTAAAACTATTGTCGGTATCAAAACATCTCTCCCTTGGTAAGTTTGGACAGGTGAAATTGGTGGGAATAGTCCAGGCCAATATCAATTTTACCGTCTAGTACAGACATCTGTATCTGGACAGTAAACAACACAAAACAAAAAACCAAAAACTGGTTGATTGGGGTGTACGATTTCCATAGGAACATAAGTAGATATTTTTTGTTCAAATTTCTTTAAAAGCATGTCATGAAATTCAAACTTGTGCGGAATATCTAATTAGTAGTAGAAATGTAGGTATCGATAAGGTTATTTATCGTAATCTGCTCCCTTATAAAGCTAGATCATACGCTTATTCATGGGTTTGAAATAACAATGGATATTAACACAAGCAGTACAACCATTTAGTTATTGTGTCGTAATCAGGACTGTGTGGTGATTGTCGGAAGATCTGAAGAACAAAAATATGATTACATTTGCTTTATATAACCTGAATTTTATCAGGAGAGTGAACTTAACAATTATGTATATCTGTGTATTTGGATATTCAACATATTTTATGTGCACGTACCAAGGGTTCCGAAATCCGTTAATAAAGAAATTGATGTTGGATTGAATATCTCGTCTGCCCACAGGACCTAACTAGGGGAGTACAATAGCTGATATTAATTGACTTTCAAAGGAACCATATACTTTTTTGTACCAAATCATTCGTTTGTATTCTATCAGAAACATTCTAATTTAAATGTAAGACAAATTAAAGAAAAAAATGCCATCTTGTCTTTTCAAGAACAGGAACGTTCCTCTCTGTTTCTGTTTGTCTGATCTCGATTCATTTGTATCGGACGCGTGGTAATGCATATTCACCAGGGACTGTAAAACATTGGGCCTATATCGTCAGAGGAATATGGGGTCAGCAGCCATTACTGTCATTCTCCGGTCTCGTTTATAACTACATTGTCAATCACAGAACTTACTACATCTGGTCAACTCGGGGTTTATATCAGATCTCGGTTGGCGGATTAATGACATTAATACTACATTGAACTTGGCAATTGGCATGCTGAATAAATATTGATAGTGTTAGCAACTCACTACAGGAGATCACGTGCAGCTGAGCACGACAGGGGTGTGTAACACCTAAAGCAATGTTATTCAATGGTACCGCTGATAGTGACAGATCTCTTGCGAACAGTCTCAATGGTACTGATGATAGCGACAGATTCCTTCCAAAGAGTCTCAATGGTACCGCTGATAGTGACGGATCCCTTGCGAACAGTCTTAATGGTACCGATGATAGTGACAGATCTCTTCCGAACAGTCTCAATGGTACCGATGATAGTGACAGATCTCTTGCGAACAGTCTCAATGGTACTGATGATAGCGACAGATTACTTCCAAAGAGTCTCAATGGTACCGCTGATAGTGACGGATCCCTTGCGAACAGTCTTAATGGTACCGATGATAGTGACAGATCTCTTCCGAACAGTCTCAATGGTACCGCTGATAGTGACGGATCCCTTGCGAACAGTCTCAATGGTACTGATGATAGCGACAGATTCCTTCCAAAGAGTCTCAATGGTACCGCTGATAGTGACGGATCCCTTGCGAACAGTCTTAATGGTACCGATGATAGTGACAGATCTCTTCCGAACAGTCTCAATGGTACCGATGATAGTGACAGATCTCTTGCGAACAGTCTCAATGGTATTGATGATAGCGACAGATTCCTTCCAAAGAGTCTCAATGGTACCGCTGATAGTGACGGATCCCTTGCGAACAGTCTTAATGGTACCGATGATAAGTGACAGATCTCTTCCGAACAGTCTCAATGGTACCGATGATAGTGACAGATCCCTTGCGAACAGTCTTAATGGTACCGATGATAGTGACAGATCTCTTCCGAACAGTCTCAATGGTACCGATGATAGTGACAGATCTCTTGCGAACAGTCTCAATGGTACTGATGATAGCGACAGATTCCTTCCAAAGAGTCTCAATGGTACCGCTGATAGTGACGGATCCCTTGCGAACAGTCTTAATGGTACCGGTGATAGTGACAGATCTCTTCCGAACAGTCTCAATGGTACCGATGATAGTGACAGATCTCTTGCGAACAGTCTCAATGGTACTGATGATAGCGACAGATTCCTTCCAAAGAGTCTCAATGGTACCGCTGATAGTGACGGATCCCTTGCGAACAGTCTTAATGGTACCGATGATAAGTGACAGATCTCTTCCGAACAGTCTCAATGGTACCGATGATAGTGACAGATCTCTTGCGAACAGTCTCAATGGTACTGATGATAGCGACAGATTACTTCCAAAGAGTCTCAATGGTACCGCTGATAGTGACGGATCCCTTGCGAACAGTCTTAATGGTACCGATGATAGTGACAGATCTCTTCCGAACAGTCTCAATGGTACCGCTGATAGTGACAGGGTATCCCTTGCGAACAGTCTCCGATGATAGTGACAGATCTCTTCCGACAGTCTCAATGGTACCGCTGATAGTGACGACAGATAATGGTACCGCTGATAGTGATCCCTTGCGAACAGTCTTAATGGTACCGATGATAAGTGACAGATCTCTTCCGAACAGTCTCAATGGTACCGATGATAGTGACAGATCCCTTGCGAACAGTCTTAATGGTACCGATAATAGTGACAGATCTCTTCCGAACAGTCTCAATGGTACCGCTGATAGTGACGGATCCCTTGCGAACAGTCTTAATGGTACCGATGATAGTGACAGATCTCTTCCGAACAGTCTCAATGGTACCGATGATAGTGACAGATCTCTTGCGAACAGTCTCAATGGTACTGATGATAGCGACAGATTCCTTCCAAAGAGTCTTAATGGTACCGATGATAGGGACAGATCTCCAGACATCGCTTCGAAAATACAATAACAATTCAGGACGATCAATCCTCTCATTCTGATTGGCTGATATTTATATGAGTCATGGGCTGTTCCTTTCCACGATGGCGATTTTTAGGATTTTCGAGGAAAAATGCAAATGTCTGTATTCCAATATTTCTACAATATAGGCAAACATGGATTTTTACAATATTGTACAACATGACTGGGGTGTTTATTTGACGATTTCCGCTTCAGGCAGACGCTTGACGTGTCCGTTATTTTTAATATCACGTCACTGAGACTTAGGCAAGTTATCTGAAACGATATTTTCACGAGTTAGTTTCTATTGAAATTAAACTAATCTGTTTTCAACTGTTTATCATTCGTCGTTTATAAAATCAGAGAAATACACCGTGTTACACTTCTATGTCTTATCTGTAATGAGTTCCACTAACATCAGCGTTTTCCATACAAATGTGATATAGATGTTACTTATCAGCGATTTTGATCGAGATCGAACTTTTTTTACCAAGTCAGTAGAAACGCTTTCTTTTTCGACCTTCCCAAATGATGAACTGACCATCGTGGACATCGGATACTTGTGGTTTTATTACGATATATTTACCATTATTTGGCATTTCCACTATATGACATTACGAAACTCAGTTGTGCGTTATCAAATGATATCAGCCAACTGGCGTATGAATTTTAACTGTAATGTCAACAAATTTAGGTTACCTCCCCTTGTACAGTTACATTGCGAGATTTGACAGTTGTCCATAATTTTAACAGATGTTTTTTTCCCATTTAATAAATCATTCATGATATTAAAATAGAAATGTAACATGAAATTTATTCATAAATTTAAATTGTAAAACGCCACCTAGCTTCGAATTATTCCATCGTCTGCTCGCGATCACTGTCGCCCTCTGACACGGTGCAGCCTAAATGTGATACTGTAGCACTTCATTAAAACAGCCAAGTGAATGTGAACACAAATAATGTTATGGCAACACCAGGTTTTTTCATCAGTTCTTCGTTTGAACACTGTGTATTCAACTTTCACAGCTCGTAAACCGTAAACACGTGGAGGCTTGGGACTCTCCGTTATACAGCTAGTACTAGCGGTATGCACACAACCGCGGTTTCTCAAAATATTTTGTAAAATTATCTCTTGCAGAAGAAACTTAACTTAAATATTGTATTATGCATTATAGTGTTGTTGATGTGTATTAAAATGTTTTATTTGCACAGATTTTTTTCGACGTGTAGGCTATTATTCAATGTACTATTTTTTACGCGGAAGTATACGATAAGTCTGTTTATAGGTCTCGTAGACTATAAAGGCGGGAAATTTTGAATTTTAAAAAATAGTGAATATGGAAAAAGAGGAAAAAGGAAAATGGGAATATGGATGGATATCCTAAATGGCAAAAAGCGTCTAGAATACAGCTTAGTCTTTATTCAGAGGAAACCGACCGATTGTTACAGATAAACTCCCAAGAGTCTTCTGCATCACGTTGTAGCTCGGCACTCATAGACGGCTATCTTGAAGGTGTTGTAAGTGTTATGAAGATGGCATCTGCGGTGAACATTCCTGTTGGATCATTTAAAACATATTTGAACCCATACTGGAAGAAATGTCAATTCAACGATCACCATTGCAATGCGTCAAGCAAGGCGGTAATGGAAAGCCGAGGGGAAACCGCGGGCAGAATCTGATGCAACAACATACAAACTATACAAAGAGGGAAGAAGAGAGAATTTCGTAAACAAAAACGTTTCGCAAAAAAGAAATGGAAAAAGGAAAGAGAGGATGAAATTCTGAAGTCCGCAGACATGGACATTCAGGATTTCTATAAGACAGTTAGAAAACAACGTGGTAAGACGCCAAATGACAAACCTCTCATTTACAAGGAGAATGTGGCAACAGATGACCTGGATAAGTGCGCATTATGGGCCCAATACTACGGTGATCTCTTATCTCCAGATCCGGATGACGTGTTTGATGAAAACTTTAAACCTGCAGTTGATGAAATAATCCTACAATATCTTACATCGTCTCATTCCCAAAATACTATTGAAAATGAAATATCGGTAAAGGAACTACAGTTACAGCTAGCAAAATTAAAAATGGGTAAATCCCCAGGGCCTGACGGTATATGCAATGAACATATAAAATATGGCAGGAAAGAGATCGTCAAATCCTTATGCGTTCTCTTCAATCTCATATTGTCTTCAGAATATGTACCAGAATCGTTTAAGGAAGGAATTGTGATACCAGTATTCAAAGGAGGGAATGAAAATCCTTCGGACCCATCAAGCTTTAGAGGAATCACGCTGACGTCATCAATTAGCAAACTATTCGAAAAAGTTCTGTTGGAAAGGATGGAGCAATGGATTATACAGTCAAAAATTAATTTTCCAAATTCATTACAGTTCGGATTCAGAAAAGAAATGGGCTCGATTCCTGCAATTTTCACGCTAAAAGAAACTATATCATTCTTTACTGAAAGGAAATCCCCACTCTATATCGTTTTCCTAGATAACGAAAAGGCATTCGACAGGATATGGCTGAATGGATTATTTCATAAATTGTATGAACTTGGTATTAGAGGAAAATTATGGAAAGTTATTTTTAGTTCATATATGAACACAAAAGTACGTATTCGTCTAAAAGGTGAACTTAGCGACTGCGTAGAAGTGACGCGTGGGGTCGGTCAAGGAAAAGTTCTCAGCGCGTTTATGTTCAAATTATCTATTGCTGGATTAATGACTAACTTGTGTGAGACAAAATGTGGAATTAATTTCATAGACAGACATATTCCTGGTCTTTTGTTGGCTGACGATACATGTTTGATATCATCAACTAAATCCGGCCTACAGACCCTTCTAGAAACTACAAGAGCATATGCCTACAAATGGCAATTAAAATATAATGCCGCGAAAAGTGCTGTAGTCGTGTTTAACAACGGGAACCAACAAGGTAACACAGAATTCGACATTGGGGAAAGTAAAATCAAAATGAAAGAAAGTGTTATCTACGCAGGACCTGTTATATCTAATGTGAATCCTCAAAATAAATGCATTGAAAGGGCTTGCTGAAAACTACAAAAATCTTTCCACTCGCTGCGGGATATCGGTCCTCGGTTCGGGGAAATTCACCCGATAGCGTCTACGGTTATTTGGAAACGCGTTATTTTGCCCACTGGTGTGTACGCTTGTGAGATGTGGGGTGAGACCTGAGTGAGAAATGTAGATAAAATAGAGGTTGTACAAAGAAAATGTTGTCGCATCCTGCAAGGTTTAGATAAAAACTCGCCGTCTGATAGCACAATTGAAACTCTTGGAATTGACAGAATGATTCACTATATAGATAGACACCGGTTACTGGTTTTTGGAAGACTGTCTAACTGATACCTCGAAAATACATAAACAGTTGCTTAACTTTAACATAGCAATATTTCTCATGTTTGGATTGACAGAATGTACAGAAATATTCCGGTCATTTGTTACGACACTTTATAAATACGGTCTGGAAGAATGTCTATACAGTTTTATCAAATATGGATGTTTTCCAAGCAAACTCTCGTGGAAATACACAGTGAGAAATGTTATTTTGAATGTATCTGAACGAGACTGGAAAGAACTTGTAATAAGGCGGGCAGACCTAAATCGTTTTCGAAATATACATGCAAGGATCGTGTTACCGGCTCGCTTGGCTGTGGTATGGATTACTAATTACTAAGATTTCTCCAACACGTGCTTTTATTTTTTTCTATCTACGGTATTTATAATATTCGGAATGCTATAATTTAATCGGCCGCTGCCTGCATTACCAGCAATTTTGCCTGTTTAAGGGAGATCACTCATACTGCACCTTAAATCCTTAAATCATTGGTACAATGCTAACAATGAAGTTGACTGTAGAAATACATACATGAAAATAAATAGAGCTTTAAGAATACAATACAAAATGTAGCCTACACATAAATCAAAGTTTCAAATTTATGTCGGCGGCGATCAAAAAGTGTAATAACAATATCAATAGATGTCAAGGTCAAAATCTAATGATAATTTGTTAATTCGTGAACAGAGCCATTGTTTAATTTATGTGGCGCGATTGTTATGTTTATAGTTACTGGTCGGACCAGTATAACATAACAATCGCGCCACATAAACTCTGGTCGCTGAGCTTAGAGGAACCAGAGACGTCTCTGGAGGAACCTAACATGACTCAATAGTTTGGATTTCTAGTTAAGCTTGGATCACTATCAATTTCCAGTTGTGTGTGTGACTCATGTAAAAAGATGTCAGTGACATTGTGAATCATTTAATAATAGACTGCCTGGTGTGTTTTGACGTTTTGACTACAAACGTTCATGGTAATCTTACCTCCGGTTCATCAAAGCGTTAATATTCTAAATGACGATGAGAGACTTTCAGAATTTCTACTTGGAGGAGAAACTATGGGACTAACTGTAAGTTCAGAACACTGGAAACTAATCATGGTCGATAAAAGGATAAAAACTTAAAGGTCAACTGATGTAAATATGAAACATAACATTTATCAAAAATATTCATTACTATATGTTTATATAACATTTTCCCCCGGTGTCGGGTCATTTCGCCCAGATTACCGTTTCGCTCTGGGTCGTTTCGCACAGGTTCATTCGCCCAGGTAATGGGGGTGAGTTGGTTCGCCCATGACATGCAGGGTCGGTTCTCCCAGGTAAGTTTTACAAGTTTACATGTGTTAGTGTGATCAACTACTTTACATTGAATGATTGATGATGTGGACAGTGCAATAATTGGTTAATTACGATAACTGGATTGCAGGTGACACTCCTGCCAGGATCGTGTGTATAGAAATTTCGAAATCTGTGTACACATCGCGGCATTCGTTTGATTTGACACTTTGAGCAGTGCAGAATGAATCCTTCCTGGCTGCATTGTTTTAACAACGAAATGGGAGCAACTATATATATTTTTTTTGCTGATCTTCACTTGTTGGAGGAAATAAAGATATTCAATTCAATTCAATTCAATTCAATTCATGCTAAATATTCAGATATTGTATGAAAATTAACTTACATTGTACAAGACCAGAAGAAAAAAGACAGATAGGCGGACAGTTGAGTACACATACAAAAGTATAATAGAAGGACAATCATTATTTGAATGATAACATCATGTTATGTAGCATGTCTGTGACTTAATTGAAGAGGTAGTATCTGTTTCGGTATTTTTTTTATTTGTTGTGTTTGGCTTGTGGTAATCCAGTAAACCCAGCCTGGATCTAATTAATGTATTAAATGTGTTTTTCATGTGAATCAAACTTATCTTGCGGCTTTAGAAATAAAGATTACAAACCTGCCAGTGTTGCAGGTAATAATGCTCAGTTTGTATTGTTTTATCGTGCCGAGTTTTGATGTATAGATGTTTATACATGTATATGTGTATGATGATATTGTTTGGACATGCAGAAATTGGATTGACAAACCATCTATTAAGGGTTTTAGCATTGATTTGAAATACTAAGAAAATATAGTTGACACGAATTCTACTTTCACTTTCGATATGCAACAAAATGTGAAAATGGAACGTTCATCATATTCGTATAGATATGTACTTCATAAAGAATTGGTCCACTACATATAAGACATTTCTATAAACTCCGCATAACCGAGAACATGCAGTTAAGGACATATGAAAATATTTAGCGTGTAGTATCAACTATCGTAACGAACCGGCCGCTATTTTATATTGGAGCTATTCGTTTCGAACGTCTTGCAGAAACGAAAGTTGTAGACTCCATAAACTTGTATTTCTGTCATACTGGAAACAGAATATATAAGAATCCAGTAGGAAAAAAATTGTCTTTATGATTCGTTTATCGATTTTACATCTTCATACGATATTAAATACCAGAACCCTGACCCGACATCACAACGTAAGGAGTCGAACGCACCGAACCTAGTTTACAAATTAAAAATATAAAGTTCAAGGCGAGGATAGGAAAATATTCCAAGAATTAGAGTTGGATTTTACTAATATAATTAGAGTGTTTTATTCATAAAACATTGTTACTTACGTGGAATGTTGATAATTTTTACATGATTAGTCGTGCAGTATATATTAGTGTCCAGCATATGCTAGCGACGATGACAACTAGCAGAAAGCGAAAGTAGAACACTCTCATTTCTCAACTTTCCGAAAAATGTCTTCTAATTTTGACGAAGTATTGGGTCTGCTGCTATGAAATGGCTCTCTTTGGGACATCTACAAATCGAAGGTTTGTAAGATTGAACCTATACGTTTGTTACAGATTGGGCTAACTCCAAAGTCTTTGTGACTTAGACATCGTGTGGTGTACTACAGGTAGTGCCATATAGTTGAGTGTAGACTTATCATTACACCCTAGTTCACTTCTTGTGAACGATGAGGTGACTTAAAGTTCACACGAAAAATACTACAGGTAAACTAGAAGTGCACTGAGGTCCACACAGGTAGAGTGAAAAATCTCCAATAAATAGGGCTTACTCCAATTTCGCCTTAGCTGTCAATTTCACGGTAAAAAATTATTCCCATTTCGCCTTAGTGCCAAAACCAGATAGGAAGAAGTCAGCTAAGGTGAAAAGGGACCTTGTATATACAACTTAAGGAAGTCAAGTAATTAATTTAATAATGTTTATTTAGCTATATACGAGTATTCTTCTTGCAATGTCATCAATACAAACATAATAAACATTACAGATATATAATATATATTGATACAGACAAGTATACATTTCATGCAACAAAATGTCACAACACTGTATAACTAGTCACTGAGTTTCAGAATGTAGGATGCTGCGTCTCCAAACTGGATGAAGTCTTTGGTCCACTTCATTAGATCAGCCTTTAGGTTTGCTAGACGTTCTTCTACTTCTCTGTACTTAATCTGTGAGTTTCAGGCAGTCTTCTCTCTGTGGGGCATCATCTAGGTCATGTAGCCAGTAATCTTCAACTTGGTGAAGTGGAAGAAGTGGCAAAGCTACTGCACGGCGGACAAGTTTCTGGACTTGGGGAAGGTTCTTGTAGTCAGTCTGAAATCCATATTCTTGCGTCTTTTTCCAGATAGCTTTTGTGTAGTGGAATAGGTATCCTTTGAGTTCTGCTGCTGGAAATGTCTGAGTGACGGCATTATGGGAAGGACATTCCAAATCAAGGCTAACTGTGCTTGGTGAGAAGTTCAGGTTGTGTCGAACAGCAATGTTTTTCAGAAGCGTGAATAATCTGTTGTAGGTGTTAGTATCTCTCTTTGGCAGTAATGAATACACAGGCAGAAACATAACAGTACCAACAAAAGCATGGATGGTGAAGATACTGTCAAACATCTGTGGGGCTGTATAAAAGGTTCCATCGCAGTAGACGGTCTCAGCAGAGCATAGATGTACTAGGTTCTCGTCAGTAGTGAATATCAGTATTTTGTCTACACGTAGCATAACTCCTGCCATGTTGATTGTGAAACTGATACTTTAGCATACTGTTAAAGGTCTTTTATATATAACATGTAAGCTGAGATGAGGAGTTATTCCAAGCTGTTCAGTCTGTAAAAGTCTACTATGAATATTTTTGTATACATATATCCCCAAGAAAAACTATCTAAAAATATAACTAAAAATATAAGTTGCTTATAAACATACATTTCTTAGAAAAACTAGGGTTTTAGAATAAGATTTGTTCCTTCTTTGAATTATAAAAGAAATAAGAAATAAATTCAATATATATTTAGATATATTTAATTGATTTAGTATCAAAATGTACAAGTTCCAATACAAAATGTAGTTATTTTCATTTCTTCATATATATTTTATATATTATATACCAGGTATATCTTAAATCTATGTGGCCTTTGGTCAATTATAATTAAGATTTAACTGTAGAATGAATTATTGTAAAAACAACATGTAATTGGTTTGTTTATCTTTCCACACTTTTCTTAAATTCCCACTTTGCCTTAGCCCTATTCTCATTTCGCCTTAGCACATTTCCACCTGTTTTATACCAATATATGTAACTAAGGCGAAATGGGAACACACCATAAATAGTAGGTAGAGCCCGTCGCCTCATTGTGTACAGCCCAGAGACTATACAACCCAAGGCTACCTGTGATTTTACCAGTACAACTGTAGAGACATTTTGTGCCTCATGTAACAGCACTACCTGTTTAGCAGCATATCATTACATATATTGAATAAATATATATTAAAAAAATTCATAATTATCCAATGGACCATAAAACTCTTAAATTCTAAATATCTTTTTTCAAAACATACTTCTTATAAGTAAGAGTGAATGTTTTATATAATCCTTTTACAAATAAATAAAAATATTACATTTGATTTCACAAAATAAGACTTAGATATACCTGTGAGGTGTTGTTCTGCAATCTTGTATCAGTATTTACAATTAATATTTTCTTGACAGTGGCAAAACAGACAATTATCTGAAATTTAGATTGGTATATAAGTTATCTAACATTTAAAAAAGAAAATTTACATTAATGCTAAATAACTATTTCTTTTAAACTGTGTATTCTTACATTTGTCACACTCTCTCCACACAATTCAATGTTCAACTAGTAAATATTATTGCTTTATTTCTTTGGCGCTGGGACCCAGATTAATTGGCTTATTACTTCCTTTACCTGGATTTATCTCTCATGAAATTACATGTTGTTTCACTAATTAAAGTCTGTTCTACCGAATGTATTTCATATTCTGGTTGTTATCAATCCATCAATTAAACCTATTGAAATATATCAATTTTTTTGACTGAATAAGGTCATTATCAATTTTATCCATAGCAGAACTTCTGTCATAACATGTATAACACATTTCATTTCTTTTGTTCATTTTGGAGGCAATAAAGAGAATAATGATAATTAAATATAGAGGTCAGTGTCAGTATGCGTAGCTGTAACGTTATATAGGAATTATATTCCAGATGTATTGAAATAAATGTGTCAGTATGCGTAGCTGTAACGTTATATAGGAATTATATTCCAGATGTATTGAAATAAATGAATTTTATCAAAATGATCAAACTTGGAAAATTATCCAATTTGAATACTAAGACAAAGCAGCGATTTCTAGATATAAACTTTTGACCATAACACAAATAATATATCTAAAGAAGTAGATAATTCTTTCAATTCATTAATTTCCTAGCAATGTTGTCTGCAATTTGTATAATTTCTCCAAATAGTATGGCTTTCATTCATCACAGATCTTTTGTTCCTATTAAGTCTATGTTTTTGCAACTATTAATTATAATTGCAAAATTGTAGCTTTTCAATTTCTTTTCATTTTGAGTTATGAAATGTATATGAATTAATATTAGAATAAAAAGGGCATCGACACAACTGTTAGATAAGTATACAGGAAAGGACTTTAGACATCACACAGGTAAAATCACAGGTAGCCTTAGGCTTATCCATACTAGGGGAGATACCTCCATCATCTTCTAGTGCACAAAAAGTTTACCTGTAGTCTAAACCTCATCTATACCTAAAGTTAATCATGTGTACTAAGTGTAAAGATCAGTCTACACTCAATAGGGATATGTAATGATATAGGGGTGTGTGTTTATTTAGGGAGGTGTACTGATATAGGGGTGTGTGTTTATATAGGGAGGTGTAATGATATAGGGGTGTGTGTTTATATAGGGAGGTGTAATGATATAGGGGTGTGTGTTTATATAGGGAGGTGTAATGATATAGGGGTGTGTGTTTATATAGGGAGGTGTAGTCGTATTGGTTTGTGTTGATATAGGGAGGTATAATGATACAGGGGTGTGTGTTTATATAGGGATATGTAATGATATAGGGGTGTGTGTTTATATAGGGAGGTGTAATGATATAGGGGTGTGTGTTTATATAGGGAGGTGTACTGATATAGGGGTGTGTGTTTATATAGGGAGGTGTAATGATATAGGGGTGTGTGTTTATATAGGGAGGTGTAATGATATAGGTGTGTGTTTATATAGGGAGCTGTAATGATATAGGTGTGTGTTTATATAGGGAGGAGTAAAGATAAAGAGTTGTGTGTTTATATAGGGAGGTGAAATGATATAGGTGTGTGTGTTTATAAAGGGAGGTGTATTGATATAGGTGTGTGTTTACATAGGGAGGGGTAAAGATATATAGATGTGTGTTTATATGGGGAGGTGTAATGATATAGGTGTGTGTTTATATAGGGAGGTGTAATTATATAGGTGTGTGTTTATATAGGGAGGTGAAATGATATAGGTGTGTGTGTGTTTATATAGGGAGGAGTAAAGATAAATAGTTGTGTGTTTATATAGGGAGGTGAAATGATATAGGTGTGTGTGTTGATATAGGGAGGTGTAGTGATATAGGTGTGTGTTTATATAGGGAGGTGTAATGATATAGGTGTGTGTTTATATAGGGAGGTGTAATGATATAGGTTTGTGTTTATATAGGGAGGTGTAATGATATAGGGGTGTGTTTATATAGGGAGCTGTAATGATATAGGTGTGTGTTTATATAGGGAGGTGTAATGATATAGGTGTGTGTTTATATAGGGAGGTGTAATGATATAGGTGTGTGTTTATATAGGGAGGTGTAATGATATAGGTGTGTGTGTTTATATAGGGAGGTGTAATGATATAGGGGTGTGTTTACATAGGGAGGGGTAAAGATATATAGATGTATTATATAGGGAGGTGTAGTGATATAGGTGTGTGTTTATATAGGGAGGTGTAGTGATATAGGTGTGTGTTGATATAGGGAGGTGTAATGATATAGGTGTGTGTTTATATAGGGAGGTGTAGTGTTGATATAGGGAGGTGTAATGATACAGGGGTGTGTTTATATAGGGAGCTGTAATGATATAGGTGTGTGTTTATATAGGGAGGTGTAATGATATAGGTGTGTGTTTATATAGGGAGGTGTAATGATATAGGGGTGTGTGTTTATATAGGGAGGTGTAATGATATAGGTGTGTGTTTATATAGGGAGGTGTAATGATATAGGTGTGTGTTTATATAGGGAGGTGTAATGATATAGGTGTGTGTTTATATAGGGAGGTGTAATGATATAGGTGTGTGTTTGTATAGGGAGGTGTAGTGATACAGGTGCGTGTTGATATAGGGAGGTGTTATGATAAAGGGCTGTGTGTTTATATGGGGAGGTGTAATGATATAGGTGCGTGTTTATATAGGGAGGTGTAATTATATAGGTGTGTGTTTATATAGGGAAGTGTAATGATTTAGGGGTGTGTGTTTATATAGGAAGGTGTAATGATATAGGTGTGTGTTTATATAGGGAGGTGTAATGATATAGAGTTGTAATGATATAGGTGTGTGTTTATATAGGGAGGTGTAATGATATAGAGGTGTGTATAGGTGTGTGTTTATATAGGGAGGTGTAATGATATAGAGGTGTGTGTTTATATAGGGAGGTGTAATGATATGGGTGTGTGTTTATATAGGGAGGTGTAATTATATAGGTGTGTGTTTATATAGGGAGGTGAAATGATATAGGTGTGTGTGTTTATATAGGGAGGTGTAATGATATAGTGGTGTGTTTATATAGGGGTGTGTTTATATAGGGAGGTGTAATGATATAGGTGTGTTTGGTTATTAGCCCTTTGGACCAGGTGAGCTTATGCCATAGCGTTGCATCCATTTTGCGTTTGTCCGTCTGTCTGTCATCCATCCGTCCTGTGTCCGTCAACTTTTCATTTAAACAACTTCTTCTGAAATACCGAAAACGGTAGAGTTATCGTATTTGGCTGGGACATTCCTTTAATGAAACCCAAGAAAGTTTGCAAAAAGAAATGACCTTGACCCATATTCAAGGTCACAGAGGCAGATGTGTTAAAACTTTAAACGATTTCTACCCATATACTGGAAGGCCTAGAATCATTATATATGGCTTGAAGGTTCCTTTGATGAAGCCCAAGAAAGTTTGACCCATATTCAAGGTCACAGATGTCAAATGTGTGAAAACCTTTAAACAACTTTTTGTGATTAACCAAATATCTAGGATAGTGATATTATGCCAAATTAGGTTCTCAATGATGCCCGATTATAGAAAAAGAAATAACCTTGATCCATACTCAAGATCACAATGATCAAATGCGTTGAACCTTTGAACAACTTCTGCTTAACCAAATGGCCTAAAATCATAATATTTGCCCAAAAGGTTCCCTTTATGGTGCCCACATAGTGTGTGAAAAAATAGCTTGACCCATAAAAATATCTAAGGTCACTGGGGTTAGATTGCGTAAAATCATTAACAACTTCTGATTGACCAGGCTATCATATTTGGCCAGTAAAAGTTTCACAAAGGCTTATATACAAATATGTAGAACCTTCCAATGACTTATTAAAGGAATATATTTGGCTGAGAATTTTCTTGGCATAATTTGGAATAAATTATAAAGACCTTTCACAGTGATGCCACACTGTTCCAAAAAAATAGATTAGGCCAAGCCTCCTGGAGGTCTGAGAGGCTTGAGCTAAGTAATGTGAAAAACTACATGTTAGCCATTTACTTATGTTCTATTCACAGCATTGAAATACAGAAAAAATGACCGGAAAGACAATTACAAGAGTTTAATTTTGATTTAAAATTCTTCATAATCATAGCATAAATAAATAAGAAATTCTAAGTTGATCCCATTTGCTATGCAGTGTTTATAGGCCTACAGTAAACTGTTATTAGTATATCTCCAGTAACCGGGGCTTAACTTACCATGGTGACATTACAAATGATGTGCATGAAACATTTTATTATTGGTTTTGAGTTAGGATTATGGTTTATAATTACAAGTACCTTAATTTTTCCAGTCTTTATATTTAATTGTTGCTATATATTGTTGACTTGTGCAAGTCTCAAATATGTTGTATCTGTGTTTGTAAACAATGATCTAAAGGGCAAGTAAGTTTCTGCTGCCCAGGGTGATCTGTCTAGCTATAACTAAGAGTTTTTCTGCTATATTGTTTGACCATCTTCTTTCCTTGATTTAAAAGAAAGCTATCAATTATATTTAACTGGAAACATTGCACAGATGAGGAGGCTGACTACTAAGGGACAGAACCCATATGGAGTAATTTGTTATATTGCTTTAGGCATCTACTTTGGAACATATGCACAGATATAGTAACGTTGGTCATAAAGATCCAGATGAGCGATACAGGCCCTCTGGGCCTCTTGTATAGGGAGGGTTTAATGAAAAATGGTTGTGTTCTTTTATAGGTGACCTGAAGGTATACAACTAATAAAAAAGGATGGCAATGGTTGAGGGTGAAGGCTCTATAGGGAGGACAACTGACGTCCAGCCCTGGGACATTATCAGACATGACCTCATTGGAGAGTTTGACTCCAGTCCTGATGTCTTCAATAGTGTCCTTCAGTATTCACAAAGCTATCTCGCTGGTGGAAATCAGCCTCAAAATGGAAGAGAATACTTTGAAAGGCTTGAGAACAATATGCTTCCAACAGATATGTTAGATTTTCTGATTGTGGTGATGGAACAGCTACAGTTACATGTAGACCTTGGGACAGTGTCAGTGCCTGGAGTCCTTCGGCAATTCAAAGAAAATCTGCAGGTGTACAGGAAAGCTGAGATGGAGGATGAACAAAGTGATAGAAACTTTGTTGGCAGAAAGAAGTACATCGATGAAATTAGAAATTTGTTTGAGGGGGACAATAGAATCTTCAAAGGTAGGAAGACAGAATTAAGTGTACAACATAGGGGAAAACCTTTGTTCTTATTGAGTTTAAATCCTGGTGACTGTTGTTGTTCACTGTTACCCAGCATTGATCACTTTGACTATCTCAAGGGATGACACCAAGATCACCATTTCAACAAACTTATTTTGTGACTAAAATAGAAATTCTTATAACAAAATCAGTAGAGGATTAGATATGATGTTTCAATGATTACATGGTCACTGTCATCAGACAAATGTGTGGAGCATACAAGCCCTGACACACATCTATGACCAAGTGGCAGAGTATAGCCGATTTAACTACAGTTCATTGTTACCATCATGTGTATTTTTTGGTCTATAATCTGTTTACTATCTCAACACAGGATTTTCAACCTTAGTGTTCATAGGATCATAGTACAACCAAAAAAGTTGGTCGATTCTCTGCCATCTCCTACACTACACACATCAGTGCTAGTACTCTCCACACTGATCATTCATCTGATGTAGGTGAATGTGTAGTCATTAAAACATCACACTCTAATCATCTACTGGTTGTGTTATAAAGTGAAGGTGACTGTGTGGTCATTGAAGCGTCACACTCTAATCTTCTACTGGTTGTGTTACAAGATAAAGGTGACTGTGTGGTCATTAAAACATCACACTCTAATCATCTACTGGTTGTGTTATAAAGTGAAGGTGACTGTGTGGTCATTGAAGCATCACACTCTAATCTTCTACTGGTTATAAAAAACTGCTATTCTATTAATATTACTTAACTGAAGAAAAGTTCCAAAATGTTTTTGTGACACAGTGACACTGATTGTTATGGAGACAGGAGCTGGTGCAGTATCAACTTTTGTTCTTCAAATGCCATGTGATTGATATGTTAATCCTAAATCAGCTTTCCTGTATATCCATTGACTAAGAATAATGAGCAACAGCGTTTCTACAGAAGGATATCCATTTAATGTCACAATGGCAAAAACGATTTCTTCTTAATGACATAGATTTCAATGGTCAAGATGCATAGTTAGGGAGTTATCACTTTTAAAGTCACAAATGTGTCAAATCATTGAAACAATTTCTTTTGAAAATCGAGAAGCACATTAAGATGGATCTTTTTAAATATTATATGTAGCTTCCTCTAGGCCTCTTATTGCTCCATTTTGATTTTTGACTGCATTAGAAGAACAAACTCTAGAATTAGATAATTTTAGATTGTTGCCACAATTGCTGAAGTGGAATTTTCAAACTTCATATAATTTAGAAGATGAACAGATGAAAGAGAATAAAAGGAAGGTTAGACAGTGGTGGAAGCTGGGATCCTTCTTGGATCTCTTGTGTGATTTATTGTTAAACTACTTTGATTTATAGGTGTTTGTATCTGTGGTATGGGAGGACTAGGGAAGACAACCCTGGCAAGTCACATCTGTAGACTCTTAAAACCTCGATGGAAAATCATCACTGTGGATCTGAGGTAATGTTTTTACCAGTGTGTAACAGAGATTATTATTTATTTTAATGCCTCTGCTAGGAATCGAACCAGGGACCCCTAACTTACTAGTCTAATGCTCAACTGATTGAGCTAAAGAGAAGTTCTCTCTAGCCGAGTGGTATGTCGCAGCTAGTATTGATCAGGGCTTCATGTAAAATGTATCAATATTATTTTTAAGAGGATGGTACTTATATTTGTATTTATATATCTGTGATCTGATTGGCTGAAATATATTACAATATAACAGGGAAGTGACCTTGTTAAAAGATCTACTGAGGGAGATTTTTATAAAACTCGGCTGTCCAGGATTCATTCAAGAATCTGAAGAAGATATTCTAGACCAGATAATCCAGTTTCTCTTGGAGAAGGACAGAATAAAACAAAGTAAGTAAACTTGAAAGATATTAGTGTAGGAAATCAACTTTGTCTATTCTTATGTAGACACATATCAGATATACTTAGTGATGACTGAGGCACTTGATCTTATAGCTGGTCACAGAAAGGAAAACTGAGGTATATTTATTCTACATCAATTGTCAATATTTCAATACAACATGACTAACATCTTTCTACCTAGCTGTGTTTAAACATTATTATTGCAATTTATTATAGATGTTCTATTTCCCCTGCTTTACATACATTCTGTAAAGACACATTGAATCTGCTTGTTTTCCTATTTGGCTGGATCCATGGTAGGTGAAAACTGTTGATAAACAAATGGAAACCTTTGAATGGTTGTCATCAGAACCTCACAGGGAAGTATTCTATCTCATTGTATGGTATACTGGTGATGTTATATACGTAACTAACTCTGGAGTCTGATGATAAAACATTACAACAAATCTTTATAAACAGTAATATCTCTAAATACCAAAGTGAAGTGTATTTATACTTTAACCTGCAGTATCTGTTACCACCTGTGCTGGGTTTACAAGACTCACATGTTGACTGTATGTCAGGATATTGTTATACAGTTGATTTTCTTAAGTTTGGGAGCATAGCTTGGAAGAGTAAGTCACACCAAGATGCCATCCATTGTCAAATGGTGGACCACACTTCAAAATGATCCAACTATTACAAACACCTTCATAGATATAATATTTCATCAGTTTTTCATGATGTTAATCTAGAGACATGATGCCGGTCTGTACCTTGATATTAATAAATCCATGATTCCTCTATAAAAGTCAGTATCCCCATGCCCACTTATATCATATCCCAGTCTCTCAATGCAGTCACACAGCACTTTGACTTTTAGGATTGCCTGGCATGAAGGGCATGAGAATTGTATCTGCTGTCTCATGATTCTTAAAAGGCAATTAGATTTCAGAAAGATCTTTTTTCTTCTTTCTAAATGTCTTCTTTGACACTGCCTCATTTTTGTCTTTATTTGAGTGTTTGCCTCTGTGAGGAAAGTTTTAGGTTCTGACCCCGAGATGAGACATATATAACAGAGTTTTTTTAATGGTTGTATTTACTAATCCTACAAACACATGTACTCACTTCATATTAGTTGGAAAAGTTTTAATCAGTGACTTTGTCTGTTGATAGGTCATTCAGTATGATAGCACTGTAAAATCAACATCAATGGTTCTACACTATCACAGGCTCCCACAAACACATGTACTCACCTCATGTTAGTGGGATCCTTGGTTTTAATATGTCCTACATCATATTCATACTGTAACATTTCTTAGATTTAATGGATTCTAGTTCTCTTCATTTTTGAGAATAAAATCATTGAAAATAAATATCTAGAAAATGATCTCTGATAAAGAAAACCAGGGTCCCTCACAAATTCTATGAAAAGTGTGTCATTACTTTTAGTTTTTGTGGAAAATATTTACCTAAAGAGATACATTTTACTATATACGATAAGATCAGCCCACAGTTCCTGGAGACTGGTCCACATGAATCATTATAAACAAACAGTGGAGATATATTAAGGAATGTGATAAAGACAAATGCACTCTATCTATATTGATAAAGATTGAGTCAGACGAGTGAGACCTCCTCCTCCATCCCCCAAAAGACTTTGTTCTTAGGCCTTACTACATTTCCATGGACAAAATGATTTTCACAATCAGATTTGCTTCCAATACATACTTGACTGCAATTTTTGATAATAGATAAATGTAGAGAGTTGTAGTTGTGTTTGGAGCTTACTTAGAGGAAGCTTATGCATTGCCTAGTTTGCTTTAATTCAATCAAAGTGACATGTTTGAATCACTCTTTTTGCTTTTGAATTCTAACGTTATAGAAAATAAAGGTGTCATCCCCTTCATGCAAAAAAGGGGCCCAAGAAAAAAACGATTTTAACAAAATCAGAATTGATGGGAGTACTTATGTACCTCTTACTCCTTATTTCCTGTTTTTAGGCTTTCATTCACACCATTGACAGAATATCTGGAGTTTGATTTCTTAAGGAAAAAAAAAAGAGATTGTATGTTGTTACTTTTCAGCCTGATCAAATCTTCAACCTCAGTAAACATTTTGTAACATGATTGCAAAACTGTTTTTCATCTACAGAACATATCATTTATGAGTTTCTTATACTTTTAAGTAATGTTCAGAATTTGAATTCATCAGATTTGTCAGATCACCATCTGCTGATTCTGTGGTTTTTCCATCCATTTATCGATTGTCAGATGACATGTAAGGGCCATGGTCCTCTTGTTGTATAATAACTTGCAAAGAGAAAATGTTGGAAGTAAGATATTTTAAGAGACGTTGTTAAGATAAGAAATTTGTTTGAATACGGTCAGTGTGATTATCATCAAGTGGTACTGCTTCAAGAAACCTTTTGGCACAATGTGTTTATAAATCAGATCAGCCACATGTGGCATATTTGTCAAAAACTACACAAGATGTGCGAGTTATATCATCAGATATTTGTCAAAAACTACACAAGATGTGCAAGTTATATCATCAGATATTTGTCAAAAACTACACAAGATGTGCGAGTTATATCATCAGATATTTGTCAAGTATTATCTGTATAGCACTGCAAAGTTTAAGCAAATAAGCGATTGTTTAACACAGAGATTTAAAGAGAAGGAAAAACATTGTTTACCAGTTTTAACAGGTGCAGTTTATAAGCATATATCTTTTATTAGGGAGCATTCTAATGCTGGACAATATTGAGGATATCATTAATAATGAGGGCACAGACAGGTTCAAGGAGGGATTTCTATCCAAGTTTGGTGAACTCCTGCAGGAAGATGACGATTACAAAGTAAGAAGGAGTTTACTATGACAACTTTCTCTTCTTTCTCCCAATGGGGGATTCTTCTTATGAAACACTGTTAAAAATCTTACCCAGGTATTCCATAAACAAGTTTTAGAGAAGGTGTTCATAATAATTAGGGACATGTGTGACATATGGTAACAATCTTTTAGGATTGAATGTTAGCTCTAGTTGGTTCAACTTGGTGATTTTTTATGCTTTTGATTAAAAGTTGGCCATATCAAATTACTTGAGTTTATCAAAGACAGAAATTTTCTGCTATTGTAACAACAAGCCCTGTTTAGAAAAGCTACATCTACTCAGCTTTTGCTATTGTGAAAAATCAAATCCTCTTCGTAGCCCCTACACAACTCAATTTTTGCTGTTGTAAAACAACCCTGTTTAAAACTTCTAAAATACCCCAATTTTTCTATTGTAACAACAAACCCTGGTCATAGCCCTTTGCTGCTGTTTTTTTTATCATACTATACTATTTGTTGATAATGTACTTTCCAGATGCGTTTGCTGTTGACATCCCGTGTGAAGCTGTCAAAGCTGGTCAAGGGAAGGACTGGCAATAGGTCCTTACCATCGCGACAGGACAGTGGTATTGGTGTGATATTGGAAAAAGAATTGTCTCCCATGGAACCAAGTGATGCTCATGAACTCTTTAGAAGATCTATTTGTGGGGTAATCTTTTATTCTAATTTCCATGAGTTTGACATCATGTGAGGTGAATGAAAAAGTTCTTTTTTATTAAACAACCATTTTCTTATGCTCCATGAAGGGAGAACATATAGTCGCCACTTTGTCAGTCCATTTGTCAGTCCAGTTGTCCGTCCATTTGTCCGTCCATCTGTTTGTCCATCTGTCATAATTTTGTCTGGAACATGACACAAAATCTATAAGAGGTATCAACATAAAACTTCATAGGTAGATAGATCACAACAAGGAGAAGTGCAATGCACTAGAACCATCACTCTCTTTTGTATAATTTAGGAGTTATTGCCCTTTGCTACTTTCCATACTTAAATTTTGTCTGGAGCATGACACTAAACTATAAGAGGTATCAACATATAACTTCCTAGCAGATAGATCTCAACAAGGAGAAGTGCAGTGCACAAGAACCATCACTCTCTTACCGTTATTTTTTATATTTCAATTTTGTCATAATTGAGGAACCATCTTTGACGGCCCATTTTTCTCCATGACAACACATGTGGATAACAAAGAAGTCAAACTAGGATTACCATATAACGATGACTTAATCAAGAAATATTATTGGAAATAATGACATGATTTTTGCAAACCTCTGTGTCATATTATTTCATCTATTCATTTTATACGATAACAATGCACAATCATATCTTAGCATGTTGATATATTTCTAAAGTAAAGATATCTTGAGCAAATTTCATCTGGCATACAGGGCATCTAATCTCACCATTGTCACATCAAGATATGTCACAATTTAATGTATTTTAATAGTCTATATAGCAAGTTAGCTGATATTGTATACTAAACACCATCACACTATTATTTTATGGATCAACTTGACAAGACCTAAAAGATTTTGTCTCATTTTAGCTGCAAAGTTGGTAAAGGTTACTTGTTCTACTGTTTAGCATGTTATTGTTCATGTAGCAATTTTACTGCCTATTTGACCTCTGTCACAGAGTGAAGTGAATTCACACCTGCAAGTAACAGGTGTAGATAACTAAAACCTGCAAGTAACAGATGTAGGTGATTAACACCTGCCAGTTAAAAGTGAAGGTAAATCACACCTGCCACTTACAGGTGAAGGTAATTAACACCTACCAGTTAAAAGTGAAGGTAAGTCACACCTGCTAGTTAAAAGTGAAGGTAAATCACACCTGCCAGTTAAAAGTGAAGGTAAATCACACCTGCCAGTTACAGGTGAAGGTAATTCACCACTGCCAGTTACAGGTGAAGGTAATTCACAACTGCCAGTTACAGGTGAAGGTAATTAACACCTGCCAGTTAAAAGTGAAGGTAAATCACACCTGCCAGTTACAGGTGAAGGTAATTAACACCTGCCAGTTAAAAGTGAAGGTAATTCACACCTGCCAGTTAAAAGTGAAGGTAAATCACACCTGCCAGTTACAGGTGAAGGTAATTCACATCTGCCAATTAAAAGTGAAGGTAAATCACACCTGCCAGTTACAGATGTAGGTAATTAACACCTGCTCGTTAAAAGTGAAGGTAAATCACACCTGCCAGTTACAGGTGAAGGTAAATCACACCTGCCAATTACAGGTGAATGTAATGCACAACTGCCAGTTACAGGTGAAGGTAAATCACAACTGCCAGTTACAGGTGAAGGTAATTAACACCTGCCCATTATGGGTGAATGTAATGCACAACTGCCCAGGTGAAGGTAATTAACACCTGCCCATTATGGGTGAAGTAAATCACAACTGCAGTTACAGGTGAAGGTAATTAACACCTGCCCATTATGGGTGAAGTAAATCACAACTGCCAGTTACAGGTGAAGGTAATTAACACCTGCCCATTATGGGTGAAGTAAATCACAACTGCAGTTACAGGTGAAGGTAATTAACACCTGCCCATTATGGGTGAAGTAAATCACAACTGTCAGTTACAGGTGAAGGTAATGCACACCTGCGTGTTACAGGAGAAGTATAATTACCTGCTTCTTTTGTTTGATCACATGTGGCAATTATTCATCCTAGCCTAGCTTTTCTAGACCTTGTAGTTGTAAGGTCATCATACCATAGGTCATGGTGACCTATTATATTCATTCTACATCCATTGTCTTGTGGCATGCTTTAAGGTTTTTTTTTACTGAACAAGATAACTTCACAGTTATGGTCAATTGTATTACTTCGGAGCTACCGAAAATGATGACTTGAGAAAATATTGATCAATTGCAATTAAACTTGGTGTGCAGCCTTATGTTAAGTCTCAGATGAATTGGACATTGGCACTTATTTGATCTTTATTAAAAGACTTATGATCCTTTGCTCTTTTACTGATATTGAACCTTTATAATACGATAATTTTGGGGAATATGAACACATTTTGATGACATTTGGTATGTCGCCTTACATCAATAAAAAGTAGGTAAAATCTGGGATGAGTTTGACAAAGGGTCTGGTTCCAAGGTTATTTGATTAGCGGTGGCCCTTGCAGTTTTATAACTATTGAACCTTGTAAAGATGAGTTTTGAGTTACTATGAATATGGACTATGAAGTATGATTTAGTATGCAGCCTTATATTATTAAGATCTAAGACAAGTTCAACAATGCGACCGATTTGATGTTACTTACAGAGTTATGGCTTTTTGTAATCTTGTGAACACAATAATGTAAGTTAACACTTTCAGGTTTTGATAGATTTTGTATGCAGCTTAAATCAATATCATCTTTGACGAGTTCCACTACATGTTCAATTGAGGTCATTCAGGTGACCGTTCAGGCCCATTGGTCTTTTGTTCTGAAGATCTCTAACTTCTCAAAGTATCTGGATCCTGTGACAAATTAAATTAGTCATGGTAATTCATTTGACCTTGCTACTGATAAATATAATTCACTAGACCTTAGAATAAGTTGTACGATCAAACAAGAAAAAAACATTTTGTGTCATTTCGACTAAAAAGTAATTGGTCCGTTTATGGCTTGAAGCCAAGAATGAAACAAGGGTCAGCCCTATTTCTACTCAGCAACATTTGCTTTGGGATCAAATATTTTGTTTTATAGCTCTGGATTTGTGTAAACTTCTGCATAGCACAATTACATTCGTTGTTTTTAAAGCTAGTATGGTACCACAAAAATGCTTATGCCTCTACAGTGCATGTCCGCTCTGTAAGTTTTTTTATTGAAGTTTTATATGTTGCAGAAAAAAGTAGAAAGCTCAAAGATAGAGAAGATATTGAAGCTTTGTGGATATAGCCCTTTGGCCATAACTACATTATGTGGTTCAATTCGCTATGGTCTCCTCAACCCATATACCATCATTGAAAACCTGAAACCAGAATCACGGTTCGGGTCTATAGAAGAGACTGCTGCTGTCACCCAGTGCCTAGAAAAGACTTTTGATTTACTTGGAGACAAAGAAAAACAGTATCTGGTTCGACTGTCCATATTTCACACTGCTTCATTTGACCTAGAAGCAGCTGCAACTGTCCTTGGTGAAACCAGTTTGCGGGGCGAACAAACATCACTGAAATTATTTAACCTGCGATCTCGACATCTTCTAGAGTCAACTGAAGCTTCTTATTCTGATCATCCTGGGAGAGTGGAGACCAGATTTTCTCTTCATCCTCTTGTATTTCATCTCTTAAAGAGTAAAGCACAGTCTCAACCTTTCCTTCAAGCCATGAAGATTGCTAAATATAAGTTTGTACAACATTTTCGAAGGGTCGTTTGTAAGATTGCAGAGGAAATGGAGATAAACTGTTTGCAAGGTCAAAGGAAATTAGGAATTGACCGTGTCCATGTATCGAATTTCTATGAGATCTTGGCAGGACCAGATGCTTCTGAAACAACGGACAACTTCCAAACTATAGTGGAGAGTAGAAGAATTTCTGAAATATCCGATGAACTTCTTTATGATGATACAAGATGGGGCCTTGTGAAAAACTTTATCGCTAAAACAAAGGGTAAGGAGACGAGCCAGCTAGAATATATCTTCTGGAGAGTCTACCAGGCCACTATGGTGATGGACATGGATAGAAATCAGGAAGCAAAAACCATATTGGAAGATGCTGACGTTTTACTGCACAAAGTAAGAGGAGAGGAATTTGCAATGGCTGCTGTCATTGGCAGTTTCTTCTATGCTAAAGGCAGGCTTTTCCTCCGAGAATATCAATGTGAAGAATCAATTGAATGCCTTAAACAGGCATCGCATATGTTTAGAATCAGAGGTATGAAGAAAGACTATCAAGCATACCTGGCTAAGATTTTCAATGCTTTGGGTGTGGCTCACCTTAGGCAAAGTGAGGCAAATTTAGAGAAGGCTCGTGAATACCATCAGAGAGCATTAAAATTAATCACAAAATGTTCCCAAAAATGGTTCAATGTTGAAGTTCCTGGGTATATACAAAACTTGGGAACATGTCTGTTCAAAGAAGGCCAAGTTCTTTCTAAATCTGGAAAAACAGAGGAAGCAAAATCAAAATACCAAGAAGCCATTCAGTACTATGATAATGGAATAAAACTCAGCTTTCAGATGAACCTTCACAAACAGGACGGACATGCTCAGATTCTTCATAATAGAGGGGAAGCACATGCTGCACTGGAAAATTTTGAGAAAGCAGAAAAGGATGTTGAAGATGCGATGATGTTGAGGCGGAAATTAATGAGTCCACCGCATTTACAACTCACATTGGTTACCTTCAAGATGGCCAAAGTTCGGTACCAGAAGGCCGTCTGCTTATTCCATCGGAATAATAGGGGTAAATACTGCTGGTCGCATAAAAAAGAAAGATGATCTTATCTAGTTTGGTTTATGACTTAATCGAAAGTATGATATGTAATTCGTGAAATGAACATAAAATTGATCTAAAAGTCTCTTCTAAAGACACGTGGCTTATTAATGTTAATAACAGTTGTGACTATCCTTTCTAGTGACAGCAATCAACACGATGTTTGAGGCAAAGACACGATGTGATGAGGTCGTTGACTTCATTACTTGGGGAGGTCTACCAATCACTCACAGATTGTACCCAGAAGTCAAAGAACTTATCTTCAAAGTTCTGGTATCGCTTCAGGAGTGGAAGCAGCTGCAGAAACTTCTGAAAAAAATTCAGGTTTGTATTTTAACGAAAAGTTCTATCTAGTTTCAACGTTGTAAGCTCAAAGTATAGAGTGACTTTTGTCTCCTTTGAAAAGAGTTGCAGATAAAATCCTGAACGATAATACCAGACAGTAAACAACTGGGCGATATTGGCAGACAGGAACTAGAAAATGTTGCAGACGATAGATGCTTGCAGCTTGAAACTGAATAATGAAAATCATAAATGTTTGTATGCCGGTATTTGCATACTTTATAAATCAAATTCTTGTGTCTTGTAGAAATTTGAAGATGGAGTTTACCAGAAAGATATTGATAGAAGGCGGAGCATAAAAACAACGACAAAGCCTCGCTTAACACAGAATGAGCTGTATGCTTTGATAAACTCAAGGGGAGCCACTCTTATGCCAGCTAATGCGGGGTCAGATGATTCTGACATCGAGTTGCCGGAATCCTCTTCTTCCTCAGACGATGACAGTGATGAATACAATCCACTTAAACAACAGAAGCAGTATATGTTGGTTAAGGATAAAATCCCATCTGATTTGTTTGATGAAAAACAACGAGTCGTTGATTTCACCAGTATCTTGGATGGGTCCTATTTTAAAAATACGCAACCAATGGAAAATATGCCTGATTCAGGAATGTCTGTTGATGTTCCCGATGTGGATCTCTCCACGAGGATGGAAGTAGATGAAGAAGATGACACTGAAGACGTTGAATCGTCATTATCAAACAAAAATGTGTGCTATGAAGATTTGGTCACTCATGAACATCAAACTGAGCCCAACGAAGAGAATATGGAGAGAAAAACACACAATCCTCCAATTCGGCGACAATCAAGTTCTCAAGAAATGGATGTATTTGGTAAACTGGAACTATTACCACGTCAAAGCATCGAGATGCCAGAAGATATGAAGATTTTACAAGACAATTTGCTTCACAATGGAGCAGAGAGGCGCAGGGCTTGGCAAGGATCGAGTATGGAGTCAGCGTCACTAGAATACAGCATGGACAAGGAAGGAATTATCTCTGCCACCGAACAACTACAAAAAGTGGAATTGAGTGTGAAAAAGAGAAATTTGCTGAAAATGGGTGAAGCGGAAACCATTTTGGAAGAAGGTAACGTCCTTTGATTGGAAAAAGAACAATTATATTTATTTTTTGTTGGCGTATTTTTCAATCCTTACCGTAACTGATCTTTCGGGATCAAATCAGGTTATGAGCAGACAATACAAGTATATGTTTTCATATTACTTTTTTGATTTCAGAAATCAAATAGATTGTACGAAAGACACAAGAGAACAGCAACTTCTAATACATATTTATAGAGCTAGATAAGTAGAGCCAAAGACAAATAACTTCGTCATACAGCTATTTCATCTTTCTAGGACTTGTCAGTGATAGATCTGTTGTTCCTCCACGCAGTTACTCTAATTTGTTCCACTATTCAGCAACTTTTACTTATTTTGTCCCTTTTATCTGGTATAGGTCAATGGTACCGTTTTTTGTACAACCAATGCTTTTAAAGCTCATGTACACCTACCACTCTACCTAATTGTTCAAACCAGCGATTCAATATGTCTGATAATCTATTAGGGTATTTCCTGAACTAATTTAACACGTACTTCTGTTATCCTCTGCTTTTCAAGAAAAAAGGGAGCTCTCAGTCAAGGTGTCCGTCTGTCTGTGATAACTTCGCCATTATGATTTCGATACGGTTTAAATGTGTATTACTATGAGGTCTGATGACATATCTTATAAGGTTTCTGGTTTCTGATCGGCCATTTGATATTCGTTGATAACTTCGTTTGCTATAAATAGATTTCAATCAATTTTTGTTTACAGGCATATCTCACTATCTTTCAATTTTAGTTCGACTACCAATGTCATTCGCTGTCCTTTCGCATAATTTATCGGGATCTTCACTGATAATTGGTTTCTTTGCTAAGTGTCAGTAGATTTCAAGAGAATTCAGTTTACATGTGCATTTTTTTTCATCCTTTAGCCAGACTTTCGAATAATTCATTGAGAGAATGGTATATATTTCCAACAAATTTGCATGTGGGTTTTCCTATGGATGTGATATTCAATTTTGATATTCTTTTGTCCTTATGGAAATCATGCGCATTAAACTTGAAACACAAAAAACCGCCTTACCATATTTAATCCACGAAAATTCTGTAAGGATTTATAGAGCAGACATGACCAGTGACTTTATATATACATAAGCAGTATTTCGGTGAAGGAAGAGAGAAGTGATGAGGTTTTGTTTGTCCTGCAAAACTCGCAGAAAATTCAGACTATCAATTCAATACTTTCATTTGTATGGAACTATGAAGAAAAAAATAGAAATTGAACCTGTTGATTATGTAACCATTGTATTTGTGGATGATGCCAAACTATACTTCAAACATCCACAGTAAAAGATGATCTACATCAAAATATCAGTGGAATGGACTTAATGCCTGTTATTGTTAAATTAACATACATATAGAATTGTGCTATCTTGTTCAGTCTTTATTAGAATGAAGTAAAGAATTAATTGCCGTGTGGTTAACTGTCTCTCACTAATTCGTTGCTAGTGAGTTCCACTCACTCCTCTGTACTGATAATTGTGGCGACGAGTTTTGATCTTATTGATTGTTGATGTTGATACAAATGGCCAATCAACTTTGTATTTATATTACTAATTTGCTACTAACTCTTGATGCTTATTTAATTGTCACATCTAATTGTTACTTCTGATTCTATTTTTTTTTTGTTTAATGAAGATTCTGATACGGAAGATAATGTCCCTGTGGTTGAAAATACAAAAGAGATCGAGCAGACAAGGGAGCGAAGGAGAAGGAAGGCAAGAATCTCACGCCAGACTAGTGTTTCAGACGACACTCCAGTTTTGCATGCAAAACGCCAATTCCAAGAAGGAAACTAGAATGCAACAACTTATTGTATGAATTAAAATATCTGCTGTATCGACATAAATGGGGATCCTACAACACAGCTTGAGACATTTGTTCGAGTGCCAGTGCGAGTACGTCAGACTTTTTTCTCGAACATTAGGTGAGTCTATTGAATAGTGATATATGTTATTCTTGCATGTCAAGACGGCAATGGATCACCTCATTGCAAGAAGAGGAATAAAAAAACGAGTATAGATTTATTTTCATTTCATTAATTGCTTGAGCTGAAAACGAAGATAGAAGAAATGTAACAAGGGAAATGAAAGTACATGTGAACAGGGATTCAAATCTCGCCATGGAAAACGGCGAGTGCTCACAAATTAAAAGCAGTTTTTGCTTTAAATCTGAGTCTATCAACAGCTTACAATTTCTGCTCGCTTTTCTTTATAAATCCACAAAAAAAAAAAAAAAAAAAAACAAAAACAAAAAACAAAAACAAAAATAAATAAAAAAAAAATTGTTATGTTTTAGATGTTTTACAACTTTGCTAGCACTGTGATATGACGAAAATAAATACAGCCTTAGATCCATGACCTGTTTATACATCTTGAAAAAAACGCTCTCAAACAGGAGAACGTCATCTTCAGACTCGTAATCGAAATGAATTAATGTTCGTATTTAAAACACTATTAATATGAAAGTTAAGTCTTTTTCCATAACTACGGGTCTTGTGAGAGTCACACCTCTTTTTTCGACGACGCGTTTCTGCAGATCGGGGTTAAGGAACACTCCATTATTATAAATAAAGCTAACATTAAAACGTGTAATTATTAAAAGTTGATAACATTACATTGACAATGTCTAAGTCTCGAAATAATCATAAATATTTTATAAATTGCAGAACATTTAAATTTTAGGCCTGAAGTATGCATGTTACCTGTGAATGTAGACACTGTTTATATATAATATATGTATTTCCTGTACAATTTTCACGCTAATGTCACCAGGAAAAATGTAACCCTCTTTAGGAATTGATTTAAAAACCAATAAAATATGTTGGAATGTGAAGTGATTTTGCCTTTAAAATTTAACTGATACGTGTAAAGTGATGTATAAAGGTATAAGTATGGACCGACATTAGACAGAATTGTCTGTGTTATTCAATGTTGAAGTATTCAATACGTTTAGAAATTCTGCCACTGTATTGCAACATGATTTAATGTCTTTTCAGTATTATGTGTTTCTGCAATGATTTTTTATATTAATTATGTCACCTGATCTGATAATCAATTAATCATGCCCATGTATCGATGAAATATTTATATTGATAATCATAGAACCTATAATTATATAACCAAGCGTTTGACAATGGTCAACATTTCGACAACCTTTCACTTAGATCTTGAATCTCAGTATCTACGTCTTACAATTGCACGTACAAGTCTTTATTCGTAATGTATGGAAACTTAATACAGCATGTCAATCGTCGAAATAACGATTAAATGACATGTGATAATTCCTGCTTGTTTTAGTATAATTTTCACAAGAAAATCAAACTCGCTTAATTAAGTCAGGCCCTGTTGATGGTAGATAGTGTTAGCACTTGCTTCTCCAAGCAATAAACTGATCACAGTGAACAATATCTACGAATACCAGAATTATCTTCAAATACAGGAACGCTTAATTTTAGTAATGTGTTAAGCCTGTTTCGAATTGGTCAGTTGACTATAGTGTCTCTTCGGTGTAGATATGTTAATGATTTATATATAATTCAATCTACTGTCAATAAGCAGTTATCAAATTTATCTAAAAACAGACACGCTGTTTCCAAAAATCATTTGTCTTTTCTTGTTCATTATATATAAAACTGTATTTGAAAGAATGATCAAATATTGAATTAAGGTGACATATTTTATAATTACTATTGTCAATATACAATGTAGTATGAATCGTGCAACATCTTCTTATCCAGTAGCTGGAAATGACGAACCGTAAAACATTAATCGATGCACAAGGTTTAAAAGTGCCTTTCATTGTGTAGGGACCAAATTGTGTTATTAATTTTTTTTAAACAATTTTTTTATTTCTTAAATAAAAGTTTGTTAAAGCAGCTGGTGTTAATTTATTATGTTGTTGGTTTTCTGCCCCTATCGAAACTAAATATGTAAAATATCATGATTGATTATAAAACTTTTTAAATAATGTGAATGGATCAGGGTATTGGAAAATGGGTGGAATGGAGAAGATCTTCGACGCAGTTGAATAAAAATGGATTCAAAGGTATTTAGAGAAATTTGGTTTTGGTGGCAATATGATTTGATGGATCGGAATGGCATACATCAATTCTTGATAGTCAAATATTAGCAAATGGTTTCTTTCAAAGTTGTTTTAGATGAGCCGCTCAGTAAAACAAGGCTGACCACTCGCAGGTTGATCTATTTCATACAAACGGAGCCCTTAGCCTGTGTCATACTTAAAAATAAAACCGTATCTGGTATAAGTGTTTCATGTTTAAACAGTGGAAACATTGTAGCTTAAGTAAGCATGTTTGCAGATGACTTCCAATTATTTGTAGTTACAGAAAAGAAATCTTTTAAACTTATCAACTCTAAGCAAATGTTATAATATGCTGGAACAAAACTTAATTATCAGAAAACCAAGGTAATGTACATAGTTCAATGATCACAAAGGGTAAAATGGATAGAAAACATTAAGGATAACTCATGGGCATAACACTGACCATGACTTACTTTAGGAAGTAAAAGTACTTGAGATGTTGCTAGGGAAACCTTACTCTGTAAGGTAAAATAACAATAATTAAATCCTTTATATTATCGAAAATTGCATACGAGATGACTCAGGCATAGATAACTTTTAAGTACAGTTAATAAACAAACTTTTGGAAAGGAAAATAAAGGTTAATAATGTTTCCAAACATGTTACAGAGATATATCAAAGGATTGAACATTACAGATATTGATCAGCAGGCAAGGAAGTATATAGCACATATAAAATGATTAACACGGAGTTACAAATCTGTAATGCCTTTGGCAGATATTGGCTACAGAAATGTGATATCAACATTTTTTTAATTGGTTTCATTCTTATTACAAAATCTCTTGACATATCTCAAATACCAAAATCATATAAATCGCAATTACATATAAAGCATTATTAAAAAGTCGTTTATGTGATTCATTGTTGCAAGGGGATATTAACAACAAATATTTTTTCGAAAATGATGAAATAGTCTTCAAAAGAAATCCTTTAAGAATTGGACTAAAACTGTTATGACTGCGTTAATGGATATACAGAATGAACCAAACAAACAATTTTTATCACCACTTATATTACAACAAAAATTAAAGATAAAAAAAGATTGGATATCCCGAGAATTAAATAAGTAATATCTTTGAACTGAGGAACAAGTCTAAGGACTAACGATCTTGCACAAATTGAAAATTATTATGTAATAAAAAAACAAACAAAAAATGATCTAACATAAGATGAAAATTATCATGTAATGAAAACATAAAAAAATAAAATAGAATAAAGAATGAGAACATACCAATACGGTAATATAATCATAATTCAAACAAAAATGCATTAGGCTAAAATATGAACAAAAGAAAATTATCACGAATGCTTCTGAAAAAGTACAATGAGAAGAAGACCTGGTGTTTTGGAAGAGTAAATCTCCTGCTTCATCGACGACACCCGCCATGTAAACCTTGGTCAATCCAAGTAAGTAATGTCACGTTCTCAAATGAGAACAAGGTATATAACAACGGAACCAACTTGCAAATTAATGAGCATCAAATACGTCCAGCTTGATTCTCAAATTCTAAATATCAATATAGAACAAAAAAAAAACAAACAAAAAAAACCACAAAAACAAAATAAAAAAAACCTAGTTCACAACAAAACTGGCAATAATTATATGAATATGATTTTTGAATTAGAAAACCATAGGGAAAACATTAAAAACATCTGTTGGAAACAGAAAATGTAAAGAATTCCATTGGCAATGTTTACATAACAACTACTAAATATTAACTAAATAAATGACAATGGGACTGTTGTAAGGTCTGTAAGGATAACCTGGAAGTTTACGACATTTATGTTACAGATGAGTTTTTGCCATTAATTTTAAATCAGTCATTAAATTATTATGCTAAGTTGTCATTCTAATAGTTCTTTAAATTAAAATTGAAAATAAAGTTGATACTAAACAATGTATAGTCAAAAATGTCAATCAGTCTTAAAAATATATATTTTGATACTAAAACAATTAAACAAGTTTTCCTATGCATAGGATTCATTAAAAACATTGAAGACTCTTAAAAATGGTATACTACGATATTTTCTTACAGCTTTTTAAAATTATATCTACTGGTTAGTTTTGCATTAGAACAGTTAGTGATTGCTGAGCATCATGTTTATTTCTTCATGTTCAAGTCAGGTGTGAAATTGAAGAGCATGATTTTCAAATGACTTTTTATTAATTTATGAATAAAAAAGGAAATAGTGTGAATCAGAATTAACATCCAAAAACATTGACATAATTTGACAAAACTAAGTTTAAAATGAACAATTCTATATCAAAATTCAAATGCAAGAAAGAAAACAGCCTGCATGGCAGTAATTGCGAAAAAAGTAAGAAATTATGTTTGAGAGTTGGATTTAAGTAACTGTAATATCATAAAGCTGAGGGAAGATACCAGAAGTCCTCAACTCTGGCCTTCCTCCTTGGTTTAAATGTGGTGAAGAAATTAAGATAGGAAACAAATTAAAACAGTTCACAATGTTTCATTGATAATGCAGAAACATTTGATTAGTTGGTTACAGAGATATCACAACATGTTGTCATGCATTAGGTGCCTTCATTTGCCCCGGCGTATCATTTCTTCTTTTCTCGTCACCCTGTTTGTACCTCCGTTTTCCCCGACTCATCATTTCATACTCTTCCTGTTGTGGGAGTGATGGTAAAAGTTCGCTTCCTTGTCATCTCTTTGTTTGGTGTAAACTCCACATCGTCTCTTTTAGTAACTGTAACAAAATAGCGATAACAGAACAATAATAAGGTAACAACATAACAACAAGTGTAGACACGACCTTTAAGAAAATGCAAGAGTACAACTTCTCCTAACGACTTGCTTTGCTGGATGCATCTGTACTCCTTAATGTCAAGGTATAAGAAAATTCGGCAAATGACAGTATATCACCGACTGTAAAATTATATTGTTAAAATAAACTTTTCCTTTGATCTAGGTCAAACAGTAGGCTAGAGCGACCTTATTTAACACATGCCAATAGAGCCCGGACACATTAACGGAAGGACGGGCGGACAAAACGTGCAACTATACTCTTACTCCCGCCTCTGTTCCCGGAGGAGAAATGAAAAAGCATTTACATCACCATTTCGACTTAGTCAATCTTTTTATAGAGCTTTGGCTTTAAATGATGATTAACAAAAGTAAAAGTAGAAGTCTCTTTGTTTAAATTACTGAGGCAAGATCTTTTGAAAATAGTTCTGTACTCTCAAGCCCAGTTTTTGGTATAGAACGACAACTAAATTTCTTATTTCTGATTAAAACTGGAGGTCATATTCCTCCAGAATGAAATCCTTGTTGTTATTCAGACAACGTTGCAGTTTAATTGAAAACAAGACACGTTACCAATTTTGCAAGAAATAAATATTTGTATTGTTATAATTGAGACAACGTTGCAGTTTTAATATGCAGAAGAAATGTTACCCCTTTCGCAAAATTTTAATGTTGTAATTAAGATAAAGTTGCGTTTTAAATGTTCAGAAATCTTCACATTTTCCTCAAGAATTAAAGCGGCGTTCTGCAGATCATCATTGCTGTTGTTGAATTTGGCATGATTTTCTCTGAAAGAACAAATACTGGAAAGCTGGACGACTCTAAGTTCTGGTCTCTTTGGGAATCCGTAAAAAGCTACATTCGTGTTTCTACTTTTTGTATGGATTAGTGACTTCTACTCGAGCAGAACGCAGTTAGCTCCCTCTGTTGAACTAGATAAATTCACGCGTCTTCCTAGTTCATCTGTGTCGCCACTGTCCCCGTCATCATAATAATCGATGATATCCCTACGCGGGTTGACTTCTGAAATGTTGAAATTGTCGATTAGCGATGAGATCAAGTCCCCGATCTAAATATCCTCATTATATTTAACGTCCTCCTTCTTGATATCCTCATCATATTTAACGTCCTCCTTCTCGTTTTCCTCATCATATTTAACAGTCTTTTAAGGTGCGTGAAAGAATGGACACTTTTTCAGTCAATATAGCGGGCATATCGATGATATCCCTATGCGGGTTGACTTCTGAAATGTTGAAATTGTCGATTAGCGATGAGATCAAACCCCGATCTAAATATCCTCATCATATTTAACGTCCTCCTTCTTGATATCCTCATCATATTTAACAGTCTTTTAAGGTGCGTGAAAGAATGGACACTTTTTCAGTCAATATAGCGGGCATCTCCAACATAAATGACACTAGTTAAGGCTACAGCCCTCTCTCGCTCACTCATGTCATAAGGGGAATCATTTGTGTTCTATGTGTTTACTTTGGGATCGTTGTGATCATTACATGGATTCGATCCACTCTGAGAGTCTAAATCACAGTCTGCCTCATCCACTGCTTCCTTCCGTGTTCTACGGTATCTCAGGTTTCGCGTAAAGTGAGACTTTCCAATACTATGGAAAATCCATATTCGTTAATCGAAGTTCCCTGCTTCTAATCTCTGGAACAAATATGCGGAATTAAGAATAAAATTTATAAGTTTTTAAAATATGAAGATTTTTGATGTTGCTTTAATGGTAAATACATTTTTGTATGGCGAATAGTCAATAAGTATGAAAGACAGCTCGATGATTTCAAATGCCCATCAGTTGAAGTGCATTCATGTCATCTCCATATCTACTTTACCGAAGGCGGTATTTTAAACCTAGTAATACAGCATTAGGTGGCCATAGTTTTAATATATATAGACGGTAAGTAATATTGCACACCGTACACATTTCCACATACGAATGAAACAAAATATTTAAGACTTTTTCCCGTTTACATTGAACTTGATATTTTGCCAAATTGATTGGGATGATAGCGTGAAGAGTGTATAGTAGTTTGAAGGTGAGTTTCTTGACCTTTGGATAGTTAAAATCTGTCTTTGGTAAACCTCCACTAACGGTCAAATCAGCTATCTTTTCACACAACATTTTGCTCATTAACATTCATGCTAGCGCATGATCTGAAAAGGCAAGGTTTATGGGTTTACCAAGTATATCAACACGAAATTATCAAAATATACAATACAAGTGAGTCTTTGAATAAAGTAAATAAAATGTCTACATCTAAAACCTCATTAAGGACATTGAAAAATAATTTCAGCCATTAACAAGTTTGACAGAAAGAAAAACCTGCAAAAAAGTAATTGTCGATATCAAAAAGCTAATGATTTATTTCATGAAGGATGTAGCATAAGTGGGGTGCTTTCTTAGTTTCAAGAGTTCTTCTGGAGTTACAAATACCAGTATAAATGAAACATTTTGACATAATCAGGGTTGTACAACGAAAGGGAAAACTAAACATTTACCTCGATTTACGGAAATGTATTATTCTGATGTGTTAAAAAGGCTTAGATTGCTAATACTTGCCTTCAGACAAATCGTAGAGGTTGAGTGGTAAGGGGTATGATGGAAGTAATTAGAATAATGAGCAATACCTGCGATAACGTTGCATCGGATTTTCTTAAAATTCTGGAAAGACATGGTCCACAGACAGGGAACAAGAAAAAAGTGCGAAAAAGCTAAAAGCTATTTCCGCAGCATTGTAAACTAGATATCAGGAAAAACTTTTTTGTCTGAGAAAAAAAATATCGAACAGTCTTCCAGAACAAGTAATCTCGGCACCAATAGTATATTATTTAAAAAAAATAGATCAGATACGCATCGGTAATATCAGGAATCGATAAAATTATAAGCCCGAAATTACATAGGAATTGGAAATTGAAAATTGAATTGTAATTACTGTGTATATGTCCTTGACTGGTTATAAACTTTTCAAGTATCATGCAAACCTTCAGTTGATTGAAACTCAAAGCCGAAGTCAAATTGAAATGGTTATCGTTTAGATTAGTTTTAAAAACATAATTCTGAAAAAAATAGATTTAGGAGAAGATTAAACTGAAATTACTGTTATTTAGATCTTCACACACATTTTCAAAAGTAGTTCGAAAGCAGTAAATATTCAGAAAAAAATATTAGTGAGGATATCAGCTTAATCCTAATGATAGTAATAGAATCTTCCCCTACCCTGAGAGTGTGATAGAGAAATCTCCAACGCGAGGGGTAATTGTTTTGTTGTCTAACCCGAGGCTCTACAAGAAAATCATCCCGAGGATTGGAAATTTCTCTGTCACATCCTCTGAGGGTAGGGGTTGATTATTTTTCTCCCACCCCATTATTTCCGCCACTACGTATAAAAAAAAATCCCACGGTAGTGTCTGAATGGCGCATCAATATCACCATTCACGTTTCATGACGTCCATGTTTGCATGTAAATCATTAGGCAACATAATATAGGTCGTAAAAAAAATCAATGATATTTGTTAATTATTCATTTACAATATAGTATTTCTGATATTTTATATCAATAGATCGATCAACATATCCTATATATACCACATTCATATATAAACAGTCGTTTTTCTCCCTGTCACTTCAAAGCGTACGTTATAGGTCGTGATCAGTGTAGCCGACCGCGACCAGTGCACATGGCGGGGAATTTCGAGTCTTTCATCGCCAGGTAGATGCGTGACATATTGTTGAAGTTTGGTCGGAAGAATTATTCGTCACTATCGCTGTTGTAAATAACGCGAGGTCGTCGACGTGTCAAATTTATTTCAGGAGCCTGTGGCACGGTGGTGATGGGAAACGTGTGGTTGTGGATTTGAATGTTAAAGTTTCCTCCACTAATTGTGGATCCATAGAATATGGACCGTGTAACATAAGTTGGATCAGAACACATGGATATGCTGTTGTGTTGTTGTGTTTGGGAATTATTATTCTTTTGCGAAGAGGTTAGTGTTTTGAAATCTCTCAGCCATTTTGATTTTTGAGCAGACGATCGCAGGAGTTGTCTCCCTTTTTTTACAAAAGAAAAATAGTCCCTCGAGCGAGGTCACCGAGTGCAGTCATGTGGGATAGATTTATCCTACATGGTTGTTCCACATGGGACATGTCTATCCTACATGGGCAGAGATGGGAGAAAAAACGATCTTCATTTAACGAATCATTCATTTACAAACAATGTTTGAGTAAATTTTAAAAGTTAAACATGATAAGGATTGTACGAAGGACACATAAGTATAATTGAAGTTCTAATAATACAACCAGTGGAACAGAGTGTGACGTTTCGATGACTACAAAGTCACCTTCATCAGGCAAACGACTAGAATGGAGCGTGCAAGCACTGACGTACTCTGTGATCGAAAGAAACGGCAAAACCTTGTTTTTTTTTCGAAAAAGTTATCCGTTACATTTTAGCACAGAAAACGAGAACAGTGCAAACAGTTTCAGTATTTGATTTTGGATTTAACAGAATATTGCTAAATCTCTGCCCAGCTTAAACAATCAAATCGATACGAAGTAATGTATTTTATAGAAACAGGAAGGTAAGAAGATGTATATGTAAGAATGAAGTGAGAAAACGTACAATTTAAGACGCGTTTCTACAAAACTTTAAAGTAAAATTTTGAAACTTAATTCTTAAATAAACAGCATGTCCAGACCTCTAATTTTCGATTAATCTTAAAAAAGGAGAAAAAACTTAATACCTTTGTCCCCTTTGTGATAAAGGAAAACACTTTCCTGGTACAGCACTGTGGTCATTTTGAATATTCCTATAGTGATATGTCGGTTTGGAGGTGATAAAATCTTTTCCCGCAATATCATATTTCGTCCTCTTCAGCCTTTGACCAATGTTCCATTTCGCCGTAAGCCTCTTCTCTGTTCTAAAGAATTTGTACATGAATGAACATATTATCCATTTTCATAATTTTATCAAGCTTAATTCCAACGTCATACCTCTTAATTGCTTCTTCGTATTTTGATTTAGCTTCGTTTTCTTTTCCGTTCTTGCGGAAAGCCTCCCCTTCTTTAAAGAAACATGTTCCAATGTTTTGCAAATATTCTGGAGTTTCAACATTGTTGTATGTGCCATTTTTACATTCTCCAATTTTGACCAATGCCTGTTCTTGGTAATGTCTCGCCAAACTTTAGTCTGATTTCTTCTGTCTGAATTTTGATTCATCGATAACGTTATAAACCATTGACAAAAGAATGCTGTGATCTGCCTCCACCATTTTTGATTTGCCAGCAGCACGCTCAAGGTTGTATATAGCTTCATAACAAAGATATTCCTTACGGAAGTATTGCCCCATCTGGAAGTAAAAGCCAGCGCCCACTGCTGCCATCTCCATATCATCGCCATTTGTCCTCATTGTGTCAAATAATTTTTCTACAACGTCAGTTTTCCTTTTGGCTTCTTGATTTCTATCCAAGTCCAACAAAACCGCAATCACACATACCTGCCAAAAGGCTTTGACCGCTGGCTTATTAGGAACTTCTGTATGGGATTCCACTTTGTATCGTCATATAACAGTAGGTCTCCAATTTCATCAATTCTCCTACTCTCCATTATATTAGTAGCCATGTTTCTGCAAGTCATCAATTGTCATAATTTCATAAAAGTGCTTTACATGTTTCCTGGCACGCCCTATTATTCCATGTCCTTCTCTACACTCTTTATCCATTTCTTTAGCAACATCACATATGACCTTTCTGAAGTGTTGAACAAATCTTTCTTTTGCAATGGCATTTTCTTTTTGAAACGTGTTTGATCTTGCTTTGGCCTTTAAAAGGTAGAAAACTAGCGGATGGAGAGAAAATCTCGCCAGTGGCTCATCGCCTGAAATTTCAATAAAGTTACTTAATTTAAGGGCCACCAGTTTCTGTTGAATGTCATTCCTTGACGTCATCTCCAAGACAGCTGCAGCAGCACCAATATTAAACGATGCCGAATGGAACACAGAGAGTCTTATCAAATTCTGCCTTGCGTTTTGATTTAGTATTTGAAATGATTTTTCCAGACACTTTGTAATATTTGGCGTTCTGGATGTATACCAAAGCCAGAAGTTTGGCTGCAGTTCTTGAATAATTGATTTAGGGGTTAAAGATTCATTACGTATGACACTACATAGTATAGTAATGGCCAATGGACTGCACACACAGAGTTTCACAATCTTTCCCACTTGTTTTATGTCAATATGTTTCTGCAAGAAATAGAAAACACAAGGACGATACATGTAAGAACAAGATAGGCTTGATAAACATAATTCCCACCACGGGGTGTCATTTCTGAAGGATAAGTAAACATGTGGGCCACGACATGCAAATTGAAAATATGTCTTCATGACATTGAAGGTGTCAAGGTTTTTAAGTTCCGTAACTGTGGAAAAAAATGACGAATCAAACTCTTTCGAGTTCTTGCGGGGATATATTGATTTACCAAATTTGGTTCCAATCTGAGTTATTTATACCAAATTTAGTTCAAAACAAAAAAAATGTAGCTATTGAATAAAAACAAAGAAAGCATCTGTTTTAAGGATCTTAAATTCTCTAAACTCTGTTACCTGTTGACGGATTTTGACCATTGTTAACATATTTGAGATCTCACTAATATAAAGCAATGAAATCAATTTGGTTCAAATATGACACTAAGGCTTAAAGTTATTAAACAGAAACAAAGAAATGGATTTTAAAGCTCCGTAACTCTGGCAAATATATATGGATTAGGAATAATATCTACGTCATCTGAGATCTTATTGATATAAAGAATTACAGGACGATTGGCTCAAGTCTGATGAAGAAATCTGAAATCATTCGACGCGACAACCCTTAAACAGATTGACAGATAGACTGACTAAATATAATAAGCCCTTCGAATTTGGAAGCATAAAAATATGCAAAAGACGGTTGGTTTATATGAATGGATAAAAAATCACCCTTTGAAATAATATAATTTTGTATCACCATTTTCCAGATTTCCCCGTATCAAATTAATGTGTTGAACTAATAGGAATAGATTTTAACATTTTCCCACCTCCCGCGTGCATTTCTTGAAGAGTTCCACCGCTTCACTGTTCTCAGATGGTGGTATTTCTTTTTCCAGCATCTAACCATATGCTATATGGTGTCATTTTATTATTCTCTAAAATCTCTCTGGTAAAAATGGATGACGGGTCAACAAAAGGCGGGACGTCAGTAAAAGCCGAATCTATAAGGAACAGATTTGATCGAAATGGTCTACAGACAGCTTTAATGTTTCTTGAGGATCGTTATGTATATATATTGTATCTTGAGAAGTACTAGATGGATCGTTATTAATATTTCTTATGTAGATACCTTACTTTGTAGTTATATATTGTTCATTTGGGACAGATTAGAATATTAAAATGGCCGACAGACAACCATATATTATCATAACAGTTGCATTTTGTTGTCACTGTATCTTTAGAGACATTTGGTCGATGTATCTGAAATTTTATATGGAAACGTTCTCTAGCTTGTAGTTATGAAAATCAGACTGAGAGATGGAAAAGAAGACAAAAAAGGAGAAACAAAATGCCAATAATGTATGACTGAATAATGAATAGTAAGTAAAGAATAAGATTTCTGTTATCTTCAGTGATTTATTGAACAGTTGCTAAAACACGAGAAGAAAAATTACCAACATATCAACATGGACATAATTCAAACTTCAATTCAATAAAACATTTAGTCGGAGCCCCCTGAAAAAGTACAGGAAGAATAAGACTCAAAGTTCCTGAAGAATAAGCGTTTTCTGCTACAATGACGAAACCCGCCATGTAAATCTTGGTCAATCTAAGTAAGTCATATCGGGTTTTCAAGACAAGGCATACAACAATGGAGCAAACAGGAAAACACGTACAGCTTCAAATCTCACAAAGAAATAGAACAATGAGTTCACCATGACAACCATTAAACATCGCCATAATATCCATCGCTTTTGACACCCTATCAACTTTTTGCACGCAAATCATGATAATGGGAACAGACCATCGAGTATCGTATTAAATGCGACATGTAAACATTATATGATGGAGATGCATGATTGTTGGTATCAATAAATTATCCACAAATTAAAAAAGACAATAGGGATATTGAAATCATCACGCTTATATTACAGCTTGAATGAAGATGAGCGACTGATGTAAAAGACCCTATAGTGTCCTTAATTACCAATTCTGGTGCGTATATATGATGTAGGTGGTCACGAAATATCTTGTTATTAAAAGACATAAGGTCATCTGTCAACAACATACATGAAAGTGAAATTAAACGAGTTTGAAAGTCAGCCATCAAAAGGTCGCAATTAGTTCCCATGGGTATGCCATTTTGTCTCTTGGGAGAGCCATCAGACTCGATGAAGATGTTGTCCACCAGAGACTCGATCCGTTTTTTTTTATTTCGTCCTGCGTATATTACTTCTTTGATTCGGACGTATTTTGCCCTAAATACGCTTCAGTATAATTCACAACCAAATATTTGTCCGGCCGTTAACCGTTCAGGGAAAAGAAAGCTACGAATATCAGATAAGAGTAGAATATATTTGTCATGTTTAATTGTAAGCACAATGGTGCGTTCATTTCATTCTATATTTAACAAAGATGTTTGATTTTGAGTATAACAACAATATTGTTAAATTGAACAATCATAACGTTACCCGAGCACAAAAAGCTGCTCGATAGGGGGAAAAGGGTGATTTTGACGGCAAATCTTGTCGGTGTGTATATCTGTCTGTGTGTGTGTAAGTTCACTGTATTTATATTTGTGTAAGAAATGTGTTATTTAAATGACTACAGATGCAAGCTTGGACTATTCCATGATAGTGTTGTGCACAAATCTATGTAGCTGAGGTACAGTATGGGGAAATCAAGTGTCACGCCTGAACAGTCGCCAGGTAAACCTATTTTTACCTGTATACTACTGGGGATTACCTTGGCTATTGTGTGTTGTGAATGCTCCTGAGGTACCCCACTGTCCACCTGTAGTGATATGTTTTTACCTATACAAACTTATGTACAATGCTTCCCTGATGATCTGTTTACTGGAAATACTCTTGCACATATTTACAATGGCAATTCCCAGAACTTCTTTGATCACACATTGCCCGCTGGTCTCCGATTTTTTTCGTGGAATATAAGGAACATGTACAATAAAATGCCTGAACTTTCTTATCATGTAACAAGCAACAACTTTGGTGTTGTTTGTCTTCAAGAGACTTGGTTAAATTCTCAAATTAGTGATGAAGAAATATCCATTAAAGGTCTAACACTGGAACGTTCCGACAGGTCTGATGGTCAGCGCCATGGTGGTGTTGCTACCTAAGTAAAGTCTGCCATCCCATTTGTTAGGAGACATGACATTGAAACTCCTGACATGGAAACTGTCTGTCTCGAGATGAAGTTCATAAACTCCAAACCACTACTTATAGCAAATATTTATAGGCCACCAGCATCTCCTGTTTCATGGATGGAGAACTTTTAGTTGTTTCTTGATAAATTATTTGACTTAAATCTTGAAGTAATAATCGTGGGGGATTTCAACATTGACCTTGTAAAGACCAATCAAATGACTGATATCACCTCCGGCCACTATTTATCTCCGATGGTAAAAGATCCTACTAGGGTCTTTGAATCAGAAACCTTACTTGATCATGTGTATACATCGTCACCAGAGTTCATTAGAGCCACACATGTAATACAAAATGGGCTAAGTGACCATTACCCCATTTGTTTCGTCCGCAAATGGAGTTTTGGTTCCAAATTCTCCCATACAGATAACCGTTACCGATCATTCAAGGGTTTCGACGAGGAGACTTTTCTCTCTGACATCGCATCAGCCCCATGGACGGTCATTGAAATGTTTGACGATGTAGACGATGCTCTCTATGCGTGGACTAAATTATTTACTGACATTCTTACCAACATGCACCTTATCGCACGCGTCGAGTTAAGAAACCTGCCTAACCTGAATGGATGACTGATGAAATAATCCAACGCGACTGTTTAAAGGCCGCTCGTGACATGGTAAACTACCGTGTTCAACGTAACAAGGTTACATCTATGATTCAGGAGGCAAAATCCACACAATATCAATCTGTCATCGAAAGTAACCTAGACAATCCTAGTAAACTATGGAAATTTGTTAAGGATCTTGCTCCAATAAAGAATAGTTCAACACCAGGCATGGTCCTAAACGGAAATTGTGAAACATTTGACAGATGTGAAATAGCTGAAACTTTTAACCATTATTTCTCTACTATTGCTAGTAAATTAAGAGAATCCCTTTCTAAAGTTTCGTCAAGTTTGTGAAAGAAAAACTTGATAACGACTGCATATCTTCTATCCAACTAATTACTGATAAATTTGTTCAAAACTTTCTGAAAGGTCTTGACAAGCATAAGTCCGTTGGTCAAAGTAATCAAAGTATAATATGCTCATGTTTCTAGGCCTCTTACATATATTTGTAACCTGAGTATAAAGTCTGGTAAGTTCCCTAGTAATTGGAAACTTGCAAAAATTTTACCAATTCATAAAAGTGGGTATAAATCAGATGTGTCAAATTTTAACCCATATCTGTCTTAAATGCATTATCTAAGATTCTTGAGAGGCATGTACACACTTAATTTTACAAATAACTATGTGCAAATAACCTGTTGGTGTCCTCTCAATCTGGTTTTAGAAAAGATCACTCCTGTGAAATTGCCTTATTGAAAATTATTAACTCATGGACACAGGACGCTGATCAAGGTAATATAAATGGTGTTGTATTTTTAGACTTTAGAAAAACGTTTGACTGCGTTGATCATCATGTTTTAATCCAAAAGTTTAAGCTCTACCAGTGCAATGAGTTATCGGTGAGCTGGTTTAAATCCTATCTCACCAATAGACTACAAAAAGTAAGTATTTCAGGTGAATTGTCCCAAAGCATGACTATTACTCAGGGATCTATATTGGGACCTGTTTTATTTTTAACTTTTATAAATGATCTTCCCTTAGAAAAACAGTGTAAAACTACGTCCGTGAAGTTGATTCCCTATTCCCTATTCCTTATTCCATTACTTATTCGACGGTGCAGTTGATTACTTATTCCTTATTTAATTACCTATTCGAAATTTTCATTCCGAATTCAATACCTATTATTTATTCATTTAAAAATTATGAAATAACACAATGAATGTTTCTAAATAATTATTAAACGTGCTCATTCTATTATTCCTCTTTTCTATTACAGTATACATATTCAGTACACTTTTCTTAATCCATTTCCTCATTTCTTATTCGATATTCCCATTACTTATAAACAATAAAAAATAGTTTTAAATGAATGAATAAACGTTTTAATTGCATTTTCCACCTGAACAACATATGTAAAGTGCTCATTACTTATTCCAATCCTTCATTAATTATTCGATTTTCTCATTACTTATTCGATTTATTATCATTTATAAATAATGCAGATAGTTTTAAATGAAGAATTAGACGATTTCATTCTATTTTCGACCTGTTTATCGGAGATACTGTACTCATTATGTATTAGAATCTGATATTTCTTTAGAATCTATTGTCAAAATGAACGGTGAAATACGTATCAATTATCATATCCATAACTTATTCATACTTTCATTTCTTATTCTGAAACTGGTATTACTGAATTGAATTCTCACTTTTCTTACTCTTTACCCTTTGTCCACTTTTCTGTCCATACTTGGTTAAAACAAATCATTGGGTATTTCTATTACTTATATGAGTTTTATATGTCGAAACCAATGTTCACTTCCTGCTCGAATCCTTTACAATGAATAATTTTCTTATTTTCTTTTATTTTAATATATCAGTTTGCTGTATCTTGTACGTTTATTTTGACTGTAGTCCAAAGTTTATTTACCGACTGGCATTACTGACAATATAAATGAAAACGTTAATCAATTATTAGTACTCCTAATAATCCTATTAGTCCATGTTTCTATCATTTCGCAGCCATTTAGCTACAAAAAACATGATGGAAGATTAAATGGAAACTTTAGAAATTCTCGTCAGGTCATGTGAATACGGTCCATATCGTGTTTATGTAATGTAAAAATTGAATAATTAATGAAGAAATCGAATAAGTAATGAGGAAATCGAATAAGTAATGAAGGTTTCGAATAAGTAATCAGCATTCTACATGTGTTGTATAGGTCGAAGAAAGGAATTAAAACATTTATGCATTCATTTAAAATGATCTTTATTGTCTATAAGTAATGAGGGGAGGAATAACGAAAAGGAACTGAATACATAATAGAAAGGAGGAAAAATAGAATGGGCACGTTTGATAATTATTCTGAAGCATTGAATTAGGAATGAAAGTGTCGAATTGGTAATTGAATAAGGAATAAGGAATAAGTAATCAACTGCTACGTCGAATAAGTAAAGGAATAGAGAATAGGGAATCAACTTCACGGAGGTTGTAAAACTGATATGTACGCTGATGACACAACTCTATCAGCTTCTGATTCTTCTATTTTAAATGTCCAAAATAAATTACGATGTGACCTAAATGCAGTCGAAAATTGGTGTACTGAAAATAGAATGATTATTAATGCTGACAAAACAAAATGTATGGTTATAACCACAAAGCAGAAACATAGTAGAAAATATTATGTCTTGGATCTGTCTTTAAACAATACAGAGCTTGCCCAGGTACAGTCTGCTAAACTGCTGGGTGTAAAAATTGATAAGTGTTTATGCTGGGAAGATCATGTCAACTATGTATTAGGAAAAATTAATAAAGGTTTGTGTCTCTTGAGAAGAATTAAGAAATACCTTCCAAGGAACGCTGGAATCAAATATTTTAATGCATGCGTTTTTCTCCACTTCCTGTATTGTTCAACAGTCTGGAGTGGATGTTCAAAAATCTGTCGCAAAAGCTTTTTTTGTGTTTTAAACTGGTTGCCTTTAGCTGATTTTTATCGTTACAGGACAGGTTCAATGGTATACAAATGTGTCCATCACCTTGTTCCAGAATATTTATGTAGTTTGTTTAACCTGAAGTCTGATATCCAAACCAGATGTACAAGATCAAGCCATAGCAATATTATACATATTCCTAAATATCTTACCAAGTTTTATGGCAATAATTTTGTAGTTGCAGGAAGCCAACTCTGGAACAATTTGCTGAATGAGATAAGGACGACAACACGTTTTGCCTCTTTTAAACGTTCCCTCAGCAATCACGTCAAGGAGCATGGATGATCAGATTTCATAATAAAATTCTCTAAAGAACTGTTTTAAGTCTATTCAATATTTTAGCAGATTATTATCCTATTGTCTTACCTATAAAGCTTTTAACCCGAAATTAACTGTTTATCCTCCAGCGTATTTCTTGTCAACATTGTAAACACACATTTTTATATTATTGGTATTTTCTTATGTCATTTTACTTTTTCTTTGATGCACTATTATATATATGTACAAAGCTGGAGCTGTTTAAATTGATTTAATATTATGTATAATATTTATGCATAACGTGATATTCCAATCCAAATTATTATCTGTAATATCTTGCTTTCTTACTACAGGTTTACTATGTATATACAATATGTAACTTTTAACTAACACATATATACTGTATTTTACCAGGGCTAGCTCTGAAACTATGTATCACTACATACTTTCAATATCATTTTCTGGCTGTACTCTATAACTGGATTTGGATATGTGTATCAATACGTGTTATTAACAACTGTGTATAGATAAGATAAAAAGAATCGTTAGTCACACGGATAAGTTATAAATGACTAGCGACACAGCTATGTTATTATCGTGTTTAAAACTGATCTGTACTTTATGGTTATGTAATACTCCAGACACCTTGGGAGACAAAACTCACACAATGAATCCGGTAGTTACAGTTTTCATACCTGTAATTACAAAGTTGAAAGCAATCGAAATACCCAAAAAGCCACAGGTTTATTTATAATTGTTTGAAACTTTTTGCACGTGACATGGTTCAGTATTAGTCATACCATACTTTAAAGTAGGTACCCGAACACTGTATTCTTGTTACATAATGTACAATTACTGTCTGATGTCACTTCAGTAATTATAGTCTTTATAATAGCCGTATGCTTTGATCAAACCTTATTTGGAAGTATTCCAACCTAACACAGTGACTTCGGAACTGTGTACTATACGTATGTATTATTGAACTATTTACAACACATCACAGTGTTTGATTTCCTCTTGCAAATTATTACCACAAAATATCATAAGCGACACCACTATCTTACTCGAGGTTTAAGAACTGGTCTGAAAGTCATACTAAGTATTTTAATACTTAGTGCTGAGATAACGAAACGATAAGATATTACAGAACCGGAACAAGACCGTGGTATTCAATTAACACTGGTCATGTCAGTCTTTGTATATTGTAGAGCACTGTTAAAGAAAAACCTTGATTTGTGAAATAATTGGTTTTCTCTCACAAATGGAGCCGTGATGAGCAATATCCTATGTAAATGTAGATATAGCGTGCGGGTTTGTTACAGTAACATTTAACAAATATTGGGATACATTAAACAGGATAAAATGGGCCATTTTGCTGCATTCGATCAGATTTAATGTTTAAAACAAGAACTAGGAAGAAATAACAAGTGATGAATATCCATACTATAGTCTTAAAAAAGTGTCAGAAATACTCTGTGTAGAAAACCTAGCTGTTTATAGTTGTATAACTTCTAGGGGAGTCATGTCATTATTCCTTACTTATCATTGCTTACACACACGTACCCGTCATGATTTGTATAAGTTAGGAGAAAAAGTTCGCCGTCCCTTTCTAATAAAAGTTGCGAATGCCATACACCCCTTGGCTGAAAGTTGACCCGTAGACAAAAAAAATAAATAGAGAACAGATATAATTCTTCGAACTAGGCCATGGCAAACTGACGCAACCTGCGCTTGAAAACTGTTTTGTTACGATACGATCAATAACCACAAGAATTTGGTCACAGCACAGTTTATTTAGGTACTTATGTCAGTTTTAAAATTTAGACATCGAGTGAATGATCTAGCATGTACACCTCTTCATATCATCAAGGTTAAAGAAAAATGGTGTCTTTATTACATTTAATGTTGTTTTTTTTCCCATATTTCTCGAAATCTGTTACTTTTCCTTAAAACACAATAAGTGGTTACATTACGCAAAATTATCAAACTGTCGAGGTCTAGATCCTACATTTACTAGCTACAACACATGATTGGCCCAAAGTTGGTTGGCCTAGCACTGTAAAATTTAACAAAAAACTGGACAATTACCTTTCAACTGTAAAAGTGTGGATGAAATCGGAATAGGAAAAGAGTGTTTTAATTGCCTCGCATAGATAAAGTAAATTACTAACAAGAGGACCATATGGAAGATAAGCCGTTGGCTAAATATGTAATCCTCCGAAAATAAAGTTTATTATTATTATTATTATTATTATCATTATTATTACAACTATTTTTGTGTAATGTACTTCACTATGTATATATATTTTTGTGTAAAAGTGTCATTACGTGTATGCGTCAGTACGCATTTTGGTGTAATAAGTATCTGAATGTATATTGATATACAGCTATAATTGTAGTATTCAGTGTTACTATATTTAACTGTGTGACGTCTATGTAGTCTGTGTATCGACGTAAACAACAGCAGTGTGAGCTATTACCGTATGTTATTATGACTATAAAGTGTTTTTTTTCTAGTATATTAGTATGGCGGTTTTTATATTGTTTCTATTAATTATTCCACTTACAATATCCCATAAACAGGATTCTTACAATCGATCAACTTTACATACCTACACCTTTAACGTTGATCTCGTTATATGGTATAAGTAACCAGAGCACATGTTTGTCACAGTGTGTATCGAATGCGCCTTTTTGAATTTAAACTAGGACAATAAACACAGCTACGCGCGTATCATTGTTAAAATCAATGGATGGAACGAACAAACATTACCGTACCGCTGATTCAAACCAACCATTATGTCCGTTTACATAGTAAGTATGTCATTTACTTACAAGTGGAAACATTATTTACCAACTAAGGTATTATTACTTGTAAACATCAAGCTCAATTTATCTAGTGGGAAATAACGGAGCCATGCACATTAGATATATTCCTAAGACAGGACGAAAAATCAACACACTGAACAGATTATGTCAAGCCTCAGTCCACCAGTTCGACAAATGTCTCGTGTTATTATATACAAATAATCAAGGATATAAACACCACTGTGGTATACCGATACATAAACAACACTGTGATATACCGATACATAAACACCACTATGATATACCGATACCTAAACATTAATGTGATATACCGATACCTAAACATTAATGTGGTATACCAATACATAGACATCACTGTTATATACCTACACATAAACATTACTGTGATATACCAATACATAGACATTACTGTGATATACCGATACATAAACATTACTGTGATATACCGATACATAAACATTACTGTGATATACCGATACATAAACATTACTGTGATATACCGATACATAAACAACACTGTGATATACCGATACCTAAACATTAATGTGGTATACCAATACATAGACATTACTGTTATATACCTACACATAAACATTACTGTGATATACCAATACATAGACATTACTGTTATATACCTACACATAAACATTACTGTGATATACCAATACATAGACATTACTGTGATATACCGATACATAAACATTACTGTGATATACCGATACATAGACATTACTGTTATATACCTACACATAAACATTACTGTGATATACCGATACATAAACACCACTGTGGTATACCGATACATAAACAACACTGTGATATACCGATACATAAACACCACTATGATATACCGATACCTAAACATTAATGTGATATACCGATACCTAAACATTAATGTGGTATACCAATACATAGACATTACTGTTATATACCTACACATAAACATTACTGTGATATACCAATACATAGACATTACTGTTATATACCTACACATAAACATTACTGTGATATACCACACATACATTACTGATATACATACATACACCACTGTGGTATATACATAAACAACACTGTGACACATAAACATTACTGTGATATACCGATACATATACACACACATTACTGTGATATACCGTATACCCACTGTGGTATACATACAACACTGTGATATACCGATACATAAACACCACTATGATATACCGATACCTAAACATTAATGTGATATACCGATACCTAAACATTAATGTGGTATACCAATACATAGACATTACTGTTATATACCTACACATAAACATTACTGTGATATACCGATACATAAACATTAATGTGGTATACCAATACATAGACATTACTGTTATATACCTACACATAAACATTACTGTGATATACCGATACATAAACATTACTGTGATATACCGATACATAAACATTACTGTGATATACCGATAATGTTACCGTTTTCACTTGGATTATGCAGTTCTTGCACTATCGAGAAGGTACAATCTTGTCGACTTCAGGATCAGTAGCTACACTCATAGTATATATCTGGTGTTTAAAAGTATTTGTGGTAGATGTTTTTCATGTTTGCGTTCCCGTTTCGGACAGTATAGAAGGAAATGTTCTCTATTTTATAGTTCGTGACAGAACAAACAGGTAGGGGACCCAGTCTGAAACTTCATCTATTGGCTTGTAATGTATAGGTGCTTGTCGGAGCTGTAGCCTGAATAATTGCTGAAGAAGTCTCTCTAGGAGACCCAATAGCCGTAGTCAAAACGGGAAGGCCTTGATGTCGGAGGTTGATTTGCAGGTAAACATGTATCAGTGATAGTTTCGAGCGACGCTCTCGAGGCATGTCATATAGACATTATTGTAATTTACTAACACCTGGGAAATTATTTGGTATGTAGGCTGTACTTACCTGGGAAATCACCTGTTATGTAGGCTGTACTTACCTGAAAATCACCTGGTATGTAGGCTGTACTTACCTGAAAACCCCCTGGTATGTAGTCTGTATTTACCTGGTAAATCACTGGTACGTAAACGGTGTTTTCCTGGGAAATCAACCGGTATGTAAACGGTACTTACCTGGGAAATCAACCGGTATGTAAACGGTACTTACCTGGGAAATCACCTGGTATGTAGGCGGTACTTACCTGGGAAATCAACTGGTATGTAGACGGTACATACCTGAGAAATCACCTGGTATGTAGAATATATTTACCTGGGAAATCATCTGGTATGTAAACGGTACTTCTCCGGGTAATCACCTGGCATGTAGACGGTACTTACCTGGGAAATCACCTGGTATGAAGAAGTACTTACCTGGAAAATCACCTGGTATGTAGACGGTACATACCTGGAAAATCACCTGTGTATGTAGACGGTACTTACCTGGTAAATCATTTGGTATGTAGGCTGTACATACCTGGGAAATCATCTGGTATGTAGACTGTACTTATCTGGGAAAGCACCTGGTATGTAGACTGTTCTTACCTGGGAAATCACCTGGTATGATTATGGTACTTACCTGGGGAATCAAATGGTATGATTATGGTACTTACCTGGGGAATCAACTGGTATGTAGAATGTACTTATCTGGGAAAGCACCTGGTATGTAGACTGTATTTACCTAGGAAATCACCTGGTATGTAGACTGTATATATATATATACAATATTGTTACCTACAATTCATGATAAAAATAGTAGTCAGAAATATATAAGGTAACTACGTTTAACATATACAGTCGAGGGTGTTAAAAGAAAAACCGCGATCTTTTTGAGGACACCCTTTGAAATGTAATCTTTTTCAGCCCAAGTTCAAATGCTGGACAAGTCGCTTATCGTCCGTAGTCTATCGTCGGTCTGTAAACAATTTTTTTCATCGCTTAACGTTTAAAGAACAAGTAAAGACCTTAAAATGTGTCAATCAGATCGGATATCATTTTTACCGAATGCAGATTAAACCCCCTTTGCATAAAAGCTGAAATGATCAGAACTCTATGAAAGTGTCTAGTCCTACACTTACCGAGGATATTATAAACATGCAAACTACGTAAACAGGAGAAATGTCATATTCATTCAGGCCAATGTGATCACAGAACCTTGGAAGGTGAGGTTTGATTAGTAGATTAAAGTAGAGATAATGGGACTGCAATGATAAGTATGAGTGATATACATATATGAAACCTGGTAAGTAATATTAACGGTTATGGTCTAATATCCGTACTGGATCCTAACAAACAATTGTTCTTTGGATGCGTGTTACTGGAGTAGATATATGATGGCTGAAGTAATATCGACAGTACGGACAAGCGAATTGTCATATTTTCACATAGAACATCAAAATAAATAGAAAGTTATAAACCACCTCCCAAACGTGATATTTCATATGCCATGATTGATAAGGCACTTCTGACCGAGGTCCAGGACTCTGGGATACAAACTGACCCAGCTGTTGTATCTGGCGGTCTTGGTGAGCCTGTGTCCCAGGTGAGGGTGGCTGTGCAACGGCTAAACCTTGACCATGAAATGAAGGAAAGGTAAGAGGACACTGTCAGCGATGAAGAAGATTCTGAATGGGACGATGCCTTTTAAACATTGTGTTATTCATGGTCATTTAATTAAGCCATGTTAGCACCGACAGGCTTCTTTGTTTACAATTTTTTCCAGGAGCCCTCACCCCACCTCCTGAGTCCCCTGGAGGGGGCCAGTGCCCCCTCCTCAAACCATCCCCGCCTCGCCGCGTTACGGCTCAGTCGGCTGGCTTCGCCAGACTCCTACTCCATTTTACAGCCTATTATTAAAATATTTATAGAAAACCCTGGATACATAAACATCACTGTTATATAACGATACACATACACATCTGTGTGTTACCGTTATTGTTGAAGTGCGTGTCTTTTTTTTGGATTTCGTCAAATGATTGGTGGATTTTTGTATATCCTGTCTCATTTGTGTCTTGACCTTGCAATCCAACGCCCTGGATATTGAAGTTCTATCAATTTTTTAAAGTGTTATTCCTACATACTGGGATGTAAGCAGATAAATATGTAAGTGCAGCTCATTTTTTCAATTTTTTGTGTCGGTCGTCATAATTTAGCTGAAACTTAAAACTGGATTTGTACCCCAGTTTAGAAATGGGTAATGCACATTAACGCATGAAAATTAATTGATGCACACGTCAACGCTGCGCACATCACGGAAAGATTAAATGCGCAGTCATACAAATTGTATGTTAGAAGAGGAAGTTACATTAAATCAACATATCCCCTACTTGGACTCATAATAGTAACTGACATTTGTTATAGTACACTGAAGTGGTTAGCTTCAATTTGGAGACCATCAAACTTGATCTTTGCAGATGAAGGTAATATTCCAGAAATAGGCTGATTCTTTCGATTTTGCTCGTGTCGTTTTCACTTGGATTATACAATTCTTGCACTATCGGGAAGGTACAATCTTGTCGACTTCAGGATCAGTAGCTACACTCATAGTATATATCTGGTGTTTAAAAGTATTTGTGGTAGATGTTTTTCATGTTTGCGTTCCCGTTTCGGACAGTATAGAAGGAAATGTTCTCTATTTTATAGTTCGTGACAGAACAAACAGGTAGGGGACCCAGTCTGAAACTTCATCTATTGGCTTGTAATGTATAGGTGCTTGTCGGAGCTGTAGCCTGAATAATTGCTGAAGAAGTCTCTCTAGGAGACCCAATAGCCGTAGTCAAAACGGGAAGGCCTTGATGTCGGAGGTTGATTTGCAGGTAAACATGTATCAGTGATAGTTTCGAGCGACGCTCTCGAGGCATGTCATATAGACATTATTGTAATTTACTAACACCTGGGAAATTATTTGGTATGTAGGCTGTACTTACCTGGGAAATCACCTGTTATGTAGGCTGTACTTACCTGAAAATCACCTGGTATGTAGGCTGTACTTACCTGAAAACCCCCTGGTATGTAGTCTGTATTTACCTGGTAAATCACTGGTACGTAAACGGTGTTTTCCTGGGAAATCAACCGGTATGTAAACGGTACTTACCTGGGAAATCAACCGGTATGTAAACGGTACTTACCTGGGAAATCACCTGGTATGTAGGCGGTACTTACCTGGGAAATCAACTGGTATGTAGACGGTACATACCTGAGAAATCACCTGGTATGTAGAATATATTTACCTGGGAAATCATGTGGTATGTAGAATATATTTACCTGGGAAATCATCTGGTATGTAAACGGTACTTCTCCGGGTAATCACCTGGCATGTAGACGGTACTTACCTGGGAAATCACCTGGTATGAAGAAGTACTTACCTGGAAAATCACCTGGTATGTAGACGGTACATACCTGGAAAATCACCTGTGTATGTAGACGGTACTTACCTGGTAAATCATTTGGTATGTAGGCTGTACATACCTGGGAAATCATCTGGTATGTAGACTGTACTTATCTGGGAAAGCACCTGGTATGTAGACTGTTCTTACCTGGGAAATCACCTGGTATGATTATGGTACTTACCTGGGGAATCAAATGGTATGATTATGGTACTTACCTGGGGAATCAACTGGTATGTAGAATGTACTTATCTGGGAAAGCACCTGGTATGTAGACTGTATTTACCTAGGAAATCACCTGGTATGTAGACTGTATATATATATATACAATATTGTTACCTACAATTCATGATAAAAATAGTAGTCAGAAATATATAAGGTAACTACGTTTAACATATACAGTCGAGGGTGTTAAAAGAAAAACCGCGATCTTTTTGAGGACACCCTTTGAAATGTAATCTTTTTCAGCCCAAGTTCAAATGCTGGACAAGTCGCTTATCGTCCGTAGTCTATCGTCGGTCTGTAAACAATTTTTTCATCGCTTAACGTTTAAAGAACAAGTAAAGACCTTAAAATGTGTCAATCAGATCGGATATCATTTTTACCGAATGCAGATTAAACCCCCTTTGCATAAAAGCTGAAATGATCAGAACTCTATGAAAGTGTCTAGTCCTACACTTACCGAGGATATTATAAACATGCAAACTACGTAAACAGGAGAAATGTCATATTCATTCAGGCCAATGTGATCACAGAACCTTGGAAGGTGAGGTTTGATTAGTAGATTAAAGTAGAGATAATGGGACTGCAATGATAAGTATGAGTGATATACATATATGAAACCTGGTAAGTAATATTAACGGTTATGGTCTAATATCCGTACTGGATCCTAACAAACAATTGTTCTTTGGATGCGTGTTACTGGAGTAGATATATGATGGCTGAAGTAATATCGACAGTACGGGCAAGCGAATTGTCATATTTTCACATAGAACATCAAAATAAATAGAAAGTTATAAACCACCTCCCAAACGTGATATTTCATATGCCATGATTGATAAGGCACTTCTGACCGAGGTCCAGGACTCTGGGATACAAACTGACCCAGCTGTTGTATCTGGCGGTCTTGGTGAGCCTGTGTCCCAGGTGAGGGTGGCTGTGCAACGGCTAAACCTTGACCATGAAATGAAGGAAAGGTAAGAGGACACTGTCAGCGATGAAGAAGATTCTGAATGGGACGATGCCTTTTAAACATTGTGTTATTCATGGTCATTTAATTAAGCCATGTTAGCACCGACAGGCTTCTTTGTTTACAATTTTTTCCAGGAGCCCTCACCCCACCTCCTGAGTCCCCCTGGAGGGGGCCAGTGCCCCCTCCTCAAACCATCCCCGCCTCGCCGCGTTACGGCTCAGTCGGCTGGCTTCGCCAGACTCCTACTCCATTTTACAGCCTATTATTAAAATATTTATAGAAAACCCTGGATACATAAACATCACTGTTATATAACGATACACATACACATCTGTGTGTTACCGTTATTGTTGAAGTGCGTGTCTTTTTTTTTGGATTTCGTCAAATGATTGGTGGATTTTTGTATATCCTGTCTCATTTGTGTCTTGACCTTGCAATCCAACGCCCTGGATATTGAAGTTCTATCAATTTTTTAAAGTGTTATTCCTACATACTGGGATGTAAGCAGATAAATATGTAAGTGCAGCTCATTTTTTCAATTTTTTGTGTCGGTCGTCATAATTTAGCTGAAACTTAAAACTGGATTTGTACCCCAGTTTAGAAATGGGTAATGCACATTAACGCATGAAAATTAATTGATGCACACGTCAACGCTGCGCACATCACGGAAAGATTAAATGCGCAGTCATACAAATTGTATGCTAGAAGAGGAAGTTACATTAAATCAACATATCCCCTACTTGGACTCATAATAGTAACTGACATTTGTTATAGTACACTGAAGTGGTTAGCTTCAATTTGGAGACCATCAAACTTGATCTTTGCAGATGAAGGTAATATTCCAGAAATAGGCTGATTCTTTCGATTTTGCTCGTGTCGTTTTCACTTGGATTATACAATTCTTGCACTATCGGGAAGGTACAATCTTGTCGACTTCAGGATCAGTAGCTACACTCATAGTATATATCTGGTGTTTAAAAGTATTTGTGGTAGATGTTTTTCATGTTTGCGTTCCCGTTTCGGACAGTATAGAAGGAAATGTTCTCTATTTTATAGTTCGTGACAGAACAAACAGGTAGGGGACCCAGTCTGAAACTTCATCTATTGGCTTGTAATGTATAGGTGCTTGTCGGAGCTGTAGCCTGAATAATTGCTGAAGAAGTCTCTCTAGGAGACCCAATAGCCGTAGTCAAAACGGGAAGGCCTTGATGTCGGAGGTTGATTTGCAGGTAAACATGTATCAGTGATAGTTTCGAGCGACGCTCTCGAGGCATGTCATATAGACATTATTGTAATTTACTAACACCTGGGAAATTATTTGGTATGTAGGCTGTACTTACCTGGGAAATCACCTGTTATGTAGGCTGTACTTACCTGAAAATCACCTGGTATGTAGGCTGTACTTACCTGAAAACCCCCTGGTATGTAGTCTGTATTTACCTGGTAAATCACTGGTACGTAAACGGTGTTTTCCTGGGAAATCAACCGGTATGTAAACGGTACTTACCTGGGAAATCAACCGGTATGTAAACGGTACTTACCTGGGAAATCACCTGGTATGTAGGCGGTACTTACCTGGGAAATCAACTGGTATGTAGACGGTACATACCTGAGAAATCACCTGGTATGTAGAATATATTTACCTGGGAAATCATGTGGTATGTAGAATATATTTACCTGGGAAATCATCTGGTATGTAAACGGTACTTCTCCGGGTAATCACCTGGCATGTAGACGGTACTTACCTGGGAAATCACCTGGTATGAAGAAGTACTTACCTGGAAAATCACCTGGTATGTAGACGGTACATACCTGGAAAATCACCTGTGTATGTAGACGGTACTTACCTGGTAAATCATTTGGTATGTAGGCTGTACATACCTGGGAAATCATCTGGTATGTAGACTGTACTTATCTGGGAAAGCACCTGGTATGTAGACTGTTCTTACCTGGGAAATCACCTGGTATGATTATGGTACTTACCTGGGGAATCAAATGGTATGATTATGGTACTTACCTGGGGAATCAACTGGTATGTAGAATGTACTTATCTGGGAAAGCACCTGGTATGTAGACTGTATTTACCTAGGAAATCACCTGGTATGTAGACTGTATATATATATATACAATATTGTTACCTACAATTCATGATAAAAATAGTAGTCAGAAATATATAAGGTAACTACGTTTAACATATACAGTCGAGGGTGTTAAAAGAAAAACCGCGATCTTTTTGAGGACACCCTTTGAAATGTAATCTTTTTCAGCCCAAGTTCAAATGCTGGACAAGTCGCTTATCGTCCGTAGTCTATCGTCGGTCTGTAAACAATTTTTTCATCGCTTAACGTTTAAAGAACAAGTAAAGACCTTAAAATGTGTCAATCAGATCGGATATCATTTTTACCGAATGCAGATTAAACCCCCTTTGCATAAAAGCTGAAATGATCAGAACTCTATGAAAGTGTCTAGTCCTACACTTACCGAGGATATTATAAACATGCAAACTACGTAAACAGGAGAAATGTCATATTCATTCAGGCCAATGTGATCACAGAACCTTGGAAGGTGAGGTTTGATTAGTAGATTAAAGTAGAGATAATGGGACTGCAATGATAAGTATGAGTGATATACATATATGAAACCTGGTAAGTAATATTAACGGTTATGGTCTAATATCCGTACTGGATCCTAACAAACAATTGTTCTTTGGATGCGTGTTACTGGAGTAGATATATGATGGCTGAAGTAATATCGACAGTACGGGCAAGCGAATTGTCATATTTTCACATAGAACATCAAAATAAATAGAAAGTTATAAACCACCTCCCAAACGTGATATTTCATATGCCATGATTGATAAGGCACTTCTGACCGAGGTCCAGGACTCTGGGATACAAACTGACCCAGCTGTTGTATCTGGCGGTCTTGGTGAGCCTGTGTCCCAGGTGAGGGTGGCTGTGCAACGGCTAAACCTTGACCATGAAATGAAGGAAAGGTAAGAGGACACTGTCAGCGATGAAGAAGATTCTGAATGGGACGATGCCTTTTAAACATTGTGTTATTCATGGTCATTTAATTAAGCCATGTTAGCACCGACAGGCTTCTTTGTTTACAATTTTTTCCAGGAGCCCTCACCCCACCTCCTGAGTCCCCCTGGAGGGGGCCAGTGCCCCCTCCTCAAACCATCCCCGCCTCGCCGCGTTACGGCTCAGTCGGCTGGCTTCGCCAGACTCCTACTCCATTTTACAGCCTATTATTAAAATATTTATAGAAAACCCTGGATACATAAACATCACTGTTATATAACGATACACATACACATCTGTGTGTTACCGTTATTGTTGAAGTGCGTGTCTTTTTTTTTGGATTTCGTCAAATGATTGGTGGATTTTTGTATATCCTGTCTCATTTGTGTCTTGACCTTGCAATCCAACGCCCTGGATATTGAAGTTCTATCAATTTTTTAAAGTGTTATTCCTACATACTGGGATGTAAGCAGATAAATATGTAAGTGCAGCTCATTTTTTCAATTTTTTGTGTCGGTCGTCATAATTTAGCTGAAACTTAAAACTGGATTTGTACCCCAGTTTAGAAATGGGTAATGCACATTAACGCATGAAAATTAATTGATGCACACGTCAACGCTGCGCACATCACGGAAAGATTAAATGCGCAGTCATACAAATTGTATGCTAGAAGAGGAAGTTACATTAAATCAACATATCCCCTACTTGGACTCATAATAGTAACTGACATTTGTTATAGTACACTGAAGTGGTTAGCTTCAATTTGGAGACCATCAAACTTGATCTTTGCAGATGAAGGTAATATTCCAGAAATAGGCTGATTCTTTCGATTTTGCTCGTGTCGTTTTCACTTGGATTATACAATTCTTGCACTATCGGGAAGGTACAATCTTGTCGACTTCAGGATCAGTAGCTACACTCATAGTATATATCTGGTGTTTAAAAGTATTTGTGGTAGATGTTTTTCATGTTTGCGTTCCCGTTTCGGACAGTATAGAAGGAAATGTTCTCTATTTTATAGTTCGTGACAGAACAAACAGGTAGGGGACCCAGTCTGAAACTTCATCTATTGGCTTGTAATGTATAGGTGCTTGTCGGAGCTGTAGCCTGAATAATTGCTGAAGAAGTCTCTCTAGGAGACCCAATAGCCGTAGTCAAAACGGGAAGGCCTTGATGTCGGAGGTTGATTTGCAGGTAAACATGTATCAGTGATAGTTTCGAGCGACGCTCTCGAGGCATGTCATATAGACATTATTGTAATTTACTAACACCTGGGAAATTATTTGGTATGTAGGCTGTACTTACCTGGGAAATCACCTGTTATGTAGGCTGTACTTACCTGAAAATCACCTGGTATGTAGGCTGTACTTACCTGAAAACCCCCTGGTATGTAGTCTGTATTTACCTGGTAAATCACTGGTACGTAAACGGTGTTTTCCTGGGAAATCAACCGGTATGTAAACGGTACTTACCTGGGAAATCAACCGGTATGTAAACGGTACTTACCTGGGAAATCACCTGGTATGTAGGCGGTACTTACCTGGGAAATCAACTGGTATGTAGACGGTACATACCTGAGAAATCACCTGGTATGTAGAATATATTTACCTGGGAAATCATGTGGTATGTAGAATATATTTACCTGGGAAATCATCTGGTATGTAAACGGTACTTCTCCGGGTAATCACCTGGCATGTAGACGGTACTTACCTGGGAAATCACCTGGTATGAAGAAGTACTTACCTGGAAAATCACCTGGTATGTAGACGGTACATACCTGGAAAATCACCTGTGTATGTAGACGGTACTTACCTGGTAAATCATTTGGTATGTAGGCTGTACATACCTGGGAAATCATCTGGTATGTAGACTGTACTTATCTGGGAAAGCACCTGGTATGTAGACTGTTCTTACCTGGGAAATCACCTGGTATGATTATGGTACTTACCTGGGGAATCAAATGGTATGATTATGGTACTTACCTGGGGAATCAACTGGTATGTAGAATGTACTTATCTGGGAAAGCACCTGGTATGTAGACTGTATTTACCTAGGAAATCACCTGGTATGTAGACTGTATATATATATATACAATATTGTTACCTACAATTCATGATAAAAATAGTAGTCAGAAATATATAAGGTAACTACGTTTAACATATACAGTCGAGGGTGTTAAAAGAAAAACCGCGATCTTTTTGAGGACACCCTTTGAAATGTAATCTTTTTCAGCCCAAGTTCAAATGCTGGACAAGTCGCTTATCGTCCGTAGTCTATCGTCGGTCTGTAAACAATTTTTTCATCGCTTAACGTTTAAAGAACAAGTAAAGACCTTAAAATGTGTCAATCAGATCGGATATCATTTTTACCGAATGCAGATTAAACCCCCTTTGCATAAAAGCTGAAATGATCAGAACTCTATGAAAGTGTCTAGTCCTACACTTACCGAGGATATTATAAACATGCAAACTACGTAAACAGGAGAAATGTCATATTCATTCAGGCCAATGTGATCACAGAACCTTGGAAGGTGAGGTTTGATTAGTAGATTAAAGTAGAGATAATGGGACTGCAATGATAAGTATGAGTGATATACATATATGAAACCTGGTAAGTAATATTAACGGTTATGGTCTAATATCCGTACTGGATCCTAACAAACAATTGTTCTTTGGATGCGTGTTACTGGAGTAGATATATGATGGCTGAAGTAATATCGACAGTACGGGCAAGCGAATTGTCATATTTTCACATAGAACATCAAAATAAATAGAAAGTTATAAACCACCTCCCAAACGTGATATTTCATATGCCATGATTGATAAGGCACTTCTGACCGAGGTCCAGGACTCTGGGATACAAACTGACCCAGCTGTTGTATCTGGCGGTCTTGGTGAGCCTGTGTCCCAGGTGAGGGTGGCTGTGCAACGGCTAAACCTTGACCATGAAATGAAGGAAAGGTAAGAGGACACTGTCAGCGATGAAGAAGATTCTGAATGGGACGATGCCTTTTAAACATTGTGTTATTCATGGTCATTTAATTAAGCCATGTTAGCACCGACAGGCTTCTTTGTTTACAATTTTTTCCAGGAGCCCTCACCCCACCTCCTGAGTCCCCTGGAGGGGGCCAGTGCCCCCTCCTCAAACCATCCCCGCCTCGCCGCGTTACGGCTCAGTCGGCTGGCTTCGCCAGACTCCTACTCCATTTTACAGCCTATTATTAAAATATTTATAGAAAACCCTGGATACATAAACATCACTGTTATATAACGATACACATACACATCTGTGTGTTACCGTTATTGTTGAAGTGCGTGTCTTTTTTTTTGGATTTCGTCAAATGATTGGTGGATTTTTGTATATCCTGTCTCATTTGTGTCTTGACCTTGCAATCCAACGCCCTGGATATTGAAGTTCTATCAATTTTTTAAAGTGTTATTCCTACATACTGGGATGTAAGCAGATAAATATGTAAGTGCAGCTCATTTTTTCAATTTTTTGTGTCGGTCGTCATAATTTAGCTGAAACTTAAAACTGGATTTGTACCCCAGTTTAGAAATGGGTAATGCACATTAACGCATGAAAATTAATTGATGCACACGTCAACGCTGCGCACATCACGGAAAGATTAAATGCGCAGTCATACAAATTGTATGCTAGAAGAGGAAGTTACATTAAATCAACATATCCCCTACTTGGACTCATAATAGTAACTGACATTTGTTATAGTACACTGAAGTGGTTAGCTTCAATTTGGAGACCATCAAACTTGATCTTTGCAGATGAAGGTAATATTCCAGAAATAGGCTGATTCTTTCGATTTTGCTCGTGTCGTTTTCACTTGGATTATACAATTCTTGCACTATCGGGAAGGTACAATCTTGTCGACTTCAGGATCAGTAGCTACACTCATAGTATATATCTGGTGTTTAAAAGTATTTGTGGTAGATGTTTTTCATGTTTGCGTTCCCGTTTCGGACAGTATAGAAGGAAATGTTCTCTATTTTATAGTTCGTGACAGAACAAACAGGTAGGGGACCCAGTCTGAAACTTCATCTATTGGCTTGTAATGTATAGGTGCTTGTCGGAGCTGTAGCCTGAATAATTGCTGAAGAAGTCTCTCTAGGAGACCCAATAGCCGTAGTCAAAACGGGAAGGCCTTGATGTCGGAGGTTGATTTGCAGGTAAACATGTATCAGTGATAGTTTCGAGCGACGCTCTCGAGGCATGTCATATAGACATTATTGTAATTTACTAACACCTGGGAAATTACCTGGTATGTAGGCTGTACTTACCTGAAAATCACCTGGTATGTGGGCTGTACTTACCTGAAAATCACCTGGTATGTAGTCTGTATTTACCTGGTAAATCACTGGTACGTAAACGGTGCTTTCCTGGGAAATCAACCGGTATGTAAACGGTACTTACCTGGGAAATCACCTGGTATGTAGGCGGTACTTACCTGGGAAATCAACTGGTATGTAGACGGTACATACCTGAGAAATCACCTGGTATGTAGAATATATTTACCTGGGAAATCATGTGGTATGTAGAATATATTTACCTGGGAAATCATCTGGTATGTAAACGGTACTTCTCCGGGTAATCACCTGGCATGTAGACGGTACTTACCTGGGAAATCACCTGGTATGAAGAAGTACTTACCTGGAAAATCACCTGGTATGTAGACGGTACATACCTGGAAAATCACCTGTGTATGTAGACGGTACTTACCTGGTAAATCATTTGGTATGTAGGCTGTACATACCTGGGAAATCATCTGGTATGTAGACTGTACTTATCTGGGAAAGCACCTGGTATGTAGACTGTTCTTACCTGGGAAATCACCTGGTATGATTATGGTACTTACCTGGGGAATCAAATGGTATGATTATGGTACTTACCTGGGGAATCAACTGGTATGTAGAATGTACTTATCTGGGAAAGCACCTGGTATGTAGACTGTATTTACCTAGGAAATCACCTGGTATGTAGACTGTATATATATATATACAATATTGTTACCTACAATTCATGATAAAAATAGTAGTCAGAAATATATAAGGTAACTACGTTTAACATATACAGTCGAGGGTGTTAAAAGAAAAACCGCGATCTTTTTGAGGACACCCTTTGATATGTAATCTTTTTCAGCCCAAGTTCAAATGCTGGACAGTCGCCTTACGTCCGTAGTCTATCGTCGGTCTGTAAACAATTTTTTCATCGCTTAACGTTTAAAGAACAAGTAAAGACCATAAAATGTGTCAATAAGATCGGATATCATTTTTACCGAATGCAGATTAAACCCCCTTTGCATAAAAGCTGAAATGATCAGAACTCTATGAAAGTGTCTAGTCCTACACTTACCGAGGATATTATAAACATGTAAACTACGTAAACAGGAGAAATGTCATATTCATTCAGGCCAATGTGATCACAGAACCTTGGAAGGTGAGGTTTGATTAGTAGATTAAAGTAGAGATAATGGGACTGCAATGATAAGTATGAGTGATATACATATATGAAACCTGGTAAGTAATATTAACGGTTATGGTCTAATATCCGTACTGGATCCTAACAAACAATTGTTCTTTGGATGCGTGTTACTGGAATAGATATATGATGGCTGAAGTAATATCGACAGTACGGACAAGCGAATTGTCAAGTTTTCACATAGAACATCAAAATAAATAGAAAGTTATAAACCACCTCCCAAACGTGATATTTCATATGCCATGATTGATAAGGCACTTCTGACCGAGGTCCAGGACTCTGGGATACAAACTGACCCAGCTGTTGTATCTGGCGGTCTTGGTGAGCCTGTGTCCCAGGTGAGGGTGGCTGTGCAACGGCTAAACCTTGACCATGAAATGAAGGAAAGGTAAGAGGACACTGTCAGCGATGAAGAAGATTCTGAATGGGACGATGCCTTTTAAACATTGTGTTATTCATGGTCATTTAATTAAGCCATGTTAGCACCGACAGGCTTCTTTGTTTACAATTTTTTCCAGGAGCCCTTACCCCACCTCCTGAGTCCCCCTGGAGGGGGCCAGTGCCCCCTCCTCAAACCATCCCCGCCTCGCCGCGTTACGGCTCAGTCGGCTGGCTTCGCCAGACTCCTACTCCATTTTACAGCCTATTATTAAAATATTTATAGAAAACCCTGGATACATAAACATCACTGTTATATAACGATACACATACACATCTGTGTGTTACCGTTATTGTTGAAGTGCGTGTCTTTTTTTTTGGATTTCGTCAAATGATTGGTGGATTTTTGTATATCCTGTCTCATTTGTGTCTTGACCTTGCAATCCAACGCCCTGGATATTGAAGTTCTATCAATTTTTTAAAGTGTTATTCCTACATACTGGGATGTAAGCAGATAAATATGTAAGTGCAGCTCATTTTTTCAATTTTTTGTGTCGGTCGTCATAATTTAGCTGAAACTTAAAACTGGATTTGTACCCCAGTTTAGAAATGGGTAATGCACATTAACGCATGAAAATTAATTGATGCACACGTCAACGCTGCGCACATCACGGAAAGATTAAATGCGCAGTCATACAAATTGTATGTTAGAAGAGGAAGTTACATTAAATCAACATATCCCCTACTTGGACTCATAATAGTAACTGACATTTGTTATAGTACACTGAAGTGGTTAGCTTCAATTTGGAGACCATCAAACTTGATCTTTGCAGATGAAGGTAATATTCCAGAAATAGGCTGATTCTTTCGATTTTGCTCGTGTCGTTTTCACTTGGATTATACAATTCTTGCACTATCGGGAAGGTACAATCTTGTCGACTTCAGGATCAGTAGCTACACTCATAGTATATATCTGGTGTTTAAAAGTATTTGTGGTAGATGTTTTTCATGTTTGCGTTCCCGTTTCGGACAGTATAGAAGGAAATGTTCTCTATTTTATAGTTCGTGACAGAACAAACAGGTAGGGGACCCAGTCTGAAACTTCATCTATTGGCTTGTAATGTATAGGTGCTTGTCGGAGCTGTAGCCTGAATAATTGCTGAAGAAGTCTCTCTAGGAGACCCAATAGCCGTAGTCAAAACGGGAAGGCCTTGATGTCGGAGGTTGATTTGCAGGTAAACATGTATCAGTGATAGTTTCGAGCAACGCTCTCGAGGCATGTCATATAGACATTATTGTAATTTACTAACACCTGGGAAATTATTTGGTATGTAGGCTGTACTTACCTGGGAAATCACCTGTTATGTAGGCTGTACTTACCTGAAAATCACCTGTGTATGTAGACGGTACTTACCTGGTAAATCATTTGGTATGTAGGCTGTACATACCTGGGAAATCATCTGGTATGTAGACTGTACTTATCTGGGAAAGCACCTGGTATGTAGACTGTTCTTACCTGGGAAATCACCTGGTATGATTATGGTACTTACCTAGGGAATCAAATGGTATGATTATGGTACTTACCTGGGGAATCAACTGGTATGTAGAATGTACTTATCTGGGAAAGCACCTGGTATGTAGACTGTATTTACCTAGGAAATCACCTGATATGTAGACTGTATATATATATACAATATTGTTACCTACAATTCATGATAAAAATAGTAGTCAGAAATATATAAGGTAACTACGTTTAACATATACAGTCGAGGGTGTTAAAAGAAAAACCGCGATCTTTTTGAGAACATCCTTTGATATGTAATCTTTTTCAGCCCAAGTTCAAATGCTGGACAGTCGCCTTACGTCCGTAGTCTATCGTCGGTCTGTAAACAATTTTTTTCATCGCTTAACGTTTAAAGAACAAGTAAAGACCATAAAATGTGTCAATAAGATCGGATATCATTTTTACCGAATGCAGATTAAACCCCCTTTGCATAAAAACTGAATGATCAGAATTCTACGAAAGCGTCTAGTCCTACACTTACCGAGGATGTTATAAACATGTAAACTACGTAAAAAGGAGAAATGTCATATTCATTCAGGCCAATGTGATCACAGAACCTTGGAAGGTGAGGTTTGATTAGTAGATTAAAGTAGAGATAATGGGACTGCAATGATAAGTATGAGTGATATACATATATGAAACCTGGTAAGTAATATTAACGGTTATGGTCTAATATCCGTACTGGATCCTAACAAACAATTGTTCTTTGGATGCGTGTTACTGGAATAGATATATGATGGCTGAAGTAATATCGACAGTACGGACAAGCGAATTGTCAAGTTTTCACATAGAACATCAAATAAATAGAAAGTTATAAACCACCTCCCAAACGTGATATTTCATATGCCATGATTGATAAGGAACTTCTGACCGAGGTCCAGGACTCCGGGATACAAACTGACCCAGCTGTTGTATCTGGCAGTCTTGGTGAGCCTGTGTCCCAGGTGAGGGTGGCTGTGCAACGGCTAAACCTTGACCATGAAATGAAGGAAAGGTAAGAGGACACTGTCAGCGATGAAGAAGATTCTGAATGGGACGATGCCTTTTAGCCACCCACTTTTATTTCTTGTTTCTAACAACAATTAAACATTGTGTTATTCATGGTCATTTAATTAAGCCATGTTAGCACCGACAGGCTTCTTTGTTTACAAATTTTTCCAGGAGCCCTCACCCCACCTCCTGAGTCCCCCTGGAGGGGGCCACTGCCATTGTCATATTTTCACATAGAACATCAAATAAATACAAAGTTATAAACTAAAATCGAAAAAAGTGGTGTAAATTTTGGTGTCTCGATAATCCTTTCGGCCGATGGACGCCGAAGGCCCGTGATAAGGGACAAAATCTCATTGTATATATCAGAGCTGTCATTACCTGCCTGTTTTTTTATTTTCTTGGTAGATGGATATTCCATAGTTCTTGGTCCAGATATAGACGTTTGTCAAAATATATGAATCCACCTCTGGGGCAAAGAGAAATACCTACAGAGCCGAGCTGAATCTGACCACAATGGCTTACACAAAAGATGACCGTATTGCGTTTGGAGATCAAACTAGGTTAGATCCCTTTGATGTGATTGTAAATGATCTCATCTCAGATTTGGATGGCGATGACTTGACATTTGACGAGATTATCAATCTGTCGAGGACTTCACTCGGCGGGTTGTCCAAAAACAATATACAAAATGCGACCCATTATTTCCAAATTCTGAAGAATAATTTCGGAGAAGAAGACATGCTTGATTTTCTGATCAATGTGACAGATTTTCAAAACTGGCATCGTGACCTAGGCCGTAACAGAGTAGCGGATATGTTAAAAAAGTACAAAACGAAGTTTGTGGAACACAAACGAAGATGTATGCAGATGGACATATTTGATGTAAACTTCGTTGGACGGGAAAATCAAATCAAGGATTTCATCGAAAGCACCGTTCCTGGTAAGAAGAGTTCTTCCGGTTGGAGTACTATAACTAATTATTATATCTAGTGTATAATGTTAAATTAGTATTCAAAGGTAGAATGATATCTTTAATAAGTAATCAAAGTTATAGCATAATGTTTAGTAATTATAGTTAATTTGATATGCTTAATTAGTGACCTCCTGCATCGATACCCCCACCTCAAAATTGAAACACGTTTTAAAAGTTTCAGTGCTAATATTTTGTCTGGCTGGTTGCATCATTAGAGATTAATTGGAAAAGTGATAATTGATATCTGGCTAATTCCGTAAACGTACGTATTTAACGCTCTTTTCATGATCAACATTTTAATCACATACATAAATGATTTAAATTGAAGGGCCATACACTTTTTACTGTTCAGACCAGAGTGTAAAGCGTTCATTTGAGTATCACTTATTTATAATTAGAAAGTTTTTCAGTGACGTAGAAATCATAACTTTTTTAAAAACTCATACGTAATGTTTTATTTGATCTTATTTACAGCTGTGAGCATTTCGGGCGCCGGAGGCATAGGAAAGACTGCTATTGGCAATGAAATTTGTCGTAGACTATGGTCTTCTAAAAAGCACTGGCAGGTTATCAAAATTGATCTAAGGTAAACTAACCCATTGTTTAATAGATTATATTTTGATCAAAATAAATTCTGATGTGGTATGAAATCTCACGTCAGAAAAATAACTTAATTAAGACATTACGGCATTGTTGAGACAATCTGTGATTGAATCGAGAATATCTTACACAAACAATTTTAAATGAATGCAAACATATAACATTTATATAGAAACTTATTAAAGCCTTCTATGTATTCCCAACTTTATCACCATTTTCTTGCATTTTATTACAGAGAGAAAGATTCTATGGGGGATTTGTTGAAGGACATTGTCTTGGAGCTCCAATTGAAAGACGACGGCATGTCATCCGATGACCTATTAAACAGTCTTAAGGATACCAAGGACAGCAAGATGCAAGCCAACATTTTAGACCACCTTAGTAAAATCACTCGCAGTAAGTATTATCAGATGTGTCAAAGTGTTTACCTATATTTATAACGATATGAATAATATAAATAATCATATTTCAAAACATGGCAGAAAAATTCTTTGTCAGAAGATGTTCGTGTCATTTTTTTGTTTATTTTGTTTTAATTATAAAACACCACAATATATTTATCAGGTTTAATTTTTGCTAATGAAATATAGGAATCTATCAATTTCATTTAAGATATAAGATATCGTATATGATAACACTTTTCTAGCAATGATATCACCTTTTTTAGTTTTGGCCAATCAGAGCGATGTTTTTGGTCACTGCATTGAAGTTGGTATGTTTTGCTGTTCTGTCGCAAACGAGGCAAAGGTTAACTAAGCTGGTTTTCTAACAAATATTTTTCATGTGCCTATTTGGTTATCTCTAATTTGGTGTATAAAGCAGATCTGTAAGCGATTACCAAAGAAAAAAAGCACGAGATGTTGAAATACCACGTAAATTCAAAATTTCGTTGTCAAGCGTTACGTGCAACTATCTGACGTCAAAGAACATTTCAATATTTCCCCAACTCTTTTAAACAAATCATTTGTTATTTAGATTTATTTTAATTTGTTCACACTATTATATCCTCCTTAAATCTAATAAAATATTTTTTGGTTTTCTATTCGGGATCATATATACGTTACTTCGGTTTGCTGTAACCTGCATGCTACATTTTAATTAATTCAATAGTCACATGATTCAGAATGCACACATATACTAGACATTGTTATTAAGTTATTATCAGATACATGAAAATTGCGAAATTTCTGGAATCATGGGGCTAGTGCACCTCCCCGTCAAGAGTTTGAATGTTCTTTCGATCACTTTGGAGTTTCCTCAATCGTCTTTAAAATGGATGTCCTTAATATTACTGGCGAGTCCTAGAAGAACGAAACAAAGGTATAGTGCAGTTCAATATTAATGATAATAGTGAAATCGATCAAGACGATAAGTGAAATGGGTGTTCAGATATCGTTAATCATTATACCTATTTAACACCATTGTTATCTCTACAGGAACAATTGTCATGCTGGATAATGTGGACGATATCATTCACAAAAATGAAAATCAGTTTCTACAATTCGTCCAAAAGATATTGGAGAAGTTACGAGATACTTGTAAGGTAAGATTATTTGACATTTCCTTTTACCATCAGAATGATGTAAATGTTAATACTTTGTGAACCCTTTTGTCCTTAAACATGTACCGCACAGCTATGTAAGTATTAAGATTCAAGCGTATTACATTTACAGACCTGTGTAATATGTTATTGATAAGCTAATGAAATATATGGATACTCATTTGATGCAATTCACTGTCGGTGTTTGTACACCGAATTTGGCGTTTTATAAATGGCTTATAATGGTCATTTCAATATAATGGACAAATACAATAACATGAGGTTAACAACTGTAATGTACAGAGTGTTCAGAATACCAATGGAACGCCTTACACGTATTGCACATTTCTAATCTTCATTATGATCTTTTATGATTTTACAGTATTTCTAAACATGTGTTCATTTCTTTTGTTAGTATGGTGAATGTTAATTAAGATACATATCAATTCTTCTTCATACATAGATAAAATTTATACTAAAAGTGACAAGAAAAAGGACATACTTCAGAGCACGAACTATGCGTAGAGCCGTTTCATCATAAGTTGATTGTATGTGCTAGTAGATTTGAACTTGTGTTATCAAAGTTTTGTTCAAACATATTTGTATAATAACATACGCATACTATTCTCATGATAACACGGGTTTATCTCCCACTTCTATTCACCCTCTTTCTGGTGTTAGATACTGCACATGTTGTCTAGATGGAAAGCAAATCACTGTATCTTTGTCCTGATTGATTCAGTGCCTTATTACCTTTAATTATGTACCAAAATATTTTTCTAATTATAAAAAGTAAATTTAATGTATGTTCATTAAAAACTCGTGATTATACAATCACTATACAGAAATTATTCACACTCACATACCGCTACACTTTCAACCATGATGCGGGTAAATTGTCCGTCTTCCAAATTATGTATACATTCAGTACTTTCGGTTTTAAAAAGAGGGTACCATTTACACACGTGAGAGCAGCAATTTGCAGATAAGCCATCTTTAGCTTGGTATTTTGTTTGATACATGAATATGTTGATTACTGACACTGTTTATAAAAACGCAAATATCTTTAGCTGTAGTTCTCGATGTTTGACGTAACCTTCATGCCACGTTTAAATTCACTCGAATAGTGACACGGTTCAGAGCAAAACATGTACTTGACTATATTCTAAATTTATCTGATGTATCAAAATTACGAAATTTTTCTAATTATGGGGCTGCTGCACATTCCCGTCTAGATTTTTACTTTTCTTTTGATCACTTTTGATTTTCCTTAATCGTCTTCTAGGCTTCAAATTTATGCTCTTAACATCACTGAAGAGTCCTAGAAAGACGAAACAGCTGTATGATGCAGTTTAATTCAGTGTTTGGCTCTGCTGTGTCTCACTCTAGATTATGGAAAGGTGTTTTTCACTTGTGTGTTTTTGTACAACCTAAGATAAAAAACAACAATAACAAAAAACAAGGAGACGAAGAAAATACCAACATGTCAACATAAACATAGAAGATAAAAAAAGTAGAGTAAGTCCAGGTGTTCCGGGAAAGTAAGCGTCATGTATACAAATCATTCAACAACAGAACCAAAAGGCAAATTTACGAGTATCAAACACGTCCAACTTCATATCGATCGCACATAGAAATATTTCTCAATTAAATCACTACTAATTAGTACCTTATATCCTTCATTTTGCACTTGTGTTTATATTCCATATACCAGGACCTCTATCTATCTTTCTAATTTAAGATATACAGCTTGAGATCTGTTGAAAACTACACTTTTGACCATGTTAATTGTATCATTACTTACTCAGAATTAATCAATTCTGCTGGCTTTTTGTTACGTCGCCACGTATACTGTACTTTCGTGATGATTTCTCTGAAAATCTCCGACAAGTAAAAACCTACTTTATTGGATATTATTTGCTTTTGTTTGTTGTAAAAAAAGTTTCCAGTTTGCTCGCAATTTATCGCATACACATTCACGATAAAAAAGAGTATATCATTAATGTCACCGTGAAATAAAATGCAACTTCCTTTTCCATCAATGATTTCCTTCTGTAAATCACATTGATGAGTGTGTTCCTGATTATTGTTACACCTCTGCTGTTGTTTTCTCAGAAACTACCATTCAAACACTTGTTTCGAAGACCTCGGTGACATTAGTATTGGTACTTTTTCTTCGATAAGATATTGCCTTGTTTGTGAATTCTTGTTAAGACACCTGTGTTTGTCGTTCATTTGTCATGTATTTTTTTTATTTTCATGAAGTCTTCGTAAGGTGTTGGTAGATACCGTTCGTCTTACTGGGGTGGAAGTAGTATATCAGGAGTTCATTACGGTCGCAATGTTTTATTGATGAATGGCATATCTTGGTCTTTGCGTCTGGTCAAAATGCAACGAGCATGTCGCTAACCAGCTATTTTGTCGACAGGTTGTCCTTGAGTACGCTTTTCGTCATGTTGTCGTTAGGTTCATAATATGTTGAATAATTTGTCGTCCTGTCCTGGTACGACTGTGTTTACCTCGTCAACGTTGACTGCGTCTCTCGTGTTAGCGCACTTGCTTGTATTATCAGGTTTGAGAATGGAGTGTAGACTTGTTAAATGAACTTACTGTCCGTTTGTTCGTGTTCAGTATCCCCACAGACCCAACACTTCCAATCTTTTGGACATTCCAAGAATGTGTGACCTTCTTGTACGCATTTTGAATTTCTTATCGGATATGTCTTTGTTTTGTGACACAATTTATCCCTTATAAAATACCATTGTTCATTTTCCCATTTGAAACTTTCGGAGGATAGGGGTTTTGAGTGAAATGACTTCAATTATACCAAAGCGATCCCCCTGGTCACAGTTCACTAATTTGCCTCTAAAGCGTAAGGCGCATTACATAGCCAGTTGTATCAGCACCTTGCTGTTCAAAGGTTTGGTTTTAATTCTTACCTCTGTGGTGTTCTATGTCAAGCCTATTCGGATGGGTTTTTAAAATGTCCAATGTGAAGTCAGGAAGGGGAATTCCATGCGGTATTGTGGATCTGTCCGTCTTTCTCAAAAGAAAGACACTTCTCAGAAAAACACCATAGGGATTCCGCCATATTTGATCCTAACTGTCGGTTCATTTCTAAAGTTTTGTTAAAATTCTTCATGTTACAACAAAGTTACCTGTCACTTATTTGGTTTTTTTCCTGAATTGTTTTCTGTCCTTGGGTTGATTTCATTAAAGCATTTCATTTTTAAACCCTAAATATCCACCTTTATTTACAGTTTTTTGGTACTGTTGAAAATCCGCCTGAGATGATTTTTAACGTTTGCGCTAGGTTCCTCGAATGATCGTGGTATTTTTGGGAACATGTCTAGTTTTGCTATCAAACATGTATCATTACCGGGAGCAGGTATTGTGTTTCTCACTGTCTAATGTCATTTCAGGGAAGTGCTTTGGTGTTGCTCACAACCCTATGTCATTTCTATTCACGATTCTGGGCCATTTTCGTGCCAACATATAGTGTTATTGACAACCCTCCTTAAGTAATAGCTCTGGCTTGTTTCATAGTTCGTTGGTGTTGATAATATAAGGATGAGTGGGATCATAGTCCACTGGTGTTATTCTTTTGACAGGTCCGTATCATCGTTACAAACCGTGTAAACCTGCGTGACATCTTCGAAAGAACAATGCCTCACATGAGGGATTTAATACGTAATTTGGAAGTTGGACCGTTAGACAGGCATCCCGCAAAGGAGCTAATCAGAAAGTGTACTCCCAAGGTATAAAGACAATTTGGGCACGATGAATGACTTCATCAGCAAGATATTTCACTGCCCTTATAGCTTGAACGTTCGTTTCTTTATATAATCAAATATGTTATTAGATATTCCAAAATGGTTATCAAAACATTGTGAGAAATTGAAGAAAAAGTCTAGAAAGCTTGAAAATGTAATAAATATTCAACACAATTTTAACGTATTAAATTTATTCATAAACTTGATTTGATGTTTGGTAGCTGTCTGTGTAGAGCACAATCGCATAAAAATATACTCAACCAAAAAAGAAACGCACAATTAAAATATATGAAGGGACAAGTCTACTATTTACAATATTGCAGAAGAAAAGTCTGTGTGACGTCGCTCGTGTCGTCAGTAGTTACTCAAAGTGGGATATCCGCAAAAAACAAAATGACAATTAAGTACCAGGTGTGGAGACACGATTCTCTACACGGAGTCTCTTATGTATTGAATTCATGAGAACATTAATTCGCCTCAAGGGAATTTTGTTCCATTCTTGTGTTAATGCTGCGATCAACTGGACGTTTCCTACTACGCCTGTCCAGATCACCCCACAGATGCTCGATGGGAGACATGTCGGGGTTATTTTGGGGCAATTCTAGAGGCTGAACGTAGTTGCCATGAGTAAAGTACGTCAGAATCTGGCAATATGCAACACTTGCCATTACAGAAGCCCCACCGAATACATCGCGTTCAACCACGCATGCGTCGGCAACACGCTCAACGCGTCTGCGATATGCTTTTTTTTCTTCCGTCTGACCGATACAGACAGTATCTAGACTCGTCAGTGAACATCACACGCCTCCACCGACGCATCCAAACCCTATTCGGGTCATATCTGCGCATTCAGTCAAGACGCACTTGCCGCCTCCGTGGAGTCAGAGGTGACCTGACATAAGGTCAGCACGCAATGATTATATCGGCACTCAAGCGGTTCCTGGAAGTTTGAGCACTAATAAGTATGCCATGAGTACCTTAGGTACGCGACACAGTCTCTATAGCAGTTCTGAATCTGTTGTGCAAATGCGGCAATCGAATCGTCCTCTCTTGTCGTGCGGTCGTTACACGCGGAAGACCACTCCTGTGACGATGGGAAACTAACCCAGTAGCATGGAAAAGTGTATAGACGGTTAATTGTACACGGGGTATTGCCAAACTACCGTGCGACAGCAGTTTGGCTATGACCATCCATCAACATCGCAGTTGTGCTACCCTTCTGAATTTGCGTTAAGCATAGCATTTCGGTCAATGGAGAAATCAAAATGCCAACGTGGCTGAACTTAGAGTATCCGTTGAAATTATTCGTTTGAAAAACCAATTAGGCTTGGTTTGATCACGCCGCGTGATTTGGACTTAGGTAGCTCATTAAATCAGACAATGACATCGTCATGCTTGGATGATTCAAGGGTAGAATGATGAGAAGGGTGATAATTCTTGATGTAATATCTGACCAAATATTTCAGTATTTCCTTCCAGCTAAGGTGAACTGCAGGGGGACTTTGAGCGTTTCTTTTTTGTTGAGCATATTAAGTAACAAATAAAAGATGTTATCCAGTAAATAAGTGTTGCCTTTAACACCAATTTGATACTTATTCTGATTTGAATTAATTTGCATGTAAAGGTAAGGACTGAAATGTGCTCAGTTTAGTACGGTTGACAGTAAAATGCACTTAATTCATGTCTCTTCAGGACTTAGTCTCAGAAGCAGAATGCGACAGTCTTGTTACACTGACTGATGGCATTCCTCTAGCTTTACGAACAATATGTAGTATTCTGAGAAGCTGCTGTAGACAGGTGAAACCAGTTGAAATTATTAATCATCTGAGAAAAAATAGAGTAATCAACATGGACAGAATGGAGAAATGCCTCCAGGAGAGTTATGATAGACTTGACGAAAACATGAAGAACATTCTGATGCAGCTTACTTTGTTCAAGACCTCATCCTTTGACATTGATGCAGCCGATGCCGTTCTGAAGGAAGACAATGCTCCATATTCACCAGTTCTTAATACAAAGATGAATCTATTCCACTTGAAAAGCCGTCATCTCATTGAAATCCACGATATGACTGTTCAGACAGAGGGAAACTTGGAGCGGAACACAACACAAGAAAGACCTCCAGGTTTGGGAGACAGTGACAGAAACATCCTGTACTCTCTTCATCCTCGAATGTTTGAATTTCTAATTCAACGTAAAAGTGAGTTTTCAAATGTCATGGAGCCCGCCAGAATAAGGTTTGTGGAGTACATGGAAAATATCATTGGAATTATAGGAAAGGAACAAGAAAATTCTTACTACAGTGTTGGATCTTACATGAGAGAGTATAACGTACATGTCCAGAGCTATTTTGATATGATACAGGAAATTACAGATGATTATGACACTGGCCGGTCAAACATCCAAGCGTCAAACAGAATATTGGCGATAGGAAGACGTACCCTTACACAAAACAGACAGCTGCGATGGCTTGAGTGGGTAACACACAAAGCGGAGCAAAATAACGAAATCGATAAATTGTTCTTTTTCCGTGGCTACATGATACAGTTGCTGACTGAAATGGATGATACTACACGCATATCTGACATTATACATGTTACCGAAGAAAAACTTGATGAGGCCAACAGCAGATCCGACACCGCCATAAAAGTAGCTCTAGGAAACTACTACTACAGGAAAGCTATTTACTTCAGAAAAATTGAAAGACGACATGATATCTTAAAAAGCTTGGACAGAGCAAAGAAGTATTTAGAGGACAAAGAACTCCAACAGGTAATGGAGAGGAATGAAAATCTAAATATGATTCTTGCCAATGTCTTTAATGACCTTGGTTGTTATTTCTATCTCTACGACAATGACAAATGCAGAAAGTATCATGAAGAGGCAATAGAAAGGGCATCTCTATGGAGACGTTTTACTGAAGAAGAGCATCCAGATGTAGATCGGTTCAGGAACAACCGCGCTGTTTGTTTGTTAAAAGAAATATTGGATAATACTTCAAAAGATTCATCACGTGATCAGTACATTAACGAGACTCTGGAACATTTCGACAGGGCAATAGCAGAGGGAAGAAGGCGTGGCACAGATAACACAGACGATCATGCTGAAGCTTTGAGAAACAGATCAATCTTGTACCTTCAATTAAAAAGGTATGAGGAAGCAAAAGCTGATGCAAAAAAAAGTCTTGAAGTACGAGAAAAGATTCTGAAGGAGCCCCATGTGTATTTGACATTAAGTTATAGCCTTATTGCCCGTATCCTGTTTAACTGGGGAGACCAGAGGATCCGTGACGATAAAATAGGTTCGTATTCATGTTACACTTAATCAATGGTTTGTTTCGTGTCCATAGTTAGGTTATGTGACCATTTGGTTTTGTCGGCTTAACACGTTGTCTACTTCTTCAAACTCGCTGGAATTGACCAGAGAAATTCAGAGTGTTGCTGATACTGGTCAAAATGGGGAGCACTGGATTAAGGCATCAATTTTCTAATTCCGAAATCCTTACATAACGGGGTCGAATATCTGATGGTAAAAAGATAGAAACCTTATACAGAAGTGGAAAATTTTTATTGTCCGGTGGCCAGAGCTCGCCATGCAATAATATGACAAAATCTCAGGGTGACTTATTGCGATCCCGGCGACGTGCGTCGTAAACTTTTAATATTTCGGACTTCTTCTGGAAAACGCCGGAACCGATTTCAATGAAATTTAACAAAAATCATCCATGGCTAAAGGCTTCCCAAACTCTAATTGGTATGGTCCCCAAACCCAAGGAGCCTGAGGGGCGGGGCAAAAAATGGGTAGGAATGATTGAAACAGGGGTTAAATTTAATATATTTTATATAGGAAAATTATATTTTTGAACATTTTGAATTTGTTTATTTTCTATTGGAAATATTTTAGACTAAGTAGGAATTATAAGTGTAAGATGGCAATTTAAAATGCTTATAGTGACCCCGGCTGACTGGCGGGGTCAAAAACGGGTCAATTTGACTGAATTCTTTTAAATCTTCTTCTCAATACCCAGAGAAAAATATAACCAAATACTCTTCATGCATGGACGTGTCTTACGGTGCGTTACCAAAATAGTAAATTTCATAATCCTAGGGTCTCTAATTTCCACTTGGGGAGGGGATAGAATTTACAATATTTTATGTAGGAAAATTTTATTTTTGAGCATTTTTTTTATTTTCTTTCAGAAATAGTTCAAATTTGGTTAGAATTATAAGAAAAACTGACAGTTTGATGAGAAGCATATATTGACCTCGGTTGACCCCAGGGGCTGATGGGCGGAGCCAAAAATCGGTCAAATTGAATGTAGTTCAAGTTATCGTACTTTTTATCCCCCGCCCGACGAATATGGAGGGGGTATTCAAATGGGTCCCTTTCGTCCATCCGACCGTCCGTCCGGATACTGCTTTCTGCATGATATCTTTTGAGGGACTGTTTTTATGGAACTGGGTTGTTACGCTTGTTACCTTTATCCATTGATTATCGGCAAATTCTGCACATATTTAATGAGACTGCTGTGACCTGATTGGCTCATTTTCGACCGGCATCGTGCATCGTGGGCTGTGCACCGTGCGTCCGTAAACAATTTTTGAATTTTTCTCAAAAACCTCTGATCAGTTTCAGTGAAATTTTTCAGAAACCTTCTCAGGCCTAATATGAGCGAAAATGTGAATTATACATTCCCAACCCCACAGTGGCCCGAGGACGGGGCTTATCTGATAAGACCATCAAGTCCACTAGGACTCTTGTTATCTATGTACGCCCATAGTTATTACTGTTGTGAAAGTAAAATATTGGTTTCTATGCATGAGTGAAGATCATGGCAGTTTCTTTGGTTCTAATGTATCTCGTTCTAAATCTGTATTAAAAAGTGTTATTCACTTGTGTGTCTTTTATAAGTCTTCCAGATCACATGCGGTAGACAATGCAGATTGATATTGATGCTCTTTTGAAGTGATCAGATACATGAAAACAATAAGAGAGGTTGCCTATATCAGTGACTTTGTGCAAAGTTAAAGTTCACTATCAAAGATGATATGGAACAAATGTTTGAATTGTTCTACATCATCTCTGAAAGTGAACGTAATGTTAAATTAGTGATGGATCACAGACCAATGATCATATATCACAAAGTCTTAACTTTTTTATAAAATATTTGTGTCTTAAACAGCTGAAGGTTATAGCCTCCTTCAACAATCTGTCACTTACTATGACAAAACAATGGAAAAGATGATGGAAGGAGGGATGCCCACAGATCATGATGAATATCCTGACATCAAGAGATTCCACCTACTAGCTGTCAAAAGAACAGACGCAAACAGGAAATCCCGGTTACAACAGGAGTATTCGGTAAGAAGAAGACATATAACATCCAAGGCGTCACGGGAACATCTGGATAGTCGACACCATCCTGTAGTTGTATGTCGTAGACACATCAAGAGAGTCGACTCAATCCTATAGTTGTAGGTCATAGACACATCAGGAGAGTCGACACCATCCTGTAATTGTAGGTCATAGACACATCAAGAGAGTTCGACACCTTCCTGTAGTTGTAGGTCATAGACACATCAGGAGAGTCGACACCATCCTATAGTTGTATGTCATAGACACATCAAGAGAGTCGACTCAATCCTACAGTTGTAGGTCATAGACATCAAGAGAGTCGACACCATCCTGTAGTTGTATGTCATAGACACCTCAAGAGAGTCGACACCATCCTATAGTTGTAGGTCATAGACATCAGGAGAGTCGACACCATCCTATAGTTGTAGGTCATAGACATCAGGAGAGTCGACACCATCCTATAGTTGTAAGTCATAGACATCAGGAGAGTCGACACCATCCTATAGTTGTAGGTCATAGACATCAGGAGAGTCGACACCATCCTATAGTTGTAAGTCATAGACATCAGGAGAGTCGACACCATCCTACAGTTGTAGATCATAGACACATCAAGAAAGTCGACACCTTTCTATAGTTGTAGGCCATAGACACATCAGGAGAGTCGACACCATCCTATAGTTGTAGGTCATAGACACATCAGGAGAGTCGACACCTTCCTGTAGTTGTAGGTCAGACACTTTAGGAGGGTCAACACCATCATAAAGTTGTAGGTCATATACACATCAGGAGAGATGACACCATCCTATAGTTGTAGGTCATACACATCAGAAGAGTCGACACCATCATACAGTTGTAGGTCGTAGACACATCAAGAGAGCTTACACCATCCTATAGTTGTAGGTCATAGACACATCAAGAGAGCTTACACCATCCTATAGTTGTAGGTCATACACATCAGCAGAGTCGACACCATCCTATATTTGTAGGTCATAGACACATCAAGAGAGCTTACACCATCCTATAGTTGTAGGTCATAGACATCAGGAGAGTCGACACCATCCTATAGTTGTAGGTCATAGACACATCAGCAGAGTCGACACCATCCTATAGTTGTAGGTCATAGACACATCAGCAGAGTCGACACCATCCTATAGTTGTAGGTCATAGACATCAGGAGAGTCGACACCATCCTGTAGTTGTAGGTCATAGACACATCAAGAGAGTCGACACCATCCTATAGTTGTAGGTCATACACATCAGAAGAGTCGACACCATCATACAGTTGTAGGTCATAGACACATCAAGAGAGTCGACACCATCCTATAGTTGTAGGTCATAGACATCAGGAGAGTCGACACCATCATATATTTGTAGGTCATAGACACATCAGGAGAGTCGACACCATCCTATAGTTGTAGGTCAGAGACATCAGGAGAGTCGACACCATCCTATAGTTGTAGGTCATAAACACATCAGGAGAGTCGACACCTTTCTATAGTTGTAGGTCATAGACACATCAGGAAGGTTGACTTATGTTTTTTTTCATTTTCATGTTGCGGGACTGAAACGAAACTCGTTAAATGATTAGAAAGAAAAATAAAGAACAAATGAATAAATACATTTACATGATAGGAATTCACAGACTTAATTAGAATTTTATATATTTCATTCACATATGGCACGATCTTACGAAAATGCATGTTTATGTTCTACATTTACAGAGATTTGAATGTATACCATCGACTATTGTATCCAACTGTAGCGTGAGTTCTGAAGATTCTGATAGTTTGCTTGATAGTGCAGAGGAGAGTTACAGCAGTGACGATCTGACAAATGAAAAAGAGACGGACAGTTCTCAGTACTCTTCTGATTCCAAAAAGAATAAGGAGTTACAAGTAGATGTAAGGAAGACTATTGATGACACCCAGCACTTCCCAACTCCAGTTTACCGAAATAAAGAAAGATATGAACGCCAGGAGTCCGGATACGTCAGTGGAGCAAGTGTACGCTCTCGACGTTTGTCCAGACAAGAATCATTTGAGATTCTTGAACGACCTAGACTAACATCAAATACTTCAGGGTCTTCAGAAGATGTCTTTTCAAGGAAACCAAGTTCACTGGAAATGTCAATGGAAGAAATAATGGCCAGTACAAGCAAGCGTAAGTTCATAAGGAATGGTCGGATTCTAGACATCTGTCCATACTGACAAGTCAGTGTTGTTTTATATCTAGACATCTGTCCATACCGACAAGTCAGTGTTGTTTTATATCTATACATTTGTCCATACTGATGAGTTTGTGTTGTTATATATCTATATATCTGTCCATACCGACAAGTCAGTGTTGTTTTATATCTAGACATCTGTCCATACTGACAAGTCAGTGTTGTTTTATATCTAGACATCTGTCCATACCGACAAGTCAGTGTTGTTTTATATCTAGACATCTGTCCATACTGATGAGTTTGTGTTGTTTTATATCTAGACATCTGTCCATACTGACAAGTCAGTGTTGTTTTATATCTAGACATCTGTCCATACTGACAAGTCAGTGTTGTTTTATATCTATATATCTGTCCATACTGACAAGTCAGTGTTGTTTTATATCAATAGACTAGACATCTGTCCATACTGACAAGTCAGTGTTGTTTTATATCTATAAATCTGTCCATACTGACAAGTCAGTGTTGTTTTATATCTAGACATCTGTCCATACTGACAAGTCAGTGTTGTTTTATATCTATATATCTGTCCATACTGACAAGTCAGTGTTGTTTTATATCTATATATCTGTCCATACTGACAAGTCTGTGTTGTTTTATATCTATATATCTGTCCATACTGACAAGTCTGTGTTGTTTTATATCTATATATCTGTCCATACTGACAAGTCAGTGTTGTTTTATATCTATATATCTGTCCATACTGACAAGTCAGTGTTGTTTTATATCTAGACATCTGTCCATACTGACAAGTCAGTGTTGTTTTATATCTATATATCTGTCCATACTGACAAGTCAGTGTTGTTTTATATCTATACATCTGTCCATACTGACAAGTCAGTGTTGTTTTATATCTAGACATCTGTCCATACTGACAAGTCAGTGTTGTTTTATATCTATATATCTGTCCATACCGACAAGTCAGTGTTGTTTTATATCTAGACATCTGTCCATACTGACAAGTCAGTGTAGTTTTATATCTAGATATCTGTCCATACTGACAAGTCAGTGTTGTTTTATATCTAGACATCTGTCCATACTGACAAGTCAGTGTTGTTTTATATCTAGACATCTGTCCATACTGACAAGTCAGTGTTGTTTTATATCTAGACATCTGTCCATACTGTGTTGTTTTATATCTAGACATCTGTCCATACTGACAAGTCAGTGTTGTTTTATATCTAGACATCTGTCCATACTGACAAGTCAGTGTTGTTTTATATCTATATATCTGTCCATACTGACAAGTCAGTGTTGTTTTATATCTATATATCTGTCCATACTGACAAGTCTGTGTTGTTTTATATCTATATATCTGTCCATACTGACAAGTCAGTGTTGTTTTATATCTATATATCTGTCCATACTGACAAGTCAGTGTTGTTTTATATCTATATATCTGTCCATACTGACAGGTCAGTGTTGTTTTATATCTATATATCAGTCCATACTGACAAGTCAGTGTTGTTTTATATCTATATATCTGTCCATACTGACAAGTCTGTGTTGTTTTATATCTAGACATCTGTCCATACTGACAAGTCAGTGTTGTTTTATATCTATCTGTCCATATACTGACAAGTCAGTGTTGTTTTATATCTAGACATCTGTCCATACTGACAAGTCAGTGTTGTTTTATATCTATATATCTGTCCATACTGACAAGTCAGTGTTGTTTTATATCTATATATCTGTCCATACTGACAAGTCAGTGTTGTTTTATATCTATATATCTGTCCATACTGACAAGTCAGTGTTGTTTTATATCTAGACATCTGTCCATACTGACAAGTCAGTGTTTTTTTTTATATCTAGACATCTGTCCATACTGACAAGTCAGTGTTGTTTTATATCTAGACATCTGTCCATACTGACAAGTCAGTGTTGTTTTATATCTAGACATCTGTCCATACTGACAAGTCAGTGTTGTTTTATATCTAGACATCTGTCCATACTGACAAGTCAGTGTTGTTTTATATCTAGACATCTGTCCATACTGACAAGTCAGTGTTGTTTTATATCTATACATCTGTCCATACTGACAAGTCAGTGTTGTTTTATATCTATATATCTGTCCATACTGATGAGTTTGTGTTGTTTTATATCTAGACATCTGTCCATACTGATGAGTCAGTGTTGTTTTATATCTAGACATCTGTCCATACTGACAAGTCAGTGTTGTTTTATATCTAGACATCTGTCCATACTGAAAAGTCTGTGTTGTTTTATATCTAGACATCTGTCCATACTGACAAGTCAGTGTTGTTTTATATCTATATATCATCTGTCCATACTGACAAGTTCTAGACATCTGTCCATACTGACAAGTCAGTGTTGTTTTATATCTAGACATCTGTCCATACTGACAAGTCAGTGTTGTTTTATATCTAGACATCTGTCCATACTGACAAGTCTGTGTTGTTTTATATCTAGACATCTGTCCATACTGACAAGTCAGTGTTGTTTTATATCTAGACATATGTCCATATATCTAGACATATGTCCATACTGACACGTCTGTGTTGTTTTATATCTAGACATCTATCCATACTGACAATTCAGTGTTGTTTTATATCTAGACATCTGTCCATACCGACAAGTCAGTGTTGTTTTATATCTAGACATCTGTCCATACTGACAAGTCAGTGTTGTTTTATATCTAGACATCTGTCCATACTGATCAGTCAGTGTTTTTTTTTATATCTAGACATCTGTCCATACTGACAAGTCAGTGTTGTTTTATATCTATATATCTGTCCATACTGACAAGTCAGTGTTGTTTTATATCTAGACATCTGTCCATACTGACAAGTCAGTGTTGTTTTATATCTAGACATCTGTCCATACTGACAAGTCAGTGTTGTTTTATATCTAGACATCTGTCCATACTGACAAGTCAGTGTTGTTTTATATCTATATATCTGTCCATACTGATCAGTCAGTGTGTTTTATATCTAGACATCTGTCCATACTGATAAGTCAGTGTTGTTTTATATCTAGACATCTGTCCATACTGACAAGTCAGTGTTGTTTTATATCTAGACATCTGTCCATACTGACAAGTCAGTGTTGTTTTATATCTAGACATCTGTCCATACTGACAAGTCAGTGTTTTTTTATATCTAGACTGTCCATACTGACAAGTCAGTGTTTTTGTTTTATATCTAGACATCTGTCCATACTGACAAGTCAGTGTTGTTTTATATCTAGTTTTATATCTAGACATCTGTCCATACGACAAGTCAGTGTTGTTTTATATCTAGACATCTGTCCATACTGACAAGTCAATATCTAGACATCTGTCCATACTGTCAGTGTTGTTTTATATCTAGACATCTGTCCATACTGACAAGTCAGTGTTGTTTTATATCTAGACATCTGTCCATACTGACAAGTCAGTGTTGTTTTATATCTAGACATCTGTCCATACTGACAAGTCAGTGTTGTTTTATATCTAGACATCTGTCCATACTGACAAGTCAGTGTTGTTTTATATCTAGACATCTGTCCATACTGACAAGTCAGTGTTGTTTTATATCTAGACATCTGTCCATACTGACAAGTCAGTGTTGTTTTATATCTAGACATCTGTCCATACTGACAAGTCAGTGTTGTTTTATATCTATATATCTGTCCATACTGATGAGTCTGTGTTGTTTTATATCTAGACATCTGTCCATACTGACAAGTCAGTGTTGTTTTATATCTAGACATCTGTCCATACTGACAAGTCAGTGTTGTTTTATATCTAGACATCTGTCCATACTGACAAGTCAGTGTTGTTTTATATCTAGACATCTGTCCACACTGACAAGTCAGTGTTGTTTTATATCTATATATCTGTCCATACTGACAAGTCAGTGTTGTTTTATATCTAGACATCTGTCCGTACTGACAAGTCAGTGTTGTTTTATATCTAGACATCTGTCCATACTGACAAGTCAGTGTTGTTTTATATCTATACATTTGTCCATACTGTGTTGTTTTATATCTAGACATCTGTCCATACTGACAAGTCAGTGTTGTTTTATATCTAGACATCTGTCCATACTGACAAGTCAGTGTTGTTTTATATCTAGACATCTGTCCATACTGACAAGTCTGTGTTGTTTTATATCAAGACATCTGTCCATACTGACAAGTCAGTGTTGTTTTATATCTAAACATCTGTCCATACTGACAAGTCAGTGTTTTTTTTTATATCTAGACATCTGTCCATACTGACAAGTCAGTGTTGTTTTATATCTAGACATCTGACCATAATGACAGGTCAGTGTTGTTTTATATCTAGACATCTGTCCATACTGACAAGTCAGTGTTGTTTTATATCTAGACATCTGTCCATACTGACAAGTCAGTGTTGTTTTATATCTAGACATCTGTCCATACTGACAAGTCAGTGTTGTTTTATATCTAGACATCTGTCCATACTGACAAGTCAGTGTTGTTTTATATCTAGACATCTGTCCATACTGACAAGTCAGTGTTGTTTTATATCTAGACATCTGTCCATACCGACAAGTCAGTGTTGTTTTATATCTAGACATCTGTCCATACATGTCCTATACTGACAAGTCAGTGTTGTTTTATATCTAGACATCTGTCCATACTGACAAGTCAGTGTTGTTTTATATCTAGTCTGTCCATACTGACAAGTCAGTGTTGTTTTATATCTAGACATCTGTCCATACTGACAAGTCAGTGTTGTTTTATATCTAGACATCTGTCCATACTGACAAGTCAGTGTTGTTTTATATCTAGACATCTGTCCATACTGACAAGTCAGTGTTGTTTTATATCTAGTGTGTTTTATATCTAGACATCTGTCCATACTGACAAGTCAGTGTTGTTTTATATCTAGACATCTGTCCATACAGACAAGTCAGTGTTGTTTTATATCTAGACATCTGTCCATACTGACAAGTCAGTGTTGTTTTATATCTAGACATCTGTCCATACTGACAAGTCAGTGTTGTTTTATATATCTACAAGTCAGTGTTGTTTTATATCTAGACATCTGTCCATACAAGTCAGTGTGATATCTATATATCTGTCCATACTGACAAGTCAGTGTTGTTTTATATCTAGACATATGTCTACACTGACACGTGTTGTTTTATATCTAGACATCTGTCCATACTGACAAGTCAGTGTTGTTTTATATCTATACATCTGTCCATACTGACAAGTCTGTGTTGTTTTATATCTAGACATCTGTCCATACTGACAAGTCAGTGTTGTTTTATATCTAGACATCTGTCCATACTGACAAGTCAGTGTTGTTTTATATCTAGACATCTGTCCATACTGACAAGTCAGTGTTGTTTTATATCTAGACATCTGTCCATACTGACAAGTCAGTGTTGTTTTATATCTAGACATCTGTCCATACTGACAAGTCAGTGTTGTTTTATATCTAGACATCTGTCCATACTGACAAGTCAGTGTTGTTTTATATCTAGACATCTGTCCATACTGACAAGTCAGTGTTGTTTTATATCTAGACATCTGTCCATACTGACAAGTCAGTGTTGTTTTATATCTAGACATCTGTCCATACTGACAAGTCTGTGTTGTTTTGTGTTGTTTTATATCTAGACATCTGTCCATACTGACAAGTCAGTGTTGTTTTATATCTAGACATCTGTCCATACCGACAAGTCAGTGTTGTTTTATATCTAGACATCTGTCCATACCGACAAGTCAGTGTTGTTTTATATCTAGACATCTGTCCATACTGACAAGTCAGTGTTGTTTTATATCTAGACATCTGTCCATACTGACAAGTCAGTGTTGTTTTATATCTAGACATCTGTCCATACTGACAAGTCAGTGTTGTTTTATATCTAGACATCTGTCCATACTGACAAGTCAGTGTTGTTTTATATCTAGACATCTGTCCATACTGACAAGTCAGTGTTGTTTTATATCTAGACATCTGTCCATACTGATGAGTCTGAGTTGTTTTACAAACATCGGGAATGAAGACTAATCAATTATGGATGCTGATAGAGATTTCAGTAGGAACCGTGGATATATCTTGATTGCAATATTTAAATACCTATATCTACAGAAAAGTTTACCTTATACTAATCTGGTAGGCTCTATCCAGAAATTATGTAATACACATATCTTAAGTCAAAGGCAGAACCTACTCTTTATCTAGAAGATTCAGGGCTTATGAAAAGTATGTCATACTAATGAGTGCTGTGAGAAACCAAAGTGAGGGAGAGTCCAGTGGTTTTACTACTTTCACATTTAAACAGTAACTGTCTTTGGTCTAGTTATGAGTTCCTTTATCAATGACGTCACATGTCTTTCTTAGTAACAGGTTACAAAGTAACATGATGGACCGAATCACTGTATTGATAATAATATTTGTCTTCCAATCATGCATGTGATCTTTCCACACGGTAACAATAATAATCTGATGTTAAAAATAAGATAGTAAAAAGCTTAGCACACAACAATGTTTCTGTTGACAGGAAGAAGCCGTATTCACCAGGTCGATAAACACCAGGGGAAGCGGTTAAGCAGAGATAGCAGTGATAGGGGGACCCTTCACGTTACAGGGCGGAAAAAAGACAACACACCTGAAGATCACAGCAGAGAAGGTGACTCAGAACCAGTGGTCAAGGTTAGAAAGAAGGACAGGTGTCAGCGTGAAACTGATGTTTGTAATTCTGATAGCGACAGTTAAAATAAGTAAGCTTCTCAACTCATTTTGTCTCAAGGATCATATTAGGTGTTGGGGATATGATGTTTCTGACAAACTCTTTGTCATTAAAGTAATCATTTTCATTTTGAAAATTGTTTCTTTCAGATACACTTCTTTAAGTGGATATTGGTTAATGAACAGCCATCAATGTATTGAGTGATACCATCTTTTGAGTTGTATTGTGTGAGGCTATCTCTAGAATTATATCAAATGATTCCATCCCTAGAATTATATTTCAAGATATCATTCCTTGAATAATACTTAGTGATACCACCTCAGAATGATATGTATTGCCACATTCCTTAGAGTAATTTGTGAAGTGATATCATTCCTAGAGTTATGTTTGGTGAAACCATCCATAGAATAATATTTAATCATAACACTTTTAGCATTATTTGGAGTGTACTACTCCCTACCATTACATTTTGCAGTATCATCCCTAGATTTATGTTAAATGATATCATCTGTCGAACTACACTTAGTGACATGATACCTAGAATCACATTTTGTGACATGATCCGTAGAATAACATTTAGTGACGTTATCTCTAGAATTATATTTAGTGACATGATCCCTACAATCATATTTAGTGACATGATCCCTATAATTATATTTAGTGACATGATCCCTTGAATAACATTTAGTGACATGATACCTAGAATTACATTTAGTGACATGATCCGTAGAATAACATTTAGTGACATGATCTCTAGAATTATGTTTAGTGACATGATCCCTACAACTATATTTAGTGACATGATCCCTAGAATAACATTTAGTGTCATGATACCTAGAATTACATTTAGTGACATGATCCCTAGAATTATATTTAGTGACAAGATCTCTGAAATTGCATTTTGTTACATGATCTCTAGAATTCTGTTAAGTGATCTCATTAATAAAATTATATCTAGATATATCATTCCAAGAAGTGTTAACTGAAGGGTAGCATCATTGATATAAAAACCAGAAATAATGTTTATTTTTATATAATAATGATGATTACGTTTGACATATAGTTTGGCGATATTGATTTTCTATAATATCGTTAATTTTAACAGATCCATATATCGTGTTTAACAAATGATAACATCTGTTTTTCTAGCACAATAAGATAATCACTATCGGGACACATGGCTTATTGGATAATTAAAACATTAACATGAATCGTTATCAATATACCCAAGTTTAAATCGGGAACTTCTGTTAATAGAAGTTGAGAGCAAGTCTTGCTTTAAAAATATAGCGATTCAAGCTGGATTACAAATGTCAAGAGACTGTTTATCAATGCGTCAAAGCATATTGTTCGTATTCTTGGGTGTCCACTGTAAACTTGAAGGTATACACTCTACACCAGTATATGTACACTTTACAGCAGTATATGTACACTCTACACCAGTATATGTACACTCTACACCAGTATATGTACGCTCTACACCAGTATTTGTACACTCTACACCAGTATATGTACACTTTACACCATATATGTACATTCTACACCAGTATATGTACACTCTACACCAGTATATGTACACTTTACACCAGTATATGTACACTCTACACCAGTATATGTACACTCTACAGCAGTATATGTACACTTCACAGCAGTATATGTACACTCTACAGCAGTATGTGTACACTCTACACCAGTATATGTACGCTCTACACCAGTATATGTACACTTTACAGCAGTATATGTACACTCTACACCAGTATATGTACACTCTACACCAGTATATGAACGCTCTACACCAGTATTTGTACACTCTACACCAGTATATGTACACTTTACAGCAGTATATGTACACTCTACACCAGTATATATACACTCTACACCAGTATATGTACACTCTACACCAGTATATGTACACTTTACAGCAGTATATGTACACTCTACAGCAGTATATGTACACTTCACAGCAGTATATGTACACTCTACACCAGTATATGCACACTCTACACCAGTATATGTACACTTTACAGCAGTATATGTACACTCTACACCAGTATATGTACACTTTACAGCAGTATATGTACACTTTACAGCAGTATATGTACACTCTACACCAGTATATGAACGCTCTACACCAGTATATGTACACTTTACAGCAGTATATGTACACTTCACAGCAGTATATGTACACTTTACACCAGTATATGTTCACTCTACACCAGTATATGTACACTTTACAGCAGTATATGTACACTCTACAGCAGTATAAGTACACTTCACAGCAGTATATGTACACTCTACACCAGTATATGTACACTCTACACCAGTATATGTACACTTTACAGCTGTATCTGTACACTTTACAGCAGTATGTATATACTTTACACCAGTATAAACAGTATGTGTACACTCTACACCAGTGTAAACAGTATGTGTACTCTTACCAGCAGAGGTACGTTAAGTATTCTCTCTGAGACTTTGCCATGACTTTTAACAAATTTCCCGTGAGTGGAATATGTTTCATACACACGTGAAAGTTGTTTCTTTTATTTTTCGTTTTCGGTCATCTATTCTCCGTATCATTTTTTTGTGTGTTTTGCTTTTGTTAATTGCTTCTTGATATAGTAATTGAAAAAAAAAGATATTCTGAAAAGTTATACCCCTATTTTGCAGACTTAAAGTTGACGCAAAACGGTCCTTTCAGTCTTGTTTTACTACATTGCTAAATTAGTTTTACTGTTTTATCACATTGCTAAATTAGTTTTACTGTTTTATCACATTGCTAAGTTAGTTTTACTGTTTTATCACACTGCTGAATGAGTGTTACTGTTTTATCACACTGCTGAATGAGTGTTACTGTTTTGTTACACTGCTGAATGAGTGTTACTGTTTTGTTACACTGCTGAATGAGTGTTACTGTTTTATCACACTGCTGAATGAGTGTTACTGTTTTGTTACACTGCTGAATTAGTGTTACTGTTTTATCACACTGCTGAATGAGTGTTACTGTTTTGTTACACTGCTGAATGAGTGTTACTGTTTTATTACACTGCTGAATGAGTTTTACTGTTTTATTACACTGCTGAATGAGTGTTACTGTTTTATTACACTGCTGAATGAGTGTTACTGTTTTGTTACACTGCTGAATGAGTGTTACCGTTTTATTACATTGCTGAATGAGTGTTACTGTTTTATTACATTGCTGAATGAGTGTTACTGTTTTATTACACTGCTGAATGAGTGTTACTGTTTTATTACACTGCTAAATGAGTTTTACTGTTTTATTACATTGCTGAATGAGTGTTACTGTTTTATTACATTGCTGAATGAGTGTTACTGTTTTATTACACTGCTGAATGAGTGTTACTGTTTTATTACACTGCTAAATGAGTTTTACTGTTTTATTACACTGCTGAATGAGTGTTACTGTTTTATTACATTGCTGAATGAGTGTTACTGTTTTATTACACTGCTAAATGAGTGTTACTGTTTTATTACACTGCTGAATGAGTGTTACTGTTTTATTACACTGCTAAATGAGTGTTACTGTTTTATCACACTGCTGAATGAGTGTTACTGTTTTATTACATTGCTGAATGAGTGTTACTGTTTTATTACATTGCTGCTGAATTAGCTAAATGAGTTTTACTGTTTTATTACACTGCTAAATGAGTTTTACTGTTTTATTACACTGCTAAATGAGCTTTACTGTTTTATTACACTGCTGAATGAGTGTTACTGTTTTATTACACTGCTGAATGAGTGTTACTGTTTTATTACACTGCTGAATGAGTGTTACTGTTTTATTACACTGCTAAATGAGTGTTACTGTTTTATTACACTGCTGAATGAGTTTTACTGTTTTATTACACTGCTAAATGAGTGTTACTGTTTTATTACACTGCTAAATGAGTTTTACTGTTTTATTACACTGCTGAATGAGTTTTACTGTTTTATCACACTGCTGAATGAGTGTTACTGTTTTATTACACTGCTAAATGAGTGTTACTGTTTTATTGCACTGCTAAACGAGTGTTACTGTTTTATTACATTGCTGAATGAGTGTTACTGTTTTATTACACTGCTGAATGAGTTTTACTGTTTTATTACACTGCTGAATGAGTGTTACTGTTTTATTACACTGCTAAATGAGTGTTACTGTTTTATTGCACTGCTAAATGAGTGTTACTGTTTTATTACATTGCTGAATGAGTGTATGAAAATTGACCTACAATTGGTGTGTGTTAAAATCTCTGATATATTTCTCCTGAAATGATGACATGGTTTTACATATAATTACGTTTCAATTAAGTAACCTCTGAGTATTTGAACGAATACAGTCTCCTTCGCATGCTGGGATGAAGGGCTACCAAGTTTGTTCAAATTAATAACCTTGACTGACTTTCGAGGTTACAGGGGTAAAATGTTTTAGTATTTGTATTCATTTCCAGTTGGAATCACAAAGCAGGTTCGATGTTTTGAAAACTTGTTGGATTTTTCAAATTTCTGCAATGTTCTTTAAATCTACACTTGTTACAAACAACATTCTGCAGACATACATTTATTTGCTAGATATTGGATAAGGCAGTTTTGTTAAGTTTGTGCTTGTCATTCGTACAAAACAAAAAATCATCTCAGTTGACCGTTAAGGATGCATCCTATGATTAGTAAACTGTAAGAATGGTTCCATCCTACTGTTTACCAACTCATTGATCTGTAACACTATAATTGCAGTCCTTTGTTTTCTTTAATACATAGTAACGGTGTCCCTTTTTGATCGACTTGTTTTTTGTTTTGTTTTTGAATAACAAGAAATTTATTTGTTATGTCCACCGTATATACCTACCTGAATTGAAAACAAGATAACACAAGGTTTGACATTGTCCTCTGATTCCCGCTGTTACAAGACACGCACAATCCTATACATATGTTACTATGACAATGTCAGTCATTAAGTCCATTCTACTGGTAATTCTATGTAGATCCTCTTTTACTGTTCTTTCAGTAGTGTTTTTTGTTTGTAAATAAAATTATAACATCAATAACATTCGTTATATCATTTGTCATGAGATAAATAGGAGGATGACCTATCAAACCGGAAAATTTTGCCAAGGATTGATGCGATTCCTTGACAGACAATAAAGACATCTAAAATGAACCCTCCTCCAGTAGCAAAATGCTTAAGTATATTTTTTCTAAATCTTCAATGAATACACTTATTATCAGTTAGCCTGCAATAATAATAATAAAGTATTTACATATTAACCAGTCTTTTTTAAATATTTATTACTGTAGTCACGATACAACAACTGATCTGAGTACTTCTTGGCTGAATTAGATTATCTGACCACACGTGGACATAGGTTACATGTATTTAAATTACATACTGTTTTGAGTTATCTCCCTTTAAACACTTTTATTTGTATTGAATACTATTAAAGAACTAATAGTATTTTCAGTTTGATAAAAATCAAAGTTACCAGAACATACTACTAATCACATCAAATTAAAATATACATTGTTACTTCAAGTATGTTACAAAATGCTTCTTGATTATTGAATAAATGATGATGTAAGTAACCGCGTGAATAATTGCAAAAAGTGTGGGAATTTTCACACTAGTTAAAAGAAATGCCGGTGAGATAGACATTCATATTACAGCACGTTATGCCTATTTTTTACCTATTAACTTGTATCAATAACAAAACAGCTAATTGAACAACCATGTGATCGTCGAAGCCTCGTGTTGCTATCCCAATGTGGCCGATAGCTAATTAAGTTTCTCAACATGAGAATAAGGTTTAAACTATTTTTGAAATTACTGTTATTTTGGATTTAAAGACCGACCTGTAAAATAAGAATACATGGTCTGAATTATCTCAAGTTCATTCCATATGTGAACTTTTCCTTACCGCGGAACTTACAAAGTTGAAAATATGAAACTTTACGCATGGCTGAAATCGGAGGATCTAAACCTGATTCAATGGAATACTTCATCCAGCTTCTCAAGACGGAAATTCGAATCCTCTAAAGGACTTTGATTAGAAGACAAACTTATTTACTGTGAGATGACATGGACTGATGGGTAGATAACGGGACGTCTGCAAAAAACAGCTTTGTTACGTCATAATGAAATTACATGTAGCTTGTCCAAAGTTCGACGTCATAAATACATCAACGTCACTAGAGAGCAGCACTTAGCGACAGTTAACTACCAAAGCTATAGGGACGTCGAATACTACGAGCGCTGACAACAATGTTCATTAACGTGGAATACGGAGGTAGGTTTACGTAACATTCTATTGGTAATATACATGCAGAAACTGCTAATCAAGTCCGATAGTTGTGTAAGTCATACATAGTATAGGGGTCTATACAAATTTATATGATTGAAGTTGAAACGTCGCATCACCACATATGAGCGGTACAAATTGTACTTCATATATATATATATAATTTTCTTACAATTTTGGCTAAGTTTAAGATAATGCATTGACTCGTGGAAAGCACATGGATTTGACACGAATTCCTAACCCGCGGACCATATATATATATTGTCAAATATTCAAGGCAATCTACCCCTTTATCAAGACAAAAAAAAAAAAAAAAAACACATAAATTACGTCGCATAAAACAGATACAAAGTTATAAACTGAAGTCGAAAACGGTAGTGTAAATTTAGGTGTCTCGATCCACATTTGGAACTTTCCAATCAACACCATTACTATATATGATGCATTGTGTTAATTTTTTGATATTTAGGACATATATATCTAAACATAGAGTCACTATAATAAATACACACACACATATTACATATATATATATATATATATATATATATATATATATATATATAAAGTCCGCGGGTTAGGAATTCGTGTCAAGTCCATGTGCTTTCCACGAGTCAATGCGTTATCTTAAACTTAGCCAAAATTTAAGAACATTATATATATATATGTGTGTATGCTATATATTATGTACTGAGATGGAACTCATCCGATGTTTCTTCTGTTTAAGACGGCAAAACCTTGTTGGTGAACCCCGACTGTAATGCTGTGGTGTTACAGGATTATGTAAGGAGGGCGTGTGGTATCCGCCCAAAAGGCAAGTCAGATTTTACAATGCAGCATTTCAGACTCTGGTTTATCCACCTTGAGATTGAAAAGTCTTATTCATATGTTTTATGCCTTGTTACTGTAAACTTAAAGCCAACGGACCGGACTTTACTGCAAACGATATTTATAGTTTTTATACAAGATTTCTCAATTGACTTTCATGAAAAAATGATTGTTTAATTACGAAAATGATAACGATGTATCAAATATCAACATTGATAATTCTTTTCTGTCCAAAAGGTATCTTCTGCTTTTTGAACTTCACTCTTTAATGATATTTACCGCATGGTTGTTGTGTTACAGTGGTCGTAGACTTGAGTGATGAACATGCCAGTCTAGTGGAACTGTTCAACAAACCCCCACACGAGAATATGTTCGACTACTTCATGCCACGAAGTACATTTGTGTTGGTACAAATTGATAGTGAGTTTCACTGCTTTTTAACTCGTCAATCGACTTATTTGTTTAGGAGATAGGAATGATAAATAATGTAAATGTCTAATTAACAGTCATTTCGTATTAAAAATACTAGTAACTGTAATAGAACCGGATAAGATTGAATCCAAAAAGATACTTTTAATTTCCACATAGTACCGGCATTCCGAGTCCTTATGATTCCTACCAAGTATTGTGCAATGTCCTGATGTAGAAGTCTCTATTAATCAGATGCTTAAGTGAGAATTTGATCTGTTGGCGATGAATGTTTGACACAATTAATGGACCTTTACACTAAGAAGTTTGAGAAATTAATGGACACTTACATAAAGACGTTTGACACAATTAATGGACACTTAACTAAGAAATTTGACACAATTAATAGACACTTACACAAAGGCGTTTGACACAATTAATGGACACTTAACTAAGACGTTGGCACAATTAATGGACACTTAACTAATAAATCTGACACAATTAATGGACACTTACACTAAAACGTTTGACACAATTAATTGACACACTAAGACGTTTGACACAATTAAAGGCTACTTACACAAAGACGTTTGACACAATTAATGGACACTTAACTAAGACGTTGGCACAATTAATGGACATTAACTAAGAAATTTGACACAATGGACACTTACACAAAGACGTTTGACACAATTAATGGACACTTAACTAAGACGTTTGACACAATTAATGGACATTAACTAAGAAATTTGACACAATTAATGGACACTTTCACTAAGACATTTGACACAATTAATGGACACTTACACAAAGACGTTTGACACAATTAATGGACACTTAACTAAGACGTTTGACACAATTAATGGACACTTAACTAAGAAATTTGACACAATTAATGGACACTTAACTAAGAAATTTGACACAATTAATGGACACTTACACTAAGACGTTTGACATAATTAATGGACACTTTCACTAAGACGTTTGACACAATTAATGGACACTTAACTAAGAAATTTGACACAATTATTGGACATTTACACCAAGACGTTTGACATAATTAATGGACACTTTCACTAAGACGTTTGACACAATTAATTGACACGCTAAGACGTTTGACACAATTAATGGACACTTACCTAAGACGTTTGACACAATTAATGGACACTTAACTAAGAAATTTGACACAATTAATGGACACTTAACTAAGAAATTTGACACAATTAATGGACACTTACACTAAGACGTTTGACATAATTAATGGACACTTTCACTAAGACGTTTGACACAATTAATGGACACTTAACTAAGAAATTTGACACAATTATTGGACATTTACACCAAGACGTTTGACATAATTAATGGACACTTTCACTAAGACGTTTGACACAATTAATGGACACTTACACTAAGACGTTTGACACAAGTAATGGACACTTACACTAAGACGTTTGAGGTCACTCGAGGATTTCACTCAGATTCGTTCGTATACTTACTATAACCAATTTGAAAATGTTTTTCTAGAAGGCGCTGATGGCAGCATCTCAAAGGTAACTCCTCTACTGACAGACTGGGAGAAGAAATATCCTTTTATGGAGAGTAAGTTTGATCGAAATATATGTGATATTACGAAATATATCTCGGCCATAAGTTTAAGGCTTATCCATATCTTTGATTTGGCTTATTATTTTCGCTGTATTCAAGAAACATATTCAATAACAACTCAACAGGATGGACGACTGTTTTAAACAGCTAACAAAGCTATATACAATCGACGGGAAAAGAAAGTTACCGAACCGGAAGTGCTGTATCATGTTAAAAAGACATACCCAAAGTCTAGAAAAAGGTCCAACTTTAAATGTATCTTACTAACAGATACATGATCAAATCACAACGTTACTTTGTAAAGCAGATTAACTGACCAGCAAGTTCTGTTGGGTTTGAAAAAGTCAATACCGGTTATAGCCACCATGCTCCCGGTACAATTCTATTGTCCGTCACCTCATACCATTGACCAGACGCAGGAACTTGCTCTGAAGAAACCTCCGCCATCCTGAACCAATACAGCCCGTAATTCTCCGATTGTATAGCATTTTGGATCCCATGCATTGATTTTATTGCCCGAGATAGTCCCACACATGCTCATTTGGATTCATGTCTGGTGACATTGCAGGCCATAGAAGCGTCCCTATCACTTTTTGTTGAAGATAGCCTTGCACTCGGCGAGCTTTGTGTGGTTTGAAATTGTCATCCATTAGGGCAGGCCGACCTGCCAATAGATGGACATCAAAATGCGGAATGACTTAAGGTCTAAGGTCTAAGGATCTGATCACCAAGAAAATGCAAACCAAGCTTAGAGTTTAGAGACAAGTTTCCTCAAACAGTAACATCGCCAGCGCCAAATGATGTGCCTAGAATGTGACTGTGATGGTGTGCCTTATTTCTTAGTCTCCAAACACGTCTGTCAGACTAAGTAAAAAGTGGTTTCCATCTAATCAGTGAACTTTTCGCTAAGACCTTATACTCCATGTCCGGTGATCACGTGTCCATTGCAGTCTTGTTTTGCTTTCTTGTGACTGTCAGCAGAGGACTGGTCGCCTGTTGTTAACGCATTGACGTTCCACTATCTAAGTCTGTTAGCAGTAGTAACTTTGGTTCACCTTGTCTGTCTACACAGAGAAGTCTATTTCTCTATCTTTAGTCTTTCAAGGTCTGTCAGACCTGTCAACATGCCTGATTTTGTTCATATCAAGAAATACCAAATGGGCATTAAAATTTACAGCTACCTGCCCGTACGTTATACATCCTTGAACCATTCCAGAAGCTTGTCATCTTTCAGCTATTGTCAGATTTAGACGTGTCGTCTTTCAGCTATTGTAAGATTTAGACTGTCATCTTTCAGCTATTGTCAGATTTAGACTGTCATCTTTCAGCTATTGTCAGGTTAAGACTGTCATCTTTCAGCTATTGTCAGGTTTAGACTGTCATCTTTCAGCTATTGTCAGGTTAAGACTGTCATCTTTCAGCTATTGTCAGATTTAGACTGTCATCTTTCAGCTATTGTCAGGTTTAGACGTGTCGTCTTTCAGCTATTGTCAGATTTAGACTGTCATCTTTCAGCTATTGTCAGATTTAGACTGTCATCTTTCAGCTATTGTCAGATTTAGACGTGTCGTCTTTCAGCTATTGTCAGATTTAGACGTGTCGTCTTTCAGCTATTGTCAGGTTTAGACGTGTCGTCTTTCAGCTATTGTCAGGTTTAGACGTGTCATCTTTCAGCTATTGTCAGGTTAAGACTGTCATCTTTCAGCTATTGTCAGATTTAGACTGTCATCTTTCAGCTATTGTCAGATTTAGACTGTCATCTTTCAGCTATTGTCAGATTTAGACTGTCATCTTTCAGCTATTGTCAGGTTAAGACTGTCATCTTTCAGCTATTGTCAGGTTTAGAAGTGTCGTCTTTCAGCTATTGTCAGATTTAGACTGTCATCTTTCAGCTATTGTCAGGTTAAGACTGTCATCTTTCAGCTATTGTCAGATTTAGACTGTCATCTTTCAGCTGTTGTCAGATTTAGACTGTCATCTTTCAGCTATTGTCAGGTTTAGACGTGTCGTCTTTCAGCTATTGTCAGGTTTAGACTGTCATCTTTCAGCTATTGTCAGGTTTAGACGTGTCATCTTTCAGCTATTGTCAGATTTAGACTGTCATCTTTCAGCTGTTGTCAGATTTAGACTGTCATCTTTCAGCTATTGTCAGGTTAAGACTGTCATCTTTCAGCTATTGTCAGATTTAGACTGTCATCTTTCAGCTATTGTCAGATTTAGACTGTCATCTTTCAGCTATTGTCAGGTTAAGACTGTCATCTTTCAGCTATTGTCAGGTTTAGACGTGTCGTCTTTCAGCTATTGTCAGGTTTAGACGTGTCGTCTTTCAGCTATTGTCAGGTTAAGACTGTCATCTTTCAGCTATTGTCAGGTTTAGACGTGTCATCTTTCAGCTGTTGTCAGTTTTTAGAAGTGCCATCTTTCAGCTATTGTCAGGTTTAGACTGTCATCTTTCAGCTGTTGTCAGTTTTTAGAAGTGTCATCTTTCAGCTGCTGTCAGTTTTTAGAAGTGCCATCTTTCAGCTATTGTCAGGTTTAGACTGTCATCTTTCAGCTGTTGTCAGTTTTTAGAAGTGTCATCTTTCAGCTATTGTCAGTTTTTAGAAGTGCCATCTTTCAGCTATTGTCAGGTTTAGACTGTCATCTTTCAGCTGTTGTCAGTTTTTAGAAGTGTCATCTTTCAGCTATTGTCAGTTTTTAGAAGTGCCATCTTTAAATACAGTATGAGCATGGTTATGATTTAAAACAAGAGAAAATGGTGCCTGAGTAAGAGTACGGGATATCTCTGTTTAACCCTGGTTGTCCTCATGTTGGATTATCGTATGTAACATATGGCACCAAACACAAAGGACACTGCAAGGAGTACGACAAGGTTTATATGTTTGTAAAAATCCGTTTTGATACTGAAATTCATGGTCTTCAACTTATGACGAAGTGTATATATGGGGAGAAAACGGCACAATGTTGTGGTATACAAATATATATTTATCTAACATGCATGTTGTTCATGTATGTAGTGTCACTTCTGGTAAATTTGCTGACTTGAAGAGCTTCTTATGTTCAAAAGAATGATACTGACCGATCTTTAAAGTTTTTAGTTTGATCCAGTCTCGAAAGAACTCATTTGTTCGTGACGTTTGGCTTGTTGAGATATTGGCCAGAAGCATGTAAGGGTATTGGATAAAACATCTGTTGAAATGAATTTCCTTCCGTGACTTGAATAATTAAGGGAACCAATTGTATCAAATTATGATTTTTGGACTTAAGCACACTTTAATATCATTTTGCAGTTTTCAACCAAATTATATGATGCCTTGGTACCTTGTATTTGTGTCCTAATTTAAGATGCATATATTTTATACTATTTAGGAAAGCTGAGACAGCGCGACAAAAAAGCCAAACAGATTATCGCTCAAGAGAAGGATAACAAGGGAGGCCGGGGCAGTAAGCTGTGTGTTAAAAGTGATTCTCCCACATGTACGTATATGAAATTATACCGAGGTCAGGAAATCGGCTAGTGTCCTAAAACACTATAAATATCTGTTCTTCCATTTCTGGTTGTCCAGGTGAAAGTTTCAGATATCAAACAAATGAAAGCAGGTATAAAGAACTCTGGTAAATTATGATGGCTGTCGCTGTCCCATTACAAAAGTGCTTAACTTAACAGACCAATATAAATGAAGTAAGAAAGCGTCCCATCAATCTATAGATACTACACCTGACCTAAACAAAATGACCACGTTTTTGACATCCAGCAATATGACCAGTTCTAAATCTGAGCTTAACTGAAAGACTACCTTCAATAGAATCATTACTAATATACTTCGAAAACAAAGGATATTTGGTATATCTATAGACCGTTCATCGCATTCCAAACATGTTTTATGGTATTAACATGTTGGTAACTATGAAGTAATTAACATCACTGGTATTGAGGGTCATGTGCTTTATTTCTTGTCGGCTACGACTACATTCAGAATTTTTTTGTTTAAATGGTTTCAAACAAGATTGTGATTGTATCAGTGATGTTCTTTTTCTACTTTTAATGGATAATTTAGAAGGAATTGTGTTCTTTACTGTATTACATTATCTGAAAGCTTATTCTGATCTCTGTGAACCATTCATGCTGACGTATGTAAATGTGATAACGATGGAATCCTTAACTGTCTGGATAGACGTTTTGGAATATATATATATGTAAACGACTACACACTCTCCATTTGTAACCCATTGAAACCAAAGCAAGACGTTTTTCAGTCATTCTGAATAAATTCTCCTCTTTTACAACAGGCAGATGTATGATTACATTATTTTTAAATGTGTATTTTTGTTTAATTGCAATCACAGCCCAAACTCCAAGCAAACATAATCTCAGAAACGGAAAGAACTCCGCTAAGGGAGACAACCGTACCCTTAATGTAACACATGATGATACTCCACCTCCAAAGAAAACCAGTAGCAAAGGCAAGAAAAAGCAGCTACACTAAGGAGTTTTACAAAGAGCCTGTCTTCAATGTGGCAAATAATCGAAGATTATATACACCAATCAAACCAGCAAATGTTAGAATCTGACATTAAAATAACCTACTGGGCATTGTGATATAGTTTTTCCTTGTTTTTGTTATTTTTCAATTTGTTGACACTAAACAAATTCAAATTTGACTTCACTGGTTTTTGTTCAAGGTCAAACTGCAAACCTGGATTTTGATGTTTCAAACCTTTTAATAGCTCAATGGCAGACTTACTCTCGTGACCTCCAGTATTTTATTAGTATTAACTGATTCTATATTAACACACAAAGAAAGAGGAGATTTGTGACTCTTTATTCACATTTACACAATATATAATGTAGGTCATTATATATGTAATATGTACAAGAGATGTTCTTATTCTATCACCATACATTACAGGGGGACATTTGGCACAACAATAACTTACTGATGTGCTCGGCCAAAAGTAAATATTTACAAAGGTAACCTCCCTTTACAATATCAAAATATAATAATGTAATATATATTGTAATGAACCTTATGTAAAAAGTGTAAATATAATATCAATTATATTAAACTCATTCATTATCTAGAATCGTGCTACAATAAGAAGTATATCAAGGCACTATCATGTCCTCTGAAGCTCTGCCTATTACATATTTTGTATTATCTGTTTTACTTAACTTAAGGAATCCTTTTTCTAAACAATGGGGATTTTTGAATGATCTAGTGAAAATTGTTTCATCCCCAGTGGTAGGTCCAGGAAGGCTTCAGAGGGCACATGGCAACATGGATTGGTTACATTTTCTCCCTGACAAATAAAATCCTCTCCCATAAGAAAACTACAATGTATAAAGGTTACTTCTCCCTGACTCAGAATACTACACAGCATAACCATTCTTTTAAACAACAAAAGAACCTTGCGGGGTTACAATATATGCCTGTCCCATGACAAAGAAATATTCACAATTTAATGACATGGTTGTAAATCCTTCAAAGTTTAAAAAAGATAAAATGAAAACTAGAGAGATCTCCTGACATTATTTAGACCATGAAGAATGAAGGAATTACCATTAAATCAAACTGCCAGTCAGGAAAACACAGCTTCATGCCATGGGGATTAAGCCTATCAAGCTTGATAGAAATTGATTGAGAACTAAGACAGGAGACCTCTGGACAAAATTATTATCAGGAAAATAACAATGGGCAGTAACTCCTGAAAATACAATCCAATCATACTGCTGTTTGGGGAAACTCAGTTTCATGTCAAGATGATTGAGTCTACCAAGTTTGAAAGAGATCAGTTGAAAACTATGGGAAGAGATCTCTGGACAGAGAAAAGTTTATGAAAGACAGACAGTGTGACACCTTAATACGTCCTATCAGACAGTGTGACACCTTAATACGTCCTATCAGACAGTGTGACACCTTAATACGTCCTATCAGACAGTGTGACACCTTAATACGTCCTATCAGACAGTGTGACACCTTAATACGTCCTATCAGACAATGTGACACCTTAATACGTCCTATCAGGCAGTGTGACACCTTAATACGTCCTATCAGACAGTGTGACACCTTAATACGTCCTATCAGACAGTGTGACACCTTATTACGTCCTATCAGACAGTGTGACACCTTAATACATCCTATCAAGAAAACTTCTTTCCTCTTACTATTGATTTCATTTTCAACATATCTATTTTTCTGTATTTGTAATAATTAATACTGAAACCCTTGAAAAAAACCTTTACAGCAGGTTCAGTTAATCAATCCTCCATGTCAGATGTAGAGTGAATCGTTTAACAAACAGACGCTGATTACTGAGATAAAATACCAGTTTCCACATTTGTGATGATCAACAGGCTGGATAACTAGTCAATATTACCATTTTTCTCAGAGTTTGCTGATACCGTCAATTCCATCACTTCACCTAGGTCTAGTAAAACATCACAACCTTTACAGATACATAATGTTAGAGCTTGGATGCTTTCTTCTTCTTTAGTTTTTTCTTTGAGCTATCGAAGGCCTTCTTCTGGTCGTTAAGGTTGTCCAAGGGCGAGGGCCATCCCAGGAAATATCTCCTTCCCGCAACAGAGGAATCTTCTGAAGACATGTCTACAGAAAGGAAACCAATGGAACAATTCTTCAGTTCAAACTTCAGACAGACATTTACTGTTGATAACATTAAAAAGCCTAGGCTTAAACAATGTACCTGGAATCACAGAACAAAATTAAAAATAGAACAATTATACTGGGACATACAAACATGAATAATGCTTAAAGAAACATACTTCATATGACTGAAGAGGAAAATGGATAAAATTCATGGCTGTGAGACCAGAGGAGGATTGTACATGGAACCAATAATAAGAATAATTAGCCAACATGACTGTACCTGTTGAGTTCCATTTGCAGAAGAATTCTCTCCATACTGCCAACATCTCTCCCTTCTCATGACCAGCAATGTTGAACATCACCTCATTCAAATTTATCAAAGTATGATTCAAATCAGGTCTAACACAAGAATCAGAGTCTATATAAATCTTGTCACCAGTGATGTTGTACAGTGCATTATAAATCTGTAGGAGACATCTCACCAATTCCTTCTGATCTGTTTCCCTTAAATGTTTGACCAGAGATCCTTTGTAAAAATGTAGGTGTATCCAAGTCACAATGCTATCCATTGTCTCATAACTCATATATGGAAGACTAGTTATAAAGAAGGAAATCACTGCCATGGCAACAGTACATGTGACCTGAACAACATCACTACCTGGATCATCAAGAAGATCTGGATTCCAGTGTAACAACAAGTCTACACTTAACAAACTAATCTTTTTATCTGTTTCACTTTCTTCTAATTGTCTGTCAGTCTTTTCTGATGTCACTTCTTTTTCAATAATGACTTTTGCATCCTTTTTGTGTTTCCCATCTTGTCTTGCTGTCCCCATGCTTCTGTTCTTTACATTCAAGAGTTTAAAGGCATGTGTACAGGTTGTTTCAATGTCTTTGTTGTTGATGACTCTTGCCGAGTTGACTAGGATGTGACAGACATCGTGTGTAGTGAGAGGTGTAACTCTAACATGTCCCTTGTCTTGTAGGTGCACCACTGTTTCCTTCAGGTGATTCAGCACTGACACAAGGGTCTCCAAGCATTTTTGGTATACTTCATCGTCTGTTTCTTCCCTAGAAAAAGTCAATGTTTTATGTCAGACTATGAAATCTGTGGTTTGGTGGCACAGTGGTAATGCACTTGCCTTTCACCTTGCCATCCGGGGGTTCCATTCCCGGAATGGACATGGAAAGGTAAAGGGTCACCTGTCCGACCATGTGGGTTTTCCCAGGGTAATCCAGCTTCCTCCCACAATATGACCTATCATGTGCTTACATCCAGGCCAACAAGAGTGATAAGTATAATTTGAAATAACTTGATTTGTAATTATTGTAAAATAAATAAAGTTTATGTTTATGAAATCTCTTATAAAATTGGTCATGATTCAATACAATAAAAGAGACTTTCTAACAGGGGAATTTGTAAGTCTTTTTTTTCTGACATTTTTTTATGTTTTAGAGCCATAATAGAACAATTTCTTATACTCTGAATTAACTGCAAAACAGTATAAGGCAAGAATACACTAACATTTTTGTTTTTCTTTTATAATTACTTACATTATATATCTACACTTACCCAAAGCACTTCACTAGGGACAGGAGACATGTCAACACCTCCCTGGATATGGCCAGTGGCAAACATTTGGTGACTTGTCCTTCCTTGTTAATTTCATAGTTGTTTCCCCTGATAGATCGGTGGCGTACCATAGAAAACCACAAGCCATAGAGTATATCACACACCATGACCAGTTTGCTACCACCAATATTTCTGTGAAAGTAATAAAATGCTGAATAATCCTAGTGCAGAAGTATACAAGGCCTGTTAAGTGTGAATTATTAAAGAATTGTGAGGATGGATGGAGTGTATGAGGATGGATGGAGTGTGTGAGGATGGGCGGAGTGTGCGAGGATGGGCGGAGTGTGTGAGGATGGGCAGAGTGTATGAGGATGGGCAGAGTGTGTGAGGATGGGCTGAGTGTGTGAGGATGGGTAGAGGATAGGTGGAGTGTATGAAAATGGGTGGAGTGTGTGAGGTTGGGTGAAGTGTGTTTCGTATTTTAGTTTAGATGATAATCCCTATTTCGGCAGAAAAAAAGGAAAGAAAAAAAAACCATCCAGATTCTAAAGGACTGAATGAGATATAGGTATTTCATCAACATTTAATTCTCATTTTTTGAAAGAATTCCATATTTCATATCTTTAAGAATTATTTTTTTTGATTCATTTGGAGTTATAAGGGTGATGTTTATATTAAAGTAAATAGGATACCTGCTAATCATGCCAGACAGCCAACTCAACATTCCGTGCTGCTTCACAAGGTAAAAGGTCACCGTCCTTTGGAGAGAGGCTGACTTCAGAATGTCCAATACTTGTAACTGCTCAATAAAAATGTTTCAAATTACCATAGTTGATCTCCTTATGTTACTGCATATGACAAGATTAATTAAGAGTAGGTTTTTAGAAAGTAAAGGTGTTGAGAAGACCTTACCTGAGTCGAGGCATCGCTGATACCAGAGTCATGAAAACTTAACAGAAGCTTGAAGACATAGCGAGACTCAAACAGCTTGTAGTCCAGAGTCTCCCTCAAACCATCTCTACATAAATCCAAAATCCAAGATCTTTCTACATTAAACTGTGAAAACAAAAATACAAATTTATTTACTTCACAGCTATTCTGCCATATTGTGTTATGTTGTACATAGGAAAGGAATTCTAATTTACTCCAATACAGAGATCCCAGGTTAAGCCCTGGTGGTATTGACAAAATATAGAAATGAAAGTCCTTTAAAAAATGACTGAATTCAATGTTCAGAAATGATCTGATAATGACATAATTTTTTATCATTATTTACATCTGTTCTTCGTAAATCACTGGCAATGTTCTTTTACCTCAAAGGCTGAGCTGTTGAACAGTTTATAGAACTCTGGCACTGTGGTGATGTCCATGGCAGGTTTCAAGAGCAGGAAGTAGTTCATCACCTTGTACATGTGGTCGTCTGTAGTAAACATTGGAAATCATCATTTCTCAACTCCTTTCATATAGAACTGCTCACCTGTAAACATCTCACCTTGCATAAATTCAAGATTTAGAATATAAACTTTGAAGTTGAAAAAACTTGACCTGTCAAATTTGCCCTTCGACTGTCATCAATCACATGATCTTTTAACTCCCAGCTTTTATTTCTAACTCTTTAGTTCATAAAGTAGAGAACATTTAAAAAGGCCATTTAGAAACTTCTGAACTTTGACCTACCATGCAGGAACATGAGTGGCACCATCCTTGCCAGAAACACTGTTATGATACAGGCTAGTTTGGTGTTTGGGCGTGTCACACTGTCTCTCAGTAGGCTAACCAGATACAACACTTGCTGTTGTTCTGGGAAACGTGCACCCTCCAGATGGTGAAGGTATCGTGCTAGTACATGGTAGGCAACACCTCTGACACCATTGTCATGGCAACTCAAAGCAGCAATGGTGTATCCTAGACATAAAGTCTCTGCAAACTTCCGGCAGTCCACAAAGGATTCTATGATGAACAAAATAAAGGCACTTTATCATTTATTCTACCGTCTCAATTGACTTCATATGAAGCACAACAGATATCTTTTTAAAGGAAACATCACTGTGAAATGATATGAAATAACTGTGACCTTACCTGGAGACAATAGATTACTGAACAATGGCAGAATAAAGCAGGGGTCATAGAGGTCATCAGTGACTCCATACACAGACAAATCCTGTATCAAGCCCGGCTAGTCAACATAAACAATACACAAAACTTCACAAACAGTAGACAGAAGTAAGAAATTACCAAAAACAACAATTTACAAAGTCTCTGACTGAAATCAATATTTTAACCAAGAAAAATGGAATGTATACACAGGTAAGGACGTGTTATCATCAACACTGTTATAGATTGAGACTATGAAACATAATAACAAGCATAAAAAAATGTATGGCAATTCAGATTTTGTCTTTCTTAAATGAGACAGATATATTTACAAGAAAATCATTAGATGGACATGTCGCTGGTTTCTACTTTGATGTCACATTGAATCATCAAAGTCAGAATGCCAAAGCACTACTATAATTTAGTTATAGACAAGGATTAATCAGTTCATACCTGGAGTTTCCTCAGCAATGGAAATTTTAAAATGGACCTCTCTAGCCGGCCACGGTCAATGTACTCTAACACCTGATCTGTGGATGGCTGTTTCCATAGCGATGACCCCATGGACTTCCTAATAGTGTGCTGCTCAGTTGCCTTTGGTCCCCACAGGTAAGGCCTAATGAAATTATTGTGGTGACAGTGAGCAGTGAAAAAAAAAGAGAGAGAAACTACACCATCTCTGTTCATATTCTGAATGCAGTCATAAACCAGATAAGATTTTTTTTCTAAATTGTAAAAGCAGTGAGACTTTTTGTAAACACAACCTGGTTTGTAAGACATGATTGTTATGATGCATTCAAGTATGAATGTTTGATAACTTTGCAGAAGTCAAATGTGACCTTTCACCTTTTAACCTTTACCAATGACCATCTTAATATGATTGGTGAAAAACTTGAAGTTGGTATATTACTGAGTAAATATAGACCAAATCTGCAGACTGGTTCTCAAGATATGTCATTGATTCTGAATGGGACAGGACTCAACAGGACAGGGCAGGATGCATAGGGACAGACAAACATGGGATCCATCTAAACTTTATGGTTATAGGGCAGTGCTTTTCAATTCCAGGGTCACATAAATTGGTAAAACCCCAGGCCCTGCTAAGGGGTTTAATACATTCTGGTGACCCCAAGGATAGATCATTCCTATAACTTTGGACATGAACAATGAAATGGAGTTCTGATTTGTTATGAGCCAAAAATTTAAATACATATTTGTTTTCATTACGCATCTTTTCAAAATCAAACCATCACTTAACAAACACATTGATGTATTTGAATTTTTCTGAAGTATTTCTGAAAAAAGTATCATAACTACATCTTAATTCATATTAATGCAAGGCTGTATTACCCCACCAGACATTTTATACATAGCCAGTAAACATGAATGTATAGCCCTGAACAGTGCAATATCACACACTGAGGTGATCAAATGTATACAAGTGACTGTATCATGGTTTTTATGTGTATTAACACTCCTTCATATACACATATATGTCAGTACAATACTTACTTGTACTCTTTCATAGAGACCTCATAGTTCTCATACAGATGGAGAAGTCTCAACAACTTCTGGTCTGAAAACCAAAGACACTTATTTATATAACTGTTGACACACATCATCTGTATTGACACACATCACATGTATCAACATAGTATTAAATATAAACAGACAATGACACGTGATAAAGTAGTGACACATGTCGTAAGTATTGACACATGTAATTGAGTAGTGACACATGTCATAATTATTGACACATGCTATAAAGTAGTGTTATTTTTGACACATGCTATAAAGTAGTGACACATGTAATTAAGTAGTGACACATGTCGTAAGTATTGACACATGTAATTGAGTAGTGACACATGTCATAATTATTGACACATGCTATAAAGTAGTGACACATGTAATTAAGTAGTGACACATGTCGTAATTATTGACACATGTAATAAACTAGTGACACATGCCGTAAGTAGTGACACACGTAATAAAGTATTGACACATACAATAAAGTAGTGATACATGTCGTAAATATTGACCCACGTAATAAAGTAGTGACACAAGTTGTATGTATTGACACATGTAATTAAGTAGTGACACATGTCGTTATTTTTGACACATGCTATAAAGTAGTGACACATGTAATTAAGTAGTGACACATGTCGTTATTATTGACACATGTAATAAAGTAATGACACATGTTGTAATTATTGACACATATAATAAAGTAGTGACACATGCCATAAGTATTGACACATGCCATAAGTAGTGACACACATAATAAAGTAGTGACACATACATTTAAGTAGTGACACATGTTGTAATTATTGACACACATAATAAACTAGTGACACATGCCGTAAGTAGTGACACACGTAATAAAGTATTGACACATACAATAAAGTAGTGATACATGTCGTAAGTATTGATCCACGTAATAAAGTAGTGACACAAGTTGTAAGTATTTACACATTTCATTAAGTAGTGACACATGTCGTTATTTTTGACACATGCTATAAAGTAGTGACACATGTAATTAAGTAGTGACACATGTCGTTATTATTGACACATGTAATAAAGTAATGACACATGTTGTAATTATTGACACATACAATAAAGTAGTGACACATGCCATAAGTATTGACACACATAATAAGGTAGTGACACATGCCGTAAGTAGTGACACACATAATAAAGTAGTGACACATACAATAAAGTAGTGACACATGTTGTAATTATTGACACATGTAATAAAGTAGTGACACATGCCGTAAGTAGTGACACACATAATAAAGTAGTGACACACGTCAAAAATATTGACACATACAATAAAGTAGTGACACATGTCATAAGTATTGACCCACATAATAAAGAAGTGACACAAGTTGTAAGTATTGACACATATAATAAAGTAGTGACACATGTCATAAGTATTGACACACAAATCAATCAACAGATTTGGTCCTGTAGCAAAAGCATCATCTATATTGACAATATCATCATCTATATTGACAACATCATCATCATATGTATTGACTACATCATCATATTTACGGACAACCTCATTATAAGTACATACCTGTTTGTGACAGAGTTGCACTGTAAGCACCAAGGTATATGCCTATGTGGCTGGAGGTACAGCAGTTCGGGCAGATTTCAACCAGCATCAACAACAGATCCACCAAACACTCTACAACATTCCGATTCAAACCTTATAATTGTTGGTTATTTTATGGAACTCATATAAAATTACTGACAGTGTTTTGTTGTATTTTACTAAACATCTATCAAACATTAAAAAACATCCACTGTAAAATCAAAATGATTCCTGGAAATATCTAATATTGTAAGGTTTTCCTGTGTCTTCACTCTTATGATTAATTTTAACAAAATATCAATAATAAAAAAAAACAAAAAAGACAAAAAGGAACTAATGCATGCCAGTTGTCATCATACTGTCTGAATACAACTCAGGTAAATATATTGTACCAAATCATTGTCCAACTCTGTCTGTTTACCTTTGACCTCTGATCCTTCCTCGTTCAGTATGATGGACAAAAACATGGAATGACTGAGCACCATATCAAAGACCATGTTAGGAGTAAGATCAAGAGTCATTCCATTTGAGTACACAGTCTTCATCAGAGTGTTGAGGATCTTATGAGTACTGGCACAGGCGTACTGTGATCGTAAACAAGCTTTCACAAAGGAGGAGAAGTCTTTACGGAGTTCAGAGGGCTTCACTTGTTCAATCACATCCTGTGTAAAATCACAAATAAGTTTAAATTCATTAGTCTAGATACCTTGTGGCTACTCACTTTTATTTCTGAACATGACCTGTGGTAGAAAACTTCAGTTTCCTTTTAAATAATAAAGCACTTCTCTATCCATAGACAGCTGTGTGCCAACATGACCAGATGTCTTACATTAGGGTTGAGACAAGCTACACACACACTACAAAAAAGGTAAAATATGATTTCTGTATGTACTTTTCTATCTGTTCTGTTGTTAACATTGAAAAGTTCTATATTTTACTGTTACTTTTGAAATCTAAACAATGAAATGCATTTATCGACACTAGATGGAAAATATAAGTGAACTCTATTCTCGTCAACATATTATCATGATGAATCATGGTACTAGTCATTCCTTAAGCAATGCCAGGGTAAATCATGGTGTGGAGCAACCTTTCCTAGCCTCTAATGTGCCCCCTTTCAGAGAGCAGCTACTAGTAGGCGAACTTTAATTCTCAAAAATTATTTGGCGCCTTTGAAGGAAACTATCAGTCCAATATCATGCCTCTAGGCATTTCAGTATTTTAGGTTGTTTTAAGGTTTTGACATATTTGAGCCCCGGGACCAAGGTAGGTCAACATCATCTTTGACCGTTTTGACCTTGAAAGTAGGTCAAAGACCTTTTTTATTTTTTTTTTTTCAAACATTGTCAGACTCCATCAAAGAAAGCTACAAACCAAACATCACAACTTTGTCTTTTGGTTCTTCAGAAAAAGTTGTTCAAAGGAAAGTTGATGAAACCAAATGTCAAATGCTGCACCATAACATAAGCTCAGAAACAGAAATGATTAACCCTCAGGATGGAATTCCTGAATTCCAACCTTGAATGGTCCCATCCTGAGAACTGAGATTCATTTCTTCAGATAAATTCAGTTTCTACATGAACTCTTACCTGAGTGGTTTTAGAAAGAAAATGGAGAAGGTATTCAACGAGGTCTCCATCCAGTCTCTCCTTTTTCTGTAGACAATACATTAAACATCGTCGACACACGTTGTACACTTGTGGTTCAGAAATGACAGGCTCTGAGCTGTCCCCTAGTGGAGCAGAGGAGAGGTAGATAAGCACCTGGATGTGATCCTTTTGGACTACCTTTTTGGTCTTTATAGCACTGGTAATGTTCTGACAAACATTTTTCTGTTTTTCCTTGTCTAAAAAACAAAGCAGAATCTAATGACTTGACTTATATATGATGTATCCCTAATAATCAGTACATCTCCTTGTTTTAACATCAGAATGGCCACTCTCTGCTTCTGTGATGAATACCTATAACCTGTTAATCTTAAGTGTAAATACAAAATTCTGAATCCAATTATAACTAAATCAAAAACAATCAACAGCATCTGACTGCATCTTAAAGGACTTTTGTTTAACCTAAAGACTATTACCATTCCCCTAATACTGACACTGGGGTTACTGGTTCTGTTTATTACTACATTTTTCAAATTATCTCAGAAGTCCCCCATCCAAAAAGTCTCCAAGTCAAAAGCTGTAGTTTTCTTTTCTAAAGCAAATATTCCTTAATTCATTGAACTTATTGCAGACTTACCAATAACTTGGAGCTTACACAGCAAGATAAGCATTTTACACACATGTCCTGTAAACTCTGGGTGGAGGTTAGATGTAGCCATCAAGTCTCCAAGGCAATCATTATAGTCTTTAGAGATTTTGTGGACAGCTTCCCCACCTTCAGCTGGAAAACAATTTAATAAACAAAAGATCATTTTAACCTCTTAGAACTGGGTTGTTTTTGAACATATGTCTGTCAAATTACGATTTACATTAGTGACACACACAAGACGAGAAATAATAAAACCATAATAATGTTTTGTAATTCTTGATAGCATATCTGTCAGTACTCAATAACCCAATCTGGACACTCTGTCAGTTGTCAATAACCCAATCTGGACACTCTGTCTCATTCATACATTCAATATTACTCACTTTTTCTGTTCAGAACACACTGTAGGTACAAGTTCAGTAAAGGAATGCTCCCAAACATCTGTTCCCCGTCAATATTTGTTTCCATAATCCAGTCCTCTAGAAAGGACCTAGCTACTGAATTATGTTTAACCACTATCATGGCAATCCCTTGTTTCACACTAGAGGAGCTATTCAGCAGGCGCCACATGGTTGACTTAGTAATTGCAACAGAGAAATGAGGAAATATTTGCAGAAGATTTTGACAATTAATGTCAAGAACTGTTGAGTCTATGTTGCACATCATGTCTAATAACACTTTAAAATCACTGATATGTAGAAGTGCGAGGCTGTGGTGGTGAGTGGTCAGATTATTACACATTTCCTCTAGCAGATTCATGAGGAAATTTCCCAAGGGTGACAACTCTGATGACAAGCCAATCAGCAAAGATTTTGGTAGATAGAGGACTGTGTGTAGGAGTGAAAATTGTGTCTCTTTCTCTAAGAATTTGGTAAATAATCCTAAATTATTCTGGATCAATCCAACCAATTCTTGGTAGGTGGAACTTGGTTCCTTTCCCTTTTTGATGGAGTCCATGAAATTTGTAATTTTCTCAACATATCTTTTGAGAACTAGTGCCAAATCACTGAGATCCTGTTCTGCAATGGACAAGAAGAGCTTGCTCAAGTGAGATGTGACAAGATGTCGAAGACAACTGGCTGTCAGAGCCGGGTAAGCAGGATCCACTAGCTTATCAGCTGGATTATACAGAAACCATTGGAGCAGCACCGGGTGGGTAAAAACTGTTCGTAGCACTTCAATCAGAGGCTCTGTCCTTGAGTTCTGACCAAGGTCAGACAGAAGATTGAAATCATTTTCAGTCAAGTGATCATCACATTCTTTTGAAACTGTGGCTTGTCTTGTTGTACTTGAGTGTATTAATGCAATGAGGGTTTCTAAAAGTACTTTTAAAGCATCACTGGATTTTGTGCCCATCTGAAAAAAATTATCATTAGTTGTATCAGAGGAAAAAAGATGGAAAAATTTGTCATCTTATAATAGTTTCTTCATATTTGAGTTATATTTTCTCTTCGACAATGAGTACTGTTATGTGTGTGCTAATACATTCAATGTTTAACAATTTAAGAATTGACCGTAACAACAATCGATAATTTCTAGAATTCTTAACAGATTAATCAGCATACCTTGCTGCAAGTTTTCTCAAGAGTAACAAAATACAGCAGCAGTTGCTTGGCAACAAGAAGCATGACTTCCACATCCAAGTCATCCAGACTCTTTGATAATTCTGCGACCTTGACCTCTTCTGTTGTAGCACACAACCTAATGAAGCCATGCATCATTGTTCTACTGGATAACATCTGTACACCTTCACTAGGTATTTTTGTCTTCTTGAGCTACAATAAACCATAATTCTTGTGAGGTTGTGATCTCAGTGATCTGCAGTCGCACCATTTATATCAGTCATAGTAAAAAGGTTCAACCTAGCAATATTTCTAAATCTGATCCTATACAATGTTTACCTACAGCTATCATTCCAAACACCCACTTACACCTCTGTCAACAGCTAAATGCCAAGAATATTGACTGTGTCTTGAAAGCATAATTTTGATGAAACTAAAACATATCACTATAAGACAAACTACAATACAAAACAGATATTTATCTGTGTGTAATACAGGATGGCATCTACCTCATAAAACTAAACCACAAATTTTAGTGCAATATGGATTCAAGATGAAAAGGAGAGACAATTGTATTGAACTTTCTCCAAAATAATGTCTTCTCCAATAGTAATCATAAAAAGACAAAAATTGTATGGTTTGCAGAAAGATATCAACTAACATGTAACCATTGTGGACTAATTTTGAGTGTGACAGTGGTGTGATTGTGTGAGGAATGACGTTTATTTGTAAGGATACATCAATTATAGCAGGTATGAAAAATGTAATTAATCAGGGTCTTTCATAATCGAAATGCAGGACTTCAAGGAATATAGCTATATTTACTAACTACCTGAAGTACTAAAGCTAATTATCCATGACCTCTGTAAGAAACAATGAATTTTGTTCTAAACATTCCTTTCTGATCATTTAGATACCTTTTGTGATGGTAACCATGACAATATGTAACTGGTGACTCCACTGTCCAGCTGGTCTCCATGACAAGCATTCAGCATACACACCAAAGGGAGAGGTTGTATTTGGGAGTGGAAAAGATCCAGGACAATACCAGACACAAAGTTTGTTACACCTATTAATTAGATACAGACACAAAGTTTGTTACACCTATTAATTAGATATAGACACAAAGTTTGTTACACCTATTAATTAGATATAGACACAAAGTTTGTTACACCTATTAATTAGATATAGACACAAAGTTTGTTACACCTATTAATTAGATATAGACACAAAGTTTGTTACACCTATTAATTAGATATAGACACAAAGTTTGTTACACCTATTAATTAGATATAAACAGGTAAATAAATTAAACTTAAATTAACTCAAATTTTATCATCCATCATCAGAGCTAGGATAGTTTTGAAAACTGTTATAAGTATTGTTAAGTTTGAAGTATAGATTGGTCATAGATTCCCCACTGGGCTATTATACAACTGTAGGTGGCAATATCATCTCAGAAGGTTACAAATTTTTTAAGTATTAGTGACTTGTACGGATGTATATGTCTTTTGTCCTCATCACATCACCAATTATACTCACTCAGTGCCCAATCCTTTGTCCTCACATCACTAGATATACTCACTTAGTGGCCAATCTTTTGTCCTCATCACATCACCAATTATACCCACTCAGTGCCCAATCCTTTGTCCTACTCACATCACTAGATATACTCGCTTAGTGCCAATCTTTTGTCCTCATCACATCACCAATTATACTCACTTAGTGGCCAATCATTTGTCCTACTCACATCACCAGTTATACTCACTCAGTGCCCAATCCTTTGTCCTACTCACATCACCAGATATACTCACTTAGTGGCCAATCTTTTGTCCTCATCACATCACCAATTATACTCACTCAGTGGCCAAGCATTTGTCCTACTCACATCACTAGATATACTCGCTTAGTGCCAATCTTTTGTCCTCATCACATCACCAGTTATACTCACTCAGTGCCCAATCCTTTGTCCTACTCACATCACTAGATATACTCGCTTAGTGGCCAATCTTTTGTCCTCATCACATCACTAATTATACTCACTCAGTGCCCAATCCTTTGTCCTACTCACATCACTAGATATACTCACTTAGTGGCCAATCTTTTGTCCTCATCACATCACCAATCATACTCACTCAGTGGCCAAGCATTTGTCCTACTCACATCACCAATTATACTCACTTAGTGGCTAATCGTTTTTCCTCGTCACATCACCAATTATACTCACTCAATGCCCAATCCTTTGTCCTACTCACATCACTAGATATACTCACTTAGTGCCAATCTTTTGTCCTCATCACATCACCAATTATACTCACTTAGTGGCCAATCTTTTGTCCTTATCACATCACCAATTATACTCACTCAGTGGCCAAGCATTTGTCCTACTCACATCACCAATTATACTCACTTAGTGGCCAATCATTTGTCCTACTCACATCACTAGATATACTCGCTTAGTGCCAATCTTTTGTCCTCATCACATCACCAGTTATACTCACTCAGTGGCCGAGCATTTGTCCTACTCACATCACCAATTATACTCACTTAGTGGCCAATCTTTTGTCCTACTCACATCACCAATTATACTCACTTAGTGGCTAATCATTTTTCCTCGTCACATCACCAATTATACTCACTCAGTGCCCAATCTTTTGTCCTTGTCAGATGCTCCAGAGCAATCACCATCATTGGGCTGTAGGGAAACCTGCAAAGAAAGGAAAAATAAAAAGTAATTTACCGCACATTAGATATGTGAGCTTATAAATTTACATAACGTATGTAGAAAGGACAAAAAGATTCCTTCATTACAAAGTATCACAATATACAAGCTTGATTCCTTTATTACAAAGTATCACAATATACAAGCTTGATTCCTTTATTACAAAAGTGTCACAATATACAAGCTTGATTCCTTTCTATTACAAAGTATCACAATATACAAGCTTGATTCCTTTATTACAAAAGTATCACAATATACAAGCTTTATTCCTTTATTACAAAAGTATCACAATATACATGCTTGATTCATTTATTACAAAAGTATCACAATATACAAGCTTGATTCCTTTATTACAAAAGTATCACAATATACAAGCTTGATTCCTTTATTACAAAGTATCACAATATACAAGCTTGATTCCTTTATTACAAAAGTGTCACAATATACAAGCTTGATTCCTTTCTATTACAAAGTATCACAATATACAAGCTTGATTCCTTTATTACAAAAGTGTCACAATATACAAGCTTGATTCCTTTCTATTACAAAGTATCACAATATACAAGCTTGATTCCTTTATTACAAAAGTATCACAATATACAAGCTTGATTCCTTTATTACAAAAGTATCACAATATACAAGCTTGATTCCTTTATTAAAATAGTATCACAATATACAAGCTTGATTCCTTTATTACAAAGTATCACAATATACAAGCTTGATTCCTTTATTACAAAAGTGTCACAATATACAAGCTTGATTCCTTTCTATTACAAAGTAACACAATATACAAGCTTGATTCCTTTATTACAAAAGTATCACAATATACAAGCTTGATTCCTTTATTACAAAAGTATCACAATATACAAGCTTGATTCCTTTATTACAAAAGTGTCACAATATACAAGCTTGATTCCTTTCTATTACAAAGTGTCACAATATACAAGCTTGATTCCTTTCTATTACAAAGTATCACAATATACAAGCTTGATTCCTTTCTATTACAAAGTATCACAATATACATGCTTGATTCATTTCTATTAAAATGTATAACATGTTAACTTTGACTGTACTCAGAACAGCTAACAATGAAAGTCCCTACTTCTAAGCATAAAAATATCAACATTTAACAAATTTCTCTAAACAGTACCTTCAACTGATAACCATGAAGCCGGAATCCATTTGGATGTAGTCATAACTGATCTTTTTGGACAATGCTAGATCAAAATCCCTTAAGAAACAAGGAGATTCCTTTTCTTCAGATGAGGGGTTAGAAATTTTAAATATTGCAATTCAAAATGGTCACTAACAGCCATCTTGAAAATCTAATGAAGTTAAAATTATGACATGCACAAGTGCTTGGACTATTCATTACAATGATATCATTAACTTGAGACAAGATGAGATGGTGTGGTACAAGACAAGGACCAGATTGACACGATTACCTAACCCAGAAAATGGTGGAGGTATATTCTTAATTTCATTGACAAATGGAATTTGACTACCTAAAGGCATCCTCATTGACATCTGCTGTAGTAACAGAATCAGTGGTATCCTCTGGCTCCATATCCTCATCCATGTCCAGTATTCCTTAAAAAAGTAGTTAGGTTCTCTTAACATGAACTTAGTACACAATGCATTAATTGTATTACATTATTCCCAGGTGAATGGTTGTTAATCATGTTCTCAAAATGTGGATATACTAGGGGATGGAAAAAATGTGAAAACTACTTTCTATATACAACATCAGGTTATAATCAATGAATCAAAATACCACTGAGAAAATACAAATTCATGTCATTATAATAAAGACTACCAAGCTTGAAAAACATGAATGGAGTACTGACTGAGGAAGATGACCTCCAGGTAAGATTTGACAAGGTCAAAATATGGAAGAAAAGGTATATTGGCCATAATGATATTTACCATCAATAATGCTGTCATGAGTTCCAACACTAATATTGTCTAAGTTACTTCCCCCTGTTGTCTCCATGGTGATGGCCTCTGATACGAAGTCACTGACCTTGTCAACATAGGGATAGGGGTTCTTGATGAAGGTAGTAAAAACATGAGCCAATAGTTTGATAACTTCGACCTTGTCTTCATTAGTAGTGAGGTTCTTCATGGACACACTGAACTGTCTGATCCATAACTGTAGCTCTCCCTGGTGGTACTCAAATAAACCGGTGCTAAACAGCAACTGTTAGAAAGGAAAACATATTGTAATAAAAAATATATACACAAAATATGGCTGTAAAATACTATGATTTTTACAGTGTTTGTTATACCTGATCTCCTACACAGTATTTGTTTAGAGAGTCTGCCTTTCTACCTAGCTAAAATCTTATAACACCACTACCCTGTAAGGGGAAGGCTGTCAGAAAAAGAAATCCTACGAGAGAAGTGATAGCGTACATCCTTTCCTACACAAAAAAGCTTGGTACTATACCTCAACACAGAGAAATTTAAGGACATAATATGAAACTATTGACAGAAAAGAGGGTATTTTCTTAACCCATGCTTTACCTGTGCAATGTGTCTGTAAACAATATCTTTACTTGGGAGTTAATTAAGGCCACTTGCATCGACAAGAGTCTGTAAATATTTACCTGGGAGATGTATGTATTAATATGTGAATTAAAGTCCCTGGTAATGACATGGGTCTGTATGTATTTACCTGTGAATTAAGGTCCCTGGTAGTGACATGAGTCTGTAAATATTTACCTGTGATATAAGGTCCCTGGTAGAGACACAGGTCTGTAAATAATTACCTGGGAGATGTATGTATTTACCTGTTATCTAAGGTCCCTGGTAGAGACACAGGTCTGTAAATATTTACCTGGGAGATGTATGTATTTACCTGTTATCTAAGGTTCCTTGTAGAGACACAGGTCTGTAAATAATTACCCGGGAGATGTATGTATTTACCTGTTATCTAAGGTCCCTTGTAGAGACACAGGTCTGTAAATAATTACCTGGGAGATGTATGTATTTACCTGTGAATTAAGGTCCCTGGTAGTGACATGGGTCTGTAAATATTTACCTGGGATATAAGGTCCCTGGTAGTGACATGGGTCTGTAAATATTTACCTGGGATATAAGGTCCCTTGTTGTGAGTGTCAAATCATTCTGGCAGATAGAACTGACCTCCATCATTATCTCTAATAATATGTGCATCAGGGAGCGACCATCTTGACTCTAGAAATATGCATAAATTTTTTTTCAAACGAAAATCAACCATCTTAAATTAGTTAACTTAAAATTCTACATTATCACAATAACAAATTTATTGATATACAAGTTTCTCGAGTGATCATTAAGCACAATAACATTTTTTTTCTAGAGAGTCAATAAGAATAGCCATATTGAATGATTAGTGACCAAATATAAATTATATATATCATACGGAACCAAATTTAAGATCCATTTCATCACAGCAGTGACTATTCAGGGAAATATTGTAGAAACATTTCCACCTCAAACTTCAAGTCATAGATACGGTCTCTATTGTTATGCCATAATGCAAACAGTGTGTGTGATGTCATTCATTACCTAAATCTTATGTCAGAACAGGGTAGTACACATCACACTTCACTCTTTCAAGTTGTTTTGAAAATGACAGCATACAATGGGACCTGAACTACTATGTGATGAAGGATTACTGGTTTACATTAAATTTGATTTTACTGACAGAACAATAATACCCTCGTAATCATAAATATTTCTAATCTTCTCTAACCTCCATATATACTGACAATGCTGTCAACACAAGTTAAAACCTAAAATGTGTCATACATACATCTTTACCCCAGGGCAGCTTGCGTGCATCTGTCCTAGATAAAAGTTTGAGAAGGTATAACTGAGGAAGCATGTGATCAAATGTTTTGGAATCTGATTGGTCAATCGTTTCAGCTGATTTTTCTGATTGGTCATGGTGATCATTAGCTTCTGTTGATTGGTCACTTTTAGTATCATTCTTTTCTGACTGGTTGCCATTGTCATCTGTATCCATCTTTAGCTCATCATTTTTCACGGCAGTTTTCTGGGACAATTTTTTGACACCACCCAGGAGCTTATAGATAATAACAGGGTCATCCACAAGCACAGAGGGCACAAGGTCTTGATATAGGCACAGTGTCTGTTGTATCTTGATCATGTGTTGAAGAGGGGTCACAAAGGTCACATCTGCAGAAAGATCACATTTCATTTTAACAATTATTATGATTTATTTCTAAAAGGATCAAATTAGCTACCAAGTCAACATTTTATCTAATGATGTCACAAATGATAAAAAAATTCTTCCATCATGTAAACAAGTGGCCAAATGGACTTTAACTACACCTGAATTTTGACAAAAACTCCCACAACAACTGTTAATTGACAACACTATGAAAGACGTCACTTTGATTTCAACAAATAACTATTGACGACCTATAGAACTTTTACCTGTGATTTTGCTTTCATCGTTATCAAGCTCCTGTGTCTTGACCTCGGAACCAAGTGTTGTCGCATGGTCCCAACACACCAACAGAGATTTAATCTCAGGGACAGCCTACAATGTATAGACAAGTGCACTGGTGTATTTTGATAAAGAATCCTATACTATGCTTGTGAATTTTTAATAATTCACTTTTTCAGACCCTAAGATTAATTGATAAAGTCATAAAACCATGTGAGGGTCAATAATAAAGAAGAGTATTTAATTAAAACTATACCATTTATTATCATATATATTTCAGGAGTATGACAGAATATTTTTTTCACAAGTGCAAAGCACTTTTCAGTATAATGTCACCTGCTGGATTGTCATGGTAACATGTCCAGATTACAGGCTGTCAACCAAATCTTCTTTAAAATATAGGAGGAATATAGGAACATTTTTTCAACAAATATTGGAGCTTTTTGCTAGTTTTGAGGCAAGACATATAAGTTTTTCAAACGAAAATTGTTTCATTCAAAGGCATATATGCTAACAATTTTTACCTTCACTTACTGTTTCTATAATAATCAATGATTGAAAACTACGTTAAAGTAACCATTCACTTCAACAGCATCACAATCCAGGCAGAGAGCTGCTGTATAGCTCATCATCATCATCATCATCATCATCATCATCTGAATGGGCACCTAAAAGGCCAATATCCTGTTGCACTGCCTTGCAAGGTGCCCATACAGGTGATAAAGAGATGCACTGAATCATTTTCTGGTGGCTGGTGATGCTGTTAAAGACTTAGGAATTCTCTAACTTGTAAAAGAAGCCAATAGCAGTATCAAAGAAATATTTACAATCTTTACATTTATCAGCAACAAATTTCCTGAAAATTATAGTAATATTTTTCATAAACTAGGAAAATATAGGAAATATGGGATTTCTTTCAAAATACAGGTTTTTGAACCAAAATATAGGAAAATAAAGGAATATAGGAATCGGTTGACAGTCAGAGATTATGACAGTGTGATGACATCCTAAAGTGGTTATGTTTGCCTCAAACGTCTGTAAATAATGCATTCACATAAAAAAAAAACCCAAGTAAAGTCTTGTATAGACCTTGACCACATTGTGATTGATCTTAAACATCCGAGAATGACCTTAAGCCAATGAGACTGACCTTGATGACCTTTTCTCTGTAGTCCTGTTTTATGTCATCCCTCTCTGTGTGTGAGTACCAATGCCCTAGATTCTCCTCCGTCACACATGCTAGTGCAGTCATCGCTCTTTTCAGCATCATATTAATGAAGTCCAGAACCGTGTCACGAGGCACTATATGTCTGTGCTAAAACAATTAAATGATGTCTTTGTTTTACTATCCTATTTTCACTTCTACCTATCAAATTCTTTCTGAGTTTGCCATCTCTGGTGTCAGATTTGTGATTTACATCACGACTACATCAAATGATCTTTGATAACAAAATCGGGGCTTTTGACTTTAGCACATACACAATATGTATTCATATCAATATGAAACTGACCTTAGAGCTAGAGAGTGATGTATTTTTCTTGCCATGAAAAGATGAGTGTCAGTGACCTAATGAGTGATGTGTGACACTGACCTTCAGATTGATGTGACCCCGACACTGAATGATGTGAGTGACCCTAACCCTGAGTGATTTTAGTGGCACAAACTCTGAGTGATGTATGTTACCCTGACACTGAATGATGTGAGTGACCCTAACTCTGAGTGATTTTAGTGGCACAAACTCGGAGTGATGTATGTGACCCCGACACTGAATGATGTGAGTGACCCTAACCCTGAGTGATTTTAGTGGCACAAACTCTGAGTGATGTATGTGACCCTGACACTGAATGATGTGAGTGACCTAACCCTGAGTGATTTTAGTGACCAAGACTCTGAGTGATGTATGTGACCCTGACCTTGAATGATTTGAGTGACCCTAACCCTGAGTGATTTTAGTGACCAAGACTCTGAGCGATGTATGTGACCCTGACCTTGTATGATTTTAGTGACCAAGACTCTGAGTGATGTATGTGACCCTGACCTTGAGAGCCTGCAGTACAGTGTATAACATCTCCTGTGGAGGTAAGGTGTCCACCATCAACATATCCACAAATTTATGGGCATTCACTCTTTCCTTGATCTTGAACACAGCTGGTAGGTCTGACTGTTTTTCAAAAATCTGAAGAAGCAAATATTTAATATTACCTTGTCTGCTATATTGACTTTTTCTGCAGTGAAATAAAAATCAACCTAAATTTTGTAATCATTTTTCTGATAATGAATTTCATAAAAAATACATTCCCATTTCAGCTATCACTATGGTAATGATTAATCTTGTGTTAGATTAAGCTTTGATACAGAACTGTCTGATCATGACCTTGCAGAGAAACGCCATTGAAGCCCGCCACTTAGGAGAAGGTCGTGGTGACAGGATGTTTAACATGGAGGGCAGGAAATGACACAGCTGGTCTGGGCATGCCCGAAGTGTCTTTATAACCAATTCCTGGATCAGTGGTGATTCTGTTACTTTGGTCAGTGATGTCAAGAAACTGGTCAAAATGTGGTTTTGATTTCTGGGGAAAAAAAATCAAAGTTTAGAAGTGTATTACTACTGTTTTTCATGCCCTTGACTTTAGTTTCCAATATTTTTTCTGTGAACAAACATCTTGATTTTCCCCTCGAGGATTTTACAGAATCTTTGTAATACAATGTAACCTAGTGTTCTATTCATGTTGCTTACACAAACACTTTCACAGTGAAACCAATAAGAAAAGCGAAAGTACTTTATGAAATATTACTTTCTACACTAGTCTGATACTCAAATCCCACTCAGAGTTAGAATTCAATTTTAGATGTTCAAATCCTATATTAGTAAGGTATTGGTAGTGTTTCCAGAGTAACACCTGTCCAGCTCTAATTTCCTTGATACTGAAGTTACAGAATATTTCTTACTGTCCAGTAGTGCCCAGTGATTTGTCGTAGAAGTTGATTCCATATCTGTGAGAGGAACACAACTCTACCAAGAGCTGGTGTGTAGCCTCTGACACGGTTTTCTGGTCCTCAGTTTGATTGGCATCACCCACCTGTGAGATAAGTTTCCTTTAGCTTTGTAAACAGAATGCACTCTTTATTGATGTGTGATAATATAAATGCCAACATTTCATTGAACCGCAAAAAAATGCTATGCCTGGAAAAAGCTATACATATTACATAACTGCTAAAGGTTATTACCATCAAGTTAGTGGAGAAAATGTTTAAATCTATTCATATACTTCTCCCACCCCATACAAGAATATCCACTCTTTTAACTGTATGGCAATGCTTTGTTATATCTCAAATAAAAAATACCAACTACACTACACCTTAAATTTTTGTTGTTACCTGGAAATTGAAATTGACTGAAAGTCATGTTAAGATTTGAGACTTCAACCTCCGATGCCTTCATGTTGGGGAATCATTCTACTGGTATATTAAATGTTTATATATCATAATTTAATACCATGTAAAGGGTATGATATATTTTCATTAAAACTTAAATTTCTAAACTATCGCTGCAATTTAAGGATTTCATATGATCACATAAAGACAAACTAATCTTATAATAATGAAACTTTTATGCGAAGTTTCTCAGAATGGTGAAGATTTTTACTAACCTCTATCTGATCCTCTGCTGGCCGGTTCTGCCAGGTGCTAGGACCAGTCCAGTGGTACATCTGACCCAAAAGTCTCATGTTGGACTCGGTAAACAGTCGCACCTTTAATGTCTTACTAACTGCAGGATTCTGGACAACCTGAATATAAGAACAGTGACTGTATATTGACAAAACCTAAACAAGCTAATACAATGTGATATGGGGAACCTGGCATATCTTAAATCTTCTTTTAACACTGAACATATATATAAAGCTTGTTGTTAACATCACTAGTATGTGAGATTGGGTTTATGTGTATCATTTCAATCTCAGAAAATCTCAACTTAGGTATGTCAAAAATAACAAAAAAATACTGTCATGTGAACAGAATCATATTTCAAACACAGAATGAGTATGTCAACATACATATTAGTCCAATGTATCTGCCACACAGAATGAGTATGTCAACGTACATGTTAGTCCAATGTATCTAAGACACAGAATGAGTGTGTCAACATTCATATTAGTCCAATGTATCTACAACACAGAATGAGTATGTCAACATACATGTTAGTACAATGTATCTACCACACAGAATGAGAATGTCAAAATACATATTAGTCCAATGTATCTGCCACACAGAATGGGTATGTCAACATACATATTAGTCCAATGTATCTGCCACACAGAATGAGAATGTCAAAATACATATTAGTCCATTGTATCTGCCACACAGAATGAGTGTGCCAACATACATATTAGTCCAATGTATCTGCCACACAGAATGAGAATGTCAACATACATATTAGTCCAATGTATCTGCCACACAGAATGGGTATGTCAACATACATATTAGTCCAATGCATAAGCCACATTTTAATGGTATGTTTATATATAAATTTGGAAATATCTCTAGCAGATGATATCAAATCCAACATCCTTTAGTTTCAGTTTACATTATCTTTACCTTGTGAAGTAATGTAGACATTACCATCTGTATGTTACCCACACTATCAGATTGGAGCCCAGGTATCAAGCTACCAAGGAAACCTGAAATCAAACATGAAGCTTGTCTAAATGATATGAAAATTTATCATTTATTACAATTTTACCCTAGGTTCATGCAGCATGTGGAACGTATAAATGGACAAAAATTATGTTGAAAACATACTTTTTATCAGCAAAGCTTATAAGATCAAAGTAAACCTGCAAACCCTGTTACACTACGGAGCACACAGGTACACAACTATATCAGGTTTATGGGTACTAAGTTTCCATCAAAACTTTGTATAAAATGAAAATGTAGCGCAACACAATTACTTATTACAGGAAGATAGGAGCGTGCCGTTCTTCCAATACACCTTCCTTCAAAAATGGTAAAAGGATCCAGGGTCTTAACAAATGTGGACTAGACAAAATCCTTTTGATCAATATGTAAATAATTATTGCTAACAAATTTCTATTGATGGTTATGATGACATTTTTCTCATTTCCCAATTTTGAAACACATCTAAATCCTACCTCTTTGTTCCATTAGTTGTTTGACAACATCATCACTCCCAGTGATCAGAAAAGACATCATAAAGTGAATCAAGCATGTACGTACATCTTTAGGATCCTGGAACACAACAGGGTACAACCATGACTGAGTATTTCAATAACTTGGCCAAAGAGCTATACAAAACAAGAATACTGCAGGGCAGAACAATATAAGCCTGTCCCATGTAAAAGAGAGATACTATTATGCATTGAAATATGACAATCAGTTAACAGTTTAATCAAAATGCTCTTGAGAAAGCACAATGTCATGTCAGTAAAATTAAGTCTACCAAGCTTAAAAGAAAGTAGCTGAAAAATGAGAGAATAAAGGGCAATGATTTTCAAAAACTTGTTAAGTCAAAATGCCACCTTATAAAGAGGTCTCAAGAGAAAATAAAGATGATCGAAAAAAAGGGCAGTAACTCTTTTTAAAACATCAAATCAAAATGCTGTTCAGAGAGGCACAACTTCATGTCTGTCTGTAACGTTTGAAACATTATGTGTAAAAACTGTGGGAGGAGATCTCAGGAAAAGCACAAGTTTACAAATGGACAAACAGATGGACAAAAAGATGGACAGACAGATGGATAGACAGATGGACAACATCAGAACATAATACAACCCCTAAAAATTTTTCATGATCATATAAAAATTTGATCAATTTTATTTCAATCACCAACAGTTCAATAATTCGCCCAATGAACACAGATGATAATTTTTTTTCACTCAACATTCTTTACCAAAAGGATTACACATGAATTTTTTTTGCATTATCCTACCTTTTTGTCTCTGCGATTCAATAATGGTGGTAGGACTGGATTGTTGAAATCAAACTGAGCAAGAACCATCCGGGCTGACCGGTCTCCCAACATCACCATAGCTGTCAGAAGCTTGAGGGTAACCTTGATGTGACCAGACTTGTTAGTCACCAGCAGGGTAAAGTATACTGTAGCCATTTGTGAAGATAACAGTCTTTGAACGATGTTCTGGCCAACCATGGTAAACTTCTCAAGGTCATCTGCAATCCTTAGTAATATAGCCTCCAACACACCGAAAATAGCTGCCAACTGGTCAAATGACAAACTTAGGATGAATATGCATTTGAATTAATGAAGTTTGACTATAGTAATAAAACAGTTATATCATTATTTAATCACAATCTTCTTCTCATAACTGATTTTTTTTTCCTTTTCGTTGAAAGTCTACTGTATGACTCACTTTTACCTGTACATGTCTACTGTATGACTCACTTTTACCAGTTCATGTCTACTGTATGACACATTTTTACCTGTACATGTCTACTGTATGACTCACTTTTACCTGTATATGTCTACTGTATGACTCAATCTTACCTGTACATGTCTACTGTATGACTCACTTTTACCTGTACATGTCTACGATATGACTCACTTTTACCTGTACATGTCTACTGTATGACACATTTTTACCTGTACATGTCTACTGTATGACTCACTTTTACCTGTACATGTCTACTGTATGACTCACTTTTACCTGTACATGTCTACTGTATGACTCACTTTTACCTGTACATGTCTACTGTATGACTCACTTTTACCTGTACATGTCTACTGTATGACTAACTTTACCTGTATATGTCTACGATATGACTCACTTTTACCTGTACATGTCTACTGTATGACACATTTTTACCTGTACATGTCTACTGTATGACTCACTTTTACCTGTACATGTCTACTGTATGACTCACTTTAACCTGTACATGTCTACTGTATGACTCAATCTTACCTGTACATGTCTACTGTATGACTCACTTTTACCTGTACATGTCTACTGTATGACTAACTTTACCTGTATATGACTATGATATGACTCACTTTTACCTGTACATGTCTACTGTATGACACATTTTTACCTGTACATGTCTACTGTATGACTCACTTTTACCTGTACATGTCTACTGTATGACTCACTTTTACCTGTACATGTCTACTGTATGACTCAATCTTACCTGTACATGTCTACTGTATGACTCACTTTTACCTGTACATGTCTACTGTATGACTAACTTTACCTGTACATGTCTACTGTATGAATTACTTTTACCTGTACATGTCTACTGTATGACTAACTTTACCTGTATATGTCTACGATATGACTCACTTTTACCTGTACATATCTACTGTATGACTTACTTTACCTGTACATATCTACTGTATGACTCACTTTTACCTGTACATATCTACTGTATGACTCACTTTTACCTGTACATGTCTACTGTATGAATTACTTCTACATTTTTTTTCTATGAATGTTTATCGCATATGGATTTACAGAAAGTATAGACATTACTAAAGTAAATAGTATGTTTAGGGGCAGATCACCCTACCAGCACCTTACTAACATCTAACCACTAACCCAAAGTCCGCGGAATGATGGCCCGAATAAAAAAATATCCAACTCTCGTGACAAAGATCCCTCTGTGGTTTTTCAAAAAAGAGCAGGCATGATAACACCAGCCCAGAGGTCAGGGTTAAGTTAGCAATAAGGATTATTTATTAAGTAATTCTGACTGCCTCCCAATATACTACCAACATACAGAAATTTACTCAGTGTAGGATCCCCTTCCTCTTCCACTCTGTCCTTAACCAGTCCTCTGGCTGTGACATGCTCAGTTTAGGCTAGGTCTACAATTCTCCCATCATTCTTTTACTAAGAAAGTCTACTGTATGATTCACTTAACATTATATTAGGATTTTGTAATGTCTATGTCAGCAAGGACTCATTAACCAGCATGAATAAATAAATATATAAGAAATGAACATACTTAAGATGGAGTGATGTATTTTCATCATAAAGACTGAGATTACCTCTCCTGGTTTTCTTTTCCCTGCTTCAAGTACTTTAAATATTTCACTGCATTCTGCTGAAGATCGACAGTATCCAGCAATGATATCATATCCATGCTCCTCTGACCACTGACGTGCAGTCTCAGAAAATTGTTCAAAAGCTGAAATAAGATACAAAAACTTTTAATACTGATAAGACCAGAATCCAGATAGGATGTGAGCTATGACTTGTTTAAATGTTACTTTCTTTATATTTACATCTAAAATGCCATTAAATGGCTACCCCTGATTTACATAGTTTAACTTGTGTGCTTCCTTAAATACTTTATTGAAAATCTTTTTTTTTAAATTGTTGTAATCAGACAAGCACATGATTCAATGCCTGATACAATACAGGCTATCTGAAGTGGACTATTGTAACAATCAAACATCATATTAACTCACAGTTCCAAACTATGTCCAGTGTTTAAATGTTGATTATAAGCAAAATATTAGATATGGGTAATTTTATCACAGTAAACATGTGATCAAAAAACTTAACAATCAGTATTTGAATTATCACAAAATTTACTGAAATACACCAATACATTTGTCATTTTCTCCCTATACTAGACAACATTCATGACTTCCCAACAGCAATGAAATTGAAAGTTTTTTCCCTCTGAGTTTTTGGGGAAAAAGCCTTTTATCTCATTTTTGGAAGAAAATTTGTTAGTTGGGATGAAAATTGAAAGAGTAAAGGACAAATTTAGGAAATTGGCCATATCATGAAATAAATCAAAATGGATATTGATGTTCTGATGGTAAAGCATACCAAGTATTACAGAGAAAAGTTGAAATTTGAGAGAATAATTCGGGACAATACTGTAATGCTGAAAGAAGAAGCGAAAACTTGAAAAAATATTAAATCTCATTACAGGTTTCTCAATATTACAGAGGAAAACATGCCCATTTATCATACTTATAATGCCTACAAAGTTTAATAGAAAATAGTTGTAAACTGAGGAAGATAGTGCCAAAAAAATTCTTAATGCTGAAAAAGAGAAAGGGCAATAACTCTTTAAAAAACCTATTTCATGATGTAGCCAGAGAGCCAACAAAGTTTCAAGACGCAATCTGAATCTTATCTGTAAACCAATTTGAGATTTCTTATTATGACAAAAAGCTGTTCAGACATACAAAACTTTGCACCCTGGGGAGTTTGAAAGTGATTGGTTGTCATCGAACAGAAAACGACATACTATATATGTTCCATTACAATCGTTGACAATGTATAAAAATGTCAGCAGTCATGATGTGTGTGAGAACGAACTTGGACATATTTAAGTCTGTTATTCGTGTGAATGCATGACCATAAATAGCCTTTTTCTTAGACACGGTAACATTGAAGAATTTCTTCGATCTCACATTGCACAAACATATCAACCGATTAATACTGTAATAAAACTGCAAGTGCCAAAACTGTTTGTCACTACAATATTCAAACTTCTGGTCGGAACAAGTGACATTAGAATTTTCAGGCCTGCGAATCTGCTAGTACCGGTAGTTTTTTTTAAGTTGATGCAAAATAAATCGGCCGACTGCAGAACCGAACCTGAAAAAGCTGTCGATGGATCTCTCAGAAGGTATTTAAATGTGATCTCTGTAAAATCTTCTGTCCTTTTCTTTTTATTTGGTGACTCAGCATCTTGTTTTTCTTCCGCAGACTTCTTCTTTTTCCTCTTTAACGGTGTATTATTATCCTCCGTCATGTTTACTGAAACCCATGTGCTCTTCTCCAAGTCGGAAGTCCTCGTATTTTTACATTACCCAATGCAACATGCACTCAAGTAAAGGATCGATTCAAAGGTGTTCCGATATCCAAATAATACACAAATACCGATGACGTTTTACAATGAGCTCATTTTCCATTAAACATCACAAGGGAAGTAGTCATTTCTCAATCACAACTCTTGCAGACAGATCTTAAACACAAACACAGGGAAACTTAATCTGAGGAAAACAGAAACGAAAGATGTCGATGGACAGTATCCTTTAAACTATTAATGAAAACATTCTGATGCTTAAAAATGGGTGAGATGTTGATTCTCAAGATCTGTTTGCTTGATGGAAGCAGAAAATGTAAACATTGGAAGTCACGATTTCCTGATTACACATGGAATTGTTTATTGGAAATATTAGGATTCTTAAACATTGTACCATTTAGGGGATTTCTACTGAAGTGCCATTCAAGGTAGTGAATATGGCCCATGTCATAAACCCTCATGTTGTAAAATAAATAAGTGATGTTGATTGTGATATTTACTATAAAGTACTGTTAGCTCTGAACTTAAATATAGATATACAGATACAAAATTTGTTTTCAGCAAAGCGAGTGCTTTAATTTTAGTTTGTTCATGTATATATGATTAAACTGAATCCAGATTCATGTTACAAAATTGTGACGGGGTTTATCACTCTTACCAGGTTCGGGATAGAATTAACTGTATAGATGCATAGACATGTCCTATATGTATCATAGACTTAAATGTGTATGTCTATAATTATAAGTTTGTGGTCCTGTGTTATCTGTATACGTTATACATATCCTCCATCAAAAAGATTGTTAGATGCTATAAGATGTCATCATTATGATTATTAGCATGTTATAGGTTTTTTAACAATATTCAACAAAAATCTGCATATTGGAATTGTCATAGACGTATGTAACACGTTATATATGTCTCTGGAATTATGAATTTATTCTAAGTTTATATGTTTATCATCATAAAAGTATATCATACCTTTCCAATAAGATATATATAGCTGTATATTAAGCGTCCTTAATCTTAATTGTGTATAGTTTTTTATATATATGACTGTGTTTTTATGTATATTGATATATATACCTATTGCATGCTTTGACTGATATACCTTAACAGTCTAGAACATCTCTTTAATCTCAAATTTGCTGCAAAGGACTTGGAACGCAATGCAAAACGAAGTGAAAAGTCAGAAAAAGAAGAAAAAACCAAATTAAAAAAGGTAACGTTGCTCATATACCTTTTAATGAGCTTGTAAGTAAGTATAACTCAGAAATTTATGCATTGATTACCAGTAATTATAAGGTAAGTATTTTACAAATAATTAGTTACATATGTATGTAATTATAAGGTAAGTATTGACTAGTGTACCACATATAACTTGAAACAATTATATGTTTAAGATATTACCAATATAAAATATTACATCGTATAGCACTTATTGTAATGCACTTATTCTATTACACATATCTTATATTATACAAGCATAGAATGACATTGACAATAGGAAATGAGTTGTAAAAACAAACTTGTAATTCTTGTTGATTCTCCTTAACCTTAGGTCTGGTCTAGGTATACTTCAATCTTACTAGAATCTTCACCTTTTGCCTTGTCAAGAGAAACTTGGAACTGACTAGAATATTAACTGTAGGCCTAGTCAAGGGAAACTAAGAAATTTGGAATCATGATCTTGGGCTTGGTCAAGGTAAACTTAGAGCTTACAAGAATCTTAACTTTAGGCTCGGTCAAGAGAAGCCTAGAACTTACTGGTTACTGACATCTTAAAGTATAATTAAGAAAAACTATAACTGATCAGTATGATAGAATTTGATCTAAACCGTTTTTACTGTAACATGTAAAGGACAAATGTTACTGATGTGCCAAATGGCGATTATGTATTTAAAATAGAGGTACTTAACACAATCTGTATAAACACAATTATATGTACCATTTCATCTCTACAGCAATGATGTAAGGCTGTAGCAGCATTTGATTACTTATTACTATCATAAACACAGTTCTGATCCTCCAAGGTAATTGTTGTGTGAGGTATTGCTAGTAAATTTTCTGGCAGTTCAGTTGTTTTATAATGACTGCCCTATGAAGTGAATGATGGGATTTATAATGGATATTAGATAAAACAATTTGCAACCAAATTTTACATAATCTCAATTATACACAAGGAATCACAAACTTAACCTTGTTATTTCATTTTGCTGATAAGCCTAGTCATCGGAGCATAATTCATACATGTTTCTAATTCTTTAGGATATATCTGTATGCATTACTTTTCTATAACTGACATAATCTTTGACCTATACCTAAGCTTTTGTATAACACACTTAGCACACAGATCTAAACCTTAACACACTGCAGGACAACTCTTCAATTTGAAATATAGTGCTAGGTCACTGCTGCGTTTTGCTAACAAATGTGATAAGGAAGAAAGATCAGAAAAAAGAAAATTGAAAAAGGTGAGTTTATTGTAACACAGAAATATTGGAATTGTCAATCATATGTACAGGTGATGATGATATTCTGTAACATTATACTGGTAAAATGAAATTATAATTGTAAATGTACATCTTTAAGTTCAATTTTTTGTTTTAAAAACTGTACATATATGTAAAGAAATAAGATGTACAACTTGTTTTAAATACAAGTCTAGTCAAGCAGGGCCTCCATATTCATGTGCATTAATAAGAAGGCTAATTTAGATCACTGGTGAAGATCATATTGGTACAACTAGTGCCATCTTGCACATGGTTTCTCTTTTCTTCCAGTTACCTTAATGAAATTTAGAACACAATATGATTTAGAAAATGCCTTCAGACAGTGTGTCATGTACCACCAAAGGGGTAGGACACTGCTGGAAGTCAACATTTGGCAAGAAATAGTTTGTCTAGTTCTTAACACTGTCATTGTTACAATCAGACACTTTAATGAAACCTCATATTGCTTTTGATATTAGTGCTCTCTGATAATCTTACAGCCTTGGTCTATGTCAGATCAGTGTAGAATTTATACGAAATTTGATCATAATTTCTAAATTAAATCTCATTTTGATGTTATTAGAGTCTCAGGTTGTGTATTCAGATTCTTTCTAAAAAATAAGAATTTACTTGTTACAGGCTATCCAGAAAGGTAACCTGGAGGGAGCCAGAATACATGCAGAGAATTCAATCCGCCAGAAAAACCAGGCCCTTAATTACAGACGTATGAGTGCAAGGATCGATGCTGTAGCAGCTCGAGTTCAAACTGCTGTCACCATGAAACAGGTACATAATATCTTACTCATTCATCATTTATAGAGTTTGCTTGGTAACTTCAGTCAAGGTTACCTCAGATTTATGTTATTTTCTGACATGTTCACTAAGTCTTAAACATATTTATTTCGGCACAGTTCATTTTAAATTTTAAACAAATAAGTTCTATGTTGAATTTTTGCCTTTACAATAATTGCTCTATTGACAAGGTACAGAAATTGGAAATTCTCAAAGCCATTTTTGTGCGATATCCTTAACATGAAAAACACTAAAATAATATTACTTCTACAGCATGTACCTTTACAATATTGAACTGTATTGTTACAGACCAACAACCAACTTTATATATAGTGAATTTCATAAAATGTCACTGGGATTTCTGTAAATATTGCTTCTTTAAAGAATACAGATCTATTTTGTTAGAAATATATGAAGGTGAATTGATAAATTAGATTTCTAGATATGAATAAAATATGTAAATGTCTATGATCGGCAGGTCACAGGTTCCATGGCAGGTGTGGTCAAGTCAATGGAATCAGCAATGAAGAGTATGAATCTGGAGAAGGTAAATTTATTTTTGTTATAATGAAACTTCACCTGGAGAATGATGAGATATATTGATGTATTTTGAAGTGTTCATCTATGATGCTTTTCAGAATTCAAAAATCTAATCTTTATCAAATTTAGTATGTACATATGTAGTGTTCCTTGGGCCTGTAAATACTACTCCAGACTATATATCATATTGATCGTGTTAGAAAGCAGTTAATTATTGGTGTCAAGTTGTAGTTAAGCAGGGTGTGAAGGGCACCTCTTCATTTTATGATACTGTACATAACTTGATATCTTCCGACAAGTGTTGTGTTATCCATCAGATTTTGAAATGAATGTGATTCCTCCTTTTTACAGATCTCCCAGTTGATGGATAGATTTGAACAGCAGTTTGAGAATCTAGATGTGCAGTCACAGGTAATGGAGGATACAATGAATGCTTCGTCCACCCTCAACACACCACAGACACAGGTGGAAGGCCTTATGCAGGAAGTTGCTGATGAGGCTGGGTATGTCAATCAGTAAAACCTTCAATATTTGTTTTTGATGAACTATAATTTCACATATTTTTGTTCAGTTATCTGTCAACTTTGTCTATGGAAGACCATCAACAGATTTCAATGATGTATTATGAAAACAGGATGTTTGTTGATGTACTAGAGATACACAATGAACATATGTATATATGAAATGGATTATCTATTGTAGTTTACTTGTTGTGTATACAATTGCACAAGCTGTCCTACTCGATTGTATGAAGTGATGTACCACTTCTATACTTGTGGTAATTCCTTTGGTGTTCATTTTGCTAACTTATGAGACTTTAGAATCAATTCTCTTTTGATCATAGATACATTGTATGTGTCCTGTGTTACAGATTGGAATTAAACATGGATCTACCATCAGCACAGTCCACTTTACCATCAGGGGTCGCATCATCAACTGCTAGTAGTGAACAGGTAGGTTTCTGTATTAAGTGGTGACAGCATCAGCTGTTAGTATTGGACAGGTAAGTTTTTGTGTTAAGTGGTGACAGCATCAGCTGTTAGTATTGGACAGGTAAGTTTCTGGGTTAAGTGGTAGCATCATCAACTATTTTGTGAACAAGCATGAAGTTTAATAGAATTCAAGTGGCTCTTTGGCCTGATCTTGTTCAGGAATAAGTTGGTTAGGGGTAGTTGACTTTTTAGATGTGATTTTAAAAAAAATTTTAGTTAATTAAAATTTTCATCTGATGAGTAGTCTGTGTATTAGTCATTGGTTTTCTGTAACTTCTTAAGAAAATATAAGTAGTGATCCAGGAATCTGACATTTTAATTGCAGGAAAGTTTAGTATGTTACATTTTATTCAGTTCTCTTTTTGATAGTGATTAGTATTCTGGAGAGTGATGTAGATGTTAAGTGCAATTTATGGAGTGATTTTAAATATATTCAACAATTTGCATTTTTACAAATTATACTTTATCTGTAAAACCTGTTAGTATATTGACATCTACAAAGAAATGTTCTAACTGCTTATGGAAATTCTTTGTAAAATACACAGCTAAAGTAATTGTTTTCTTTTTCTTCAGGATGAGTTAACGCAGAGACTTGCAAAGTTACGGAATTGATCAATCATCTAGCTCATTGTGATGCAGAAACTTCACTTCTTTAACGTATGCCTTGGAATAGAAAAAAGTTTAAACTGTAAGAGAATAACTTCACCTTGATCAGATGAGAAAGATGATTGCTACCCTACTGTTGCTGTGAAACATTAAAACATTTTGTACCATGTAGAAAAGGCAGGACATAATTGTCTAAACTCTAGTACAGATGTATAAACAGAAGGGATTGTGATGCTCAGAGTTGAGAGGAAGTAGTTGAGACAACTCTGATAGGAACTTTTACTATAAACTAGCACTCAGCTTTTAATTAAACCTTTCGCTTTGTGTTAATCATGTTATAAGGATATTGTACTGGACAGGTATAAACATTTGTGATAGCTATTAAGACATGTAACCATAACATAAGTCATGTAAACATAGTTCATGATTGTTAGTAAATAAGGAAAGAGTGGTGTTATGCCACAGATCTGTGGTGACTTCAGTTAGAGTTAGGTGTTGTGTGAAGGATAAACCCACCTTTGTTTATGGCTATAGAAAGAGAGACATTTTACTTTTCCATATTTCATTAAAATCTGCAATAGGAATAAGACAATTGTTAAATATCACCACTGTTGTTCATTGATGTTCTTCACACACTTAGAATCTAACAATGTACAATGGTCAAAGGGAGGTAATCATGTGGTGACGTTACAAGGCCTCTGATACTGATATTTCTGTTATCTTTTATCGATATTTATATACATATACACATTGATATGAATTAACATATTCTACTGTGACATTATTAGTCATTGAGTGTATTTTGCAGTCACATTTCTATCTTGGTATAAATTTTAAATAATTATAGGAATTTGAATAATCAAATTTTAATTACAATTACATTTAAGTGCAGTAGGTTCTATCTAATTATAATGTGACACATATTCTATACACTGAAGAACAAATAAAATATCCATGTTATCAAGGCTTTTGTTTGACTTTTAACAATTTCAGAAGTTGAATAACATCTCGCCATAAAGACACCTGCCAAATAAATTAATCGTCTGTTGAAAGTCCTTACATTTATTTCATGTATGAAACTTATAGATTGATTTGTGTAAATAGTATGTATTGATCAAAAATAGAACCAATGTACTAAATGATGAATTGATGATCCTCAATAAGAAATGACATATTATTAAGCCACTAAAGTTTCTAATTTTATTACAAGCTTCCTTTGAATGTGACATGAAAAAAGAGTCAGGAATGTAATGATTAATGAGGTGGTGATTTGACAATAGTATGCTTTTTAGATGTGTGAAAAGGATGACACTAAATGTCACGCAATTCTCCTTATTTTATTACTTAGCTTGAAGAAAATATGGAAATCAAAAGTACAAGAATTCCCAAGTTGTTTTCATAAATACTGATGAAGTTTGACAAATTGAAGGGAGACAACTTTCAGGATATTGTAGTTTTGCAAGTAGGACTAGAAAATAATCATTTCTTTCAACTTGTTTAATGTTATAAGTGTTTTATGATCATACATACAATTGTGTATGTAGGGAATTATGTATTATAAATTATTGAATTGAAATTGTTGAATAAACCTTCATACTAAGTTATTATGTTGTTGAAATCTTTATACATTGCATTAATGTTACAGAAATGTAATACCATTAACTTTGACTGAAGATATTGATTATTGGAAGTTTTCTAGGTATTTTCATTCATTTTTTTCATTACATGAAAATATGCTTGTAAAGAATGCATCTGCAGAATAGGGCCATAAGGGCTTATGGCATAGCATACATTGTGTGTCCCTTAACTTTTTTCTACAAATCCCCACTAATCATAAAGAGGACAGCTGATTTTGACCAAATTGTCAGCAGAGGAAACAGTTTTGTAACTGAGAGGTAAGGCTCCATAGAAATTGATTTTATATCCTTTTCCTTGTGTTAGAACGAAGGTATTTTTACCAAATTTGGTTAGGTGCATTGTTAGAAGGAGAACCAGATTTGTATAGATGGGAGGTTTACCAGCCCCAGGTCTGATAAGTGGGCAAAATAAAGGATTAATCAATTCCTTTAAAATTGCTTCCTCATTTTTGAAAATGACAGAAATTTCATCCAACTTGGTTTAAAGCATCTTGGGATGAAGAGATTTCAATTTTGTGTTATAATATTTACAGGAAAAACTGCAAAATTAGTTTTGATTCTACTTTGTAATTTTCAATAGAAATATACAGAATCAGATGGATTAAGGAGATAAAGAAATACATGAAGTACATTGAATAATCAGTAAAGTAAATGATTACCTCAAATATGGTATTTAAATGTATTAATAACATGATTTTAACTTGCTTGTCACATGGGGGCTGCAGAAGCTCAGAGCATTATCCTATCTAACCTCAAGTGAGGATCTGAGAGGCATGGTTTGACACTTCATACTCACAGTCATATGCGCTCCCTTAGGAAGCTCAGAAATGGACAGTCTGTGCACGATGAAGTAGTTGTGCTCAAATCGTTTTTACCTCAGTTTCTCTGTATGGCATGTGATGGGTTTCCCACATGTTGTTCAGTGGTTAATCCACCTTAACTACATAGAGACCCTGTCTCAAAAGGATCCTGGGTATTCATGGGACGATAAACTAGACGAACTAATCACATGGGGCATAGTGCCAGTGATATAACTTATGGCATTTGAACAAGTCCATTTTGCCAGCATGTGACTATAAAGATGGGGTATTATAAATCCTATTTTCAATTAAAGTCACTGAGGTAAGATATGTTAAAAGGAGCCGAAGGATTGTTTTGAAGTCTTCTCATATTTATGGCCTTGAACATTTTTATTTAATTCAGTGGCATTTGCTCACCGACTTGTTTTCGTCAGTGATGTCCTCAGATGTAACAGGAATGTGAAGCCACCTGTTCATCAATCCAAACCATTATAGTGACATCACGTACCTATTTGAAACAGCTTTATCATGTACCAATTTACTAGGTTTAATTAACTTAAGTTAGTAATTAAACTGCCTTGCTGTTGTGACGAATTCTGATTTTTATAAATGATTAATAGTTTTCTCATCACTAATTCAAATATCATCAGTGCTATAACTTTGAGTTACCTTAAACAGTATTTTTATTTAATAATTCAACAATGTATAATACATACCAACATGTACACTTAAAGATGTCACTAGCATTTATAGACTGTTTGTTATCTATTGTAAACGTGGAATGAGGAACTCCAGCGTCTTTTGAATCATTTCTAAAATTAGAAAGGTGATGCCCAACACGCATGCGCTTTTGTGAATATTGCTGGAGTTCTGGACTGACAGGAGGAAGTACTTGACACAATTCACAGGTATGACTTCGTTTAAATTTGTTATTAGAATGCTTTGACAACAATATCTAGAATATTTTTGGAACAGATAAAGCCTTGACATGCGTTTAAGTCAAATTTAAATTTACGATTGCTGTTTAAGTTAGGGTTAATCGTGCGCACATTTTGCCGACAAGGTGTTGTGATCACGCGGTGTTTGTTTACACTATCTTGGCTGGATTTTATACGGTGTATAACTCATACTGGCGACAGTCTTATAGTCAAACATTGTAATATGTGAGTATATGGTATTCTCAATCAGGTACTGTGTCAAAATCATCATCATCTTTTGTGGGATAGCGATTTAGTGATTAGGAAATGGAATTTATGAATAAAAATCTTTAGCATGATTAAATCAACATGGGCGATAACCTCAGTGTAATGCAATGGATAGGTTTTATGTAACAGGGTGTACTCAATGTGCTCAATGCACTAAGCTATTTATGTTTACGTACATAATATCTGTCCTGTGCTCGTGTCATAACTAGTACGAAGTTTGTATGAAGAGTGTATGTTGCACGGGTATTTACGTACTCACGCCACCCTGCACACATACCAAAGCCCTGTTCACGTCCACTACCAGTCACTTTCCATCTGACTGCTGGACGATCATAATCAAGACTCTTAGAGACAGCTGTGCCACGTACCTCATGGGTCTCTGGTTTTCTTAATTATTGATTAAATGGAAGTACCAAACTTTTGAGTCGTCTCATCACTAAAGAGCTGAGGGGTTACATTTATACACAGGTTCCCGAGAAACATAAATTGTCAAAGGTAGGGAGTATCAGACTACAGCATGGATCTTTTACCTGAGGTTGTAGTTGTATTGAAAGACGACTGTGACCCCACAATGAAGAGAGAAAAAAGTACTGAAAAGCGATTGTAAATAAAAAAAATACCCAAAGGGAAAGCAGGAAATATATTGTAATCCAGGTAAAATACTAGCCACAATATACTACTCGGCTGGAGAGAACTTCTCTTCAGCTTGATTGGTTAGACGTCAGACTAGTGAGCCAGGGTTCTCGGGTTCGATTCCTAGAGGAGGCATTGAGATGAGTTACAATATAATACAACTTTTTTATAAACACAAGTGCCTGTAAAGATAACAAAACATACATAATGAAACCTATTCCTAAGTATTTATAATAATATCTGTCATGTACTGTACTAACAAATATAATGGAAGTGTTCACAAAAGCAGGTTGTTGGGAAAAGTACTCCTTTTATTCATCAACTTTAACAGCAGGTTTTATAGCATTATGAAGATTCAGGAAGCTGTTGCTAAGATCGGTCATTCTATGTGAGTAAACACTGTGGTGATATATATTGAACATCTGACATCAGTTCATGCTTTATCTTTCAGATTTACCCTATCAACAATACAAAGAGAAACATTCGATGTTTGGTTAAACATTAGATGCAGTTAGTGTACACCTAAGCATTTGTCACTGAGACTTTAATGTACTGACGAGGAGGCCCTCAGTGAGACAAATATCACCATGACAACAGTATTTCGTGGTTGTCATGTTGTCCTTGATCTGACAACTAGTGTCAGTTTCAAAAAGAAACAGGAAATCCGAAAGAAGATAACAGAAAATGATGGTGTTGTTTCCTACATTGTCACAAAGAAGGTAGGGATCTTTCAAGCAGAAAAAGAACAACTTACTTAAATTGTTGAATTCTGTCAGTATTCAATTGTTTATAGTCTGTGTAGATTTATCACTTATTAACAGCTTTTTCATTATTCATGACTAAGTACATGATAGATTATTTAGAAACTAGATTTATTAAATCATATCATCTTATTTTTTAGTAAAACATAGATGACTGATTTGTAAATGATAACGGAATGTCATCATAGATTAATGTGTTCAGGTTGGCATCTCAGCATATAAAGGTTTACTTGTAGTCCAAATTAAAATGAACTTTTTTCATGATATCTTCATTGACATCAAGATGTTATCAACATAAATATGCTAATTAGGAGTAAAAATAAGTTTCAGATTTAAACTGAATTATGAAATTTATTTATTGTTTCTAGAGTACTCATGTTGTATGCAATGATCCTGCCAAAACAGACTTTAGCTACAAGTGTAAGATGGCCCAGAAGTACGGCATTCCTGTTGTATCCATCTCTTTCCTGTATGACTGTGTGGATAAAGGGAGACTACTCAGTTCTGATGATTACTTAATGGTTGGCAAATCAACGTCTCAGAAACTTGGCTCTGGTAAAATTGCAGGTGAGGTTGATGAAACATGTTGTTTACCTAGGGGTGTCTGCTACAACTAATGATTCACTGTTGTAGATGTATTTCATACAGCATAGAAGCCATGGCATGGAATACTTAAACAAGTACACAAAAATACACTATTAAGATCAATTTATTTCCTAATTTATCAGAAAATAAGCATGGTAATAAGCCCAGGCATACATATTACTGTTCATTGAAATCATAAACAAATACAGTTTCCTTGTTCTGTAATAATTGTATTAATAAATGCATTGATCAGATCTCAAATTTTTGTGGAAGTAAATATGTACACTTAAGCCAATGATAAATTATTTGTAATAGCTACAAAGTACCAGATACTTGGTAAGAGGAGGAAGTCATACTTCTATCCAGCGGGAGTGAAGGCATGGCCGCTACAGGAAAAACACACTCCAATTTTCAACCACACCAAATATCAGGTGGCAAAGTATGCAGTATTACAGGTGAGAATGTTAGCACAAGAGATCCCTGTTGACTTTTATCACTGGTTGTAGAATCAGCTTGGATATAGGAGTCTGTTATTTATCAAATTCCTTGCTGTATCGTTCTTCCATTAAAGATAGCAAAAAAATAATTTTGTTGGTCATGCATGATAATTTATGGACTCAATGAAAATTGTTGGTACAATGAAGCAAGATCCAAACTCAAATTCTGTAGGAAAACTCAATCTTTTTCTTTAATTATTTTGTATGGTTTGTATTGCAGAAATATGTGAAGAGTGCAGGACGAACATTTTTCTGTGTGCTTGAAGTTCATGTTACAGAAGAATGTGATCTTCTGCCTCGACAAATTCACAGATTCAGGGTGTCCAAACACCATGGAAACCTTAAAAATATACAGGTACATTTTTATGTATATATTTTTCATATTGGAAAGTTGAAGTTAATGTTTTTGATAAAATAAATGTCCTGTATGCCAAGTTTTTTTTTATGATGTTGATATAAAAAGGATATTGTTCATTAAACTTCATAACTTTCTCCATAGGAAGGAAAACCTGAAAAAATGGAGTGTTATTATGTTGAGACTTCGGAGGAAGCCACAAAGATGTACAGTTTCCTGTACAAACAGGAGACAGACCACCCAAACCTAATGGAGGTCTCCCATGATGCACCACCAAGGGGAGTAGGCACCTTGAATTTTCAAAAGGTCAGCTAATATTTGAACTAAAAAAAATTAAACCAGTAAGTGTTTGGATCTCTATTTTACATCCTCCTTGGTACTCCAGGGATCACTGTTGCTCTCTGAACCCCTGAAACATCTTATTGAAAAACCGAAGGTTCCCCATGTACTGTACCATGTGGATAAGACAAGAATACAGATTTTATACTGTACATAAAATGAATCTCAAGGTCACATTAACGTATGTTGTACTGGCTTAGAAGTTTGATGTCGCTCCTTTGTAAGATTCAAAGGAGCGTATCAGTTTGTGATTTGTCAGTTTTTTTCCTCATGAAACTTTCTCTAGACCAATCAAATTACCTCATGTATGCTTTCAATTTTGCCGTAAAATACTCCAGGAGTGCAGAAAGTGGTAGTGATTTTATTTCTTGCATTATCGAGGATGTCTATTCTATGTTTAAAATTGAAACTTTAACTTACATCAGCTTTGCGTAAGGACTTCTGTTATCAAAGTAAAATTCATATCACAGAATGTGAATGTTCACATGAAGTTTTCCTGAACAGGTGATGGTCTCATTTGGACTGGAGAAAGCAGAGTTATCCACCCCTGTCTGTGAATTGGTGGAGGGAATATGGAAGGAAGCATATTCAGACCTGTCGGACACCTTGACCTCACCGAGCTCTGTCAAACTAGAACAGGTCAATGTTATCCAAGCACAACATCAAGATGATAACGTATTGTGGTATATAGCTGAAAAATAACATAAAAAGGCGAACATGCTGTAACTTCTCTGTTCCATGAAAAGATGTATTATATCCTGAAAGTATTCACAAATTGTGATTTAGATAACTTACTGCAGTTCTTCAGATTACACTAGTCTTAACGTCAATCTCTCAGTCGATTTTACCTTCTTCAAGCTGATATGGCAATCAATGTTTTTTAGTGAAATGAGTCAATAACAAGTTGAGGTAAGAAACCATGAGTGTTTGTTGTGGTCCTTACATTGAACTTATTACCATGGGGAATACTTTGTATGGTTGTTTTAGATTGAGAAGGCTGAAGCATTGTTAATGAAGCTGAGAGGTCAACCAGAGGACAAGCAATCTGTCCTTGATGATTATTACTCTGCCCTTCCACACAATACCAAGGTGTCTGTCAGCAGTGTAAACAACTCCTGGTTGTCTTGCGAGCAAGATATTTGTCAGGTATGTATAATTATTTCACTGATGCTGAGCAGATTAAATCATATGAAGTATGACATCATCTCACTTTAAGGTTATTGCATTGTTTGAGGTTTACAGCAGTCATGTGTAGGCTGTTCCTGAAAAGAAGGTGAATGATACAGACTCTTTTAGCCCTCTTTGGGTTTCTGCAAATCCAAGAGAAGAAAATTTTGGCAATAAATAATTTCCTATTAACCAGGTTTTTCTGTAAATGTTTGGTAGGTGATGAAGGACATGCTGACAGTCAGTGAAGCCACTGGCTGGTCACTGCGAGGATCAACTGAGTCCAAGTACAGGGCTCTTAGGTGCCAGATAGATCACAGAGGCCCTGATCATCACGTATACAAGACAGTGAAGGCCCTCATCAACAAGTCTATGGAGGGGTAAGTATGCCTCTGTCTATAGTACTACCTTTAGCAAATAGATTCAGAATCACTTAGCTTTAATCTTTATTTTACTTTTAGCAAATAGATTCAGGATCAGCTTTACTCTTTATTTTACTTTAAGCAAATAGACTCAGGATCAGTTTTGCTCTTTATTTTACTTTTAGCAAATAGATTCAGGATCAGTTTTGCTCTTTATTTTACTTTTAGCAAATAGATTCAGGATCAGCTTTGCTCTTTATCTTACTTTTAGCAAATAGACTCAGGATCAGCTTTGCTCTTTATTTTACTTTTAGCTAATAGATTCAGGATCAGCTTTACTCTTTATTTTACTTCTAGCAAATAGATTCAGGATCAGTTTTGCTCTTTATTTTACTTTTAGTTAATAGATTCAGGATCAGCTTTGGTCGTTATTTTACTTTTAGCAAATAGATTCAGGATCAGCTTTGCTCTATATTTTACTTTTAGCAAATAGATTCAGGGTCAGCTTTACTCTTTATTTTACTTCTAGCAAATAGATTCAGGATCAGCTTTGCTCTTTATTTTACTTTTAGCAAATAGACTCAGGATCAGCTTTGGTCGTTATTTTACTTTTAGCAAATAGATTCAGGATCAGCTTTGCTCTATATTTTACTTTTAGCAAATAAATTCAGGGTCAGCTTTGCTCTTTATTTTACTTTTAGCAAATAGATTCAGGATCAGCTTTGCTCTTTATTTTACTTTTAGCAAATAGATTCAGGTTCAATTTTACTCTTTATTTTACTTTTAGCTAATAGATTCAGGATCAGCGTTACTCTTTATTTTACTTTTAGCAAATAGATTCAGGATCAGTTTTACTCTTTATTTTACTTTTAGCAAATAGATTCAGGATCAGTTTTACTCTTTATTTTACTTTTAGCTAATAGATTCAGGATCAGTTTTACTCTTTATTTTACTTTTAGCTAATAGATTCAGGATCAGCTTTGCTCTTTATTTTACTTTTAGCAAATAGATTCAGGATCAGTTTTACTCTTTATTTTACTTTTAGCTAATAGATTCAGGATCAGCTTTGCTCTTTATTTTACTTTTAGCAAATAGATTCAGGATCAGTTTTACTCTTTATTTTACTTTTAGCTAATAGATTCAGGATCAGCTTTGCTCTTTATTTTACTTTTAGCAAATAGATTCAGGATCAGTTTTGCTCTTTATTTTACTTTTAGCTAATAGATTCAGGATCAGCTTTGCTCTTTATTTTACTTTTAGCAAATAGATTCAGGATCAGTTTTACTCTTTATTTTACTTTTAGCAAATAGATTCAGGATCAGTTTTACTCTTTATTTTACTTTTAGCAAATAGACTCAGGATCAGCTTTGCTCTTTATTTTACTTTTAGCAAATAGATTCAGGATCAGTTTTACTCTTTATTTTACTACTAATTACATTTTGGAAACACATAAAATTGGTGTAAGCAACTCTTTACAAACAAAAGTTGTTGAAATCAATGATTGCAGAAGCAGTTACATTTACTGGTGACAAGTTTATAGCGTTAAATGTAAACTTGCTTCTAAGTAGAAGTGGTCTATGACAATAAAAGTGAAGCTGTGAACATTGTAGACTGGTTGTGATCTGTTTTAATGGGCTCGTTATTCAAAGTATGGGTTATTTTAGGTGAAGTAATCTGAATTTTTTATGATACATATAGAAAGAACATGTTGTGATCTGAACATGCTCCTACCACTTGTTGGTTGTAAACAAAGTAATCAAACTTTTCTATTTTCTGTACATTAGGAACACCAGACTGAACATAATTAACGTGTTTGAGGTACAAAGACAGATGGAAGAGGATAACTTTACCAAGGAACTATTTGGTCAGAATCTCCTGTTTCATGCTTCAAAACCAAACAACTTTGTTGGGATTTTGTCTAGGTAAGCTCATCACCAAAGTGTTTAAACTTTACTGGTTGGGATTTTGTCTAGGTAAGCTCATCACCTAAGTGTTTATACTTTACTGGTTGGGATTTTGTCTAGGTAAGCTCATCACCAAAGTGTTTATACTTTACTGGTTGGGATTTTGTCTAGGTAAGCTCATCACCAAAGTGTTTAAACTTTACTGGTTGGGATTTTGTCTAGGTAAGCTCATCACCAAAGTGTTTATACTTTACTGGTTGGGATTTTGTCTAGGTAAGCTCATCACCTAAGTGTTTATACTTTACTGGTTGGGATTTTGTCTAGGTAAGCTCATCACCAAAGTGTTTATACTTTACTGGTTGGGATTTTGTCTAGGTAAGCTCATCACCAAAGTGTTTAAACTTTACTGGTTGGGATTTTGTCTAGGTAAGCTCATCACCAAAGTGTTTATACTTTACTGGTTGGGATTTTGTCTAGGTAAGCTCATCACCTAAGTGTTTATACTTTACTGGTTGGGATTTTGTCTAGGTAAGCTCATCACCAAAGTGTTTATACTTTACTGGTTGGGATTTTGTCTAGGTAAGCTCATCACCAAAGTGTTTAAACTTTACTGGTTGGGATTTTGTCTAGGTAAGCTCATCACCAAAGTGTTTATACTTAACTGGTTGGGATTTTGTCTAGGTAAGCTCATCACCTAAGTGTTTATACTTTACTGGTTGGGATTTTGTCTAGGTAAGCTCATCACCAAAGTGTTTATACTTTACTGGTTGGGATTTTGTCTAGGTAAGCTCATCACCAAAGTGTTTATACTTTACTGGTTGGGATTTTGTCTAGGTAAGCTCATCACCAAAGTGTTTATACTTTACTGTAGTTAATGATATACTCTGGGAACAAGCCTAATGTATGGAACATCTGCACTGGACTTAACACATAACTTGGACCCCCTGTTACAGTACATGACAGTCGTAGACAATCCAACATCAGACTTCCTTTTGGTAACAGATGGAGATATTCTCTATTAATGTCTGTATTTGTTTGGTGGTATTTAAGACAACATGAGGAAATGTTTTGAAAACTGATAAAGTTTTATTTTGTTCCCACTCAAATCTGGACAAGTGAATGAAGGGGGTGGACTCTGTGTCCTGAAAGTTTAATTTGTATCAGTATGATTATATTGGGTTCCCAAGGGGTCTTCTGATGCCAAAGGTTGTTGTGGATGACTTTGGAGGGAAGAGGACAGATGCCGGAATGTTAGGAGCCGGAATCTATTTTGCAAGTGCTGCAAGGTAAGAAAATAAAGATACATATTTACCAGGCTTCTAATGCTTGTAACTATAAGTTATGTTATTGTGTCTAGTTTACATTTCTTTTTGTAATGATGTGAGAATAGGAGAAAAATTTAATTTGATTTTGAGAGTTTCAGGTTTGAATACATACTGGTATACATGTTTAAATGTTTTCTTTCAATATTTGTGAGCACAAAGAACCAAAATCTGTATGTTTGATAATGTAATGGAGAACTGTGTATAGTAAATGTGGTTGAAAGTTTTCACACTATAACCAGGAGATAATTATGTAATACATTTCACACTATAACAAGGAGATAATGACTTATCTCACACTATAACAAGGAGATAATTACTTATCTCACACTATAACAAGGAGATAATGACTTATCTCACACTATAACAAGGAGATAATGACTTATCTCACACTATAACAAGGAGATAATTACTTATCTCACACTATAACAAGGAGATAATTACTTATCTCACACTATAACAACGAGATAATTACTTATCTCACACTATAACCAGGAGATAATTACTTATCTCACACTATAACAACGAGATAATTACTTATCTCACACTATAACAACGAGATAATTACTTATCTCACACTATAACCAGGAGATAATTACTTATCTCACACTATAACAAGGAGATAATTACTTATCTCACACTATAACAATGAGATAATTACTTATCTCACACTATAACCAGGAGATAATTACTTATCTCACACTATAACAAGGAGATAATTACTTATCTCACACTATAACAAGGAGATAATTACTTATCTCACACTATAACAAGGGGATAATTACTTATCTCACACTATAACAAGGAGATAATTACTTATCTCACACTATAACAATGAGATACTTACTTAGCTCACACTATAACCAGGAGATAATTACTTATCTCACACTATAACAATGAGATAATTACTTATCTCACACTATAACAACGAGATAATTACTTATCTCACACTATAACAACGAGATAATTACTTATCTCACACTATAACCAGGAGATAATTACTTATCTCACACTATAACAATGAGATAATTACTTATCTCACACTATAACCAGGAGATAATTACTTATCTCACACTATAACCAGGAGATAATTACTTATCTCACACTATAACCAGGAGATAATTACTTATCTCACACTATAACAATGAGATAATTACTTATCTCACACTATAACAACGAGATAATTACTTATCTCACACTATAACAACGAGATAATTACTTATCTCACACTTTGTTGATGCACCTTTTCACCAGCAGTCAGTTATTGTATTGTTTTTCCAGCACCAGTGTGAAGTACTCACAGGTCAGTAAGAGTCGGGGCACAAGGATGATGCTGGTTAATAAGGTTGCTCTAGGCAAGTGTATGGACCTATACACACATGACAAGACCCTTGAGCATGCCCCAGATGGGTACTCTAGTGTCCATGGTGTGGCCAGCACATCCAACAAAGCATCTGACTTTACGGTAAGATATTGTTAAGATTTTACAATTACGATTTAAATTTTGTCAAAATATAGTGCCGGGAGGGAGATTCTTTTGCTCCTCTGGTGATTATGTGCCATAAGGAATGATTCCAAAGTTATCTTCACGCTGGTAAAAAGTATGTCTCCTGTCCAGTCATATATTCCTTTTTCCTGTAATTTCTGTCAAAATATTGAAGGCAGTAAATATCTAAGTGAGAAAGGTGAGTGAGGACATTATTAGCAGGGAAAGGGAATTTGTATTTATGTTTTAGGAGGATGAGTATGTAGTATACTCTCAGAATCAACAGAAGATGTGCTACCTGGTGGAGTTCACCATCGGCAGTGAGACCCCTATACCTATGGAAATTGTACCCACAGACAACAGTGTTGATACTTATACTGACTCAACAACAAAAATGGACAAAATCAGTATGTATTAAATTTAAATAAAATCAGTTTGGAAACTGTAATTTGTTAAAAGATATATAATTGATTTATAGCTTTCTGATGTTTGACAATAATTTGGAGAATATGTTATAGATTTGAAGAATAAGAAGAATGTTTCTTTAGCATGATAAGTGCTCCTTTTAGTGTATTTTTGTGTATTTTGGTGTTAATTGTTTTCTGATAGTCAGGAAAATTGCCTGGTGTTGCAAAGTTTTCCTTTATAATCACTAGTAATTTGTATAATGACTGAGTCTTTAAAATATTACAGCTATTTCAATAAACCAAAAAATATTTGGATGGAATGAACATTCTTTAAGTTTGTGAATTTCTGTGATCATGACATAAAATCCTTGTTTCAGATTTAGCAGATGTGAAAGATGTCTTAGATCCCATGACAAAGGTGAAATCAGGACTGGTGGCTGATGGGAAAGACATTAATCCTGTTGAACTAACCAGTGTAAATGTGTTTGGCAAACTGAAGGACTTGGTGGCTGAGGTATTTTGATGTGAATGATATTATGTTTGACTAATTGTTTGTCAAATTCTTCCCTGTAGTTGTTTTGTTAATAGAATGAATATCAATCGCATACTTAAAGGACAGGTTACTACAGTATTTATTGTACAATTATTTTGTAAAAAATTTGTTTTATTTTCATAGTTTTTTGGCAAGCAAGATGTGTTCCAAAAAATCTTGTATGAAATGAGAATACATTTGATCACACAGGTGATTGAAGTTTTCACAGTTGTTAATACAGAAGGAGGAAAATCCAACAAAGACAGCCATTTTGTTGTTCCATTTTCTGTTCATGACATTACATCATCATCCATGATATAACATCACGATTCAATTCTGAATGAAACAGCCAATGAAAAATGCTCTAGGGTAAATTACACTAGTGACATTGAAGTAAAAATATTACATGGATGAATGCATGGAACAACAGCCAGATTATCTGATAAAGTAAAATATTGCTGTGTTTTCTACAAGTAGTGACATGACTTTTTTGATTGCTTCATAATATTTACAAGATTTTCCATTTTTGTGAAATAATTAATAATGGTACTAGTGTATTATTAATAAACAAAGTTAGTATAATTGTTACAGTAGGTAATTGTGACCTTGACATAGTGTAATTGTAACAGTAGGTAATTGTGACCTTGACATAGTGTAATTGCAACAGTAGATAATTGTGACCTTGACATAGTGCAATTGTAACAGTAGATAATTGTGACCTTGACATAGTGTAATTGTAACAGTAGGTAATTGTGACCTTGACATAGTGTAATTGTAACAGTAGGTAATTGTGACCTTGACATAGTGTAATTGTTACAGTAGGTAATTGTGACCTTGACATAGTGTAATTGTTATAGTAGATAATTGTGACCTTGACATAGTGTAATTGTTACAGCAGGTAATTGTGACCTTGACATAGTGTAATTGTTACAGTAGATAATTGTGACCTTGACATAGTGTAATTGTTACAGTAGGTAATTGTGGCCTTGATATAGTGTAATTGTTACAGTAGGTAATTGTGGCCTTGACATAGTGTAATTGTTACAGTAGGTAATTGTGACCTTGACATAGTGTAATTGTTACAGTAGATAATTGTGACCTTGACATAGTGTAATTGTTACAGTAGATAATTGTGGCCTTGATATAGTGTAATTGTTACAGTAGGTAATTGTGGCCTTGACATAGTGTAATTGTTACAGTAGGTAATTGTGGCCTTGACATAGTGTAATTGTAACAGTAGGTAATTGTGACCTTGACATAGTGTAATTGTAACAGTAGATAATTGTGACCTTGACGAGTTTGACAAAGTTTTGACTAATTTAAACTGTTGAACCTTGACATATCAGGTGAGGATTAGTTATGTCAAAACATTTATGTGACACATTATGTTCAAAACTGCAAAATAAGGTTAATTTGAGCTGATACATCCTGTCTCCTCATTTATATGGAGATTGGTGTAGTTATAACTTTAAACAGTGAGTTGTGACCTTAACCTTGTCAGGTGAAGGTTTTACAACATTACCATAACAACAGTGAGGAAATGTTGGAGGGCAAGTATGTCTTTCCCCTTGATGAGATGGCTGCAGTGTGTGGATTTGAAGCATACATCAATGACAAGCATGTGGTCGGGGAGGTGAAAGAAAAAGAGACGGCTCACCAAGAGTACAAAAAGGCTATCAGTGAGGGCCATGGGGCCTACCTGATGGATCAGGATGAAGAATCACCGGTATGTCAAACAGCTTGTTAGAATTACTATTTCAAAACAAACTTTTGTGAAAGAGTTTTAAGTATTGATTCAATGAAAGGAAAACCGAAATTCAATTTGAATTCTGATCTGAATCTATAAGGTGTTCAATCCAAATTATGTACCAGTTACAAAGGCATTAATGACTTACACAGATAAAATCTATAAAGTGTTCAATCTAAATTATGTATCAGTTACAAGGGCATTAATGACTTTAACGGATAAAATCTACAAGCAGAAGGAACCAGATAACAGAAAGTGTCAAACAGTATTATACACAAGGCGGACTCCTATGTTTTTTCCTGATGTTAGTTTTTACACCATTGTTTAATCATGAATTAATGAAAAATTAACGACAGATACGTTCAGCACTTCATTGTCCAAACACTAAATCTTACAAAGTTACCGATCACAGTCCTTTAGTAAACAAGCTTAAAATTAGTTTCTTTTGGAATTGTTGGGATCAGATTTCGTCAAAAAGTTTATACTGGTTTGACAGTTTCGTTTTTATTGTTCCTGAAGATGCACGCAACCAAGCTAAATGTTTTCATGTTTTGTGTTAACATGCTACTTTTTTAATGTACAGGTAAGTCACTTCTACAAGATGGTGACACTAATTAAGAAGCCAAACTTTAATTGGATAATTAAACTGGTAACTAATCGCCAGTGACCAAGTTTTGTGTGTACGATGGACCACAGATATGCTGTAATTAGCCATGTGTTACACATATGTGACTTTCTACTTTGTGTATGTATTTGTCGATTTGGTCAGAAGACAAACCATTGTTTTGACAAAAATCAATTTCAAGACAATAAATGAGTTTTCCCTTGCTTTCCAATGGAAGGGACTGAAAAATTGCTTTGACTCAACCGAAATTTCGACTCAATGAAATTCGAGTCATCCAAACTGAAATTACAAAGATATGATAGGAAAAAGTTCATGACTTGAAAATTATTTAAACTCTAACAGAATTTGGATTTGGATTTTTGAGACAAGTTTCAACAGTATAAGGTACATGTTCATCTTCAGCAAATCTTGAAGCTGAGGTTCTGATGATTTGACAGTTTTCATTTTCTTAACAGGATGTGTTTACAGTCAGTGTGGGAAATGTTCCGGCCAATGCAGATGTTGTTATCAAGATAACCTATGTCACAGAATTACAGGTTGAAGATGATCTTGTCAGTTTCCGTCTTCCAGGTACCTTAGCACCATGGAAAAAGAGCTCTCAGGACAGCAATGTAAGAATATAATCACCACCAGTCTATCATAAAGATTGACAGGAAGTGACAGATACACAGCCTCTTCATACTATCACAGACATTGACAGGAAGTAACAGATACACAGCCTCTTCATACCATCACAGACATTGACAGGAAGTGACAGATACACAGCCTCTTCATACTATCACAGACATTGACAGGAAGTGACAGATACACAGCCTCTTCATACTATCACAGACATTGACAGGAAGTCACAGATACACAGCCTCTTCATACTATCACAGACATTGACAGGAAGTCACAGATACACAGCCTCTTCATACTATCACAGACATTGACAGGAAGTGACAGATACACAGCCTCTTCATACTATCACAGACATTGACAGGAAGTGACAGATACACAGCCTCTTCATACTATCACAGACATTGACAGGAAGTGACAGATACACAGCCTCTTCATACTATCACAGACATTGACAGGAAGTGACAGATACACAGCCTCAACATACTATCACAGACATTGACAGGAAGTGACAGATACACAGCCTCTTCATACTATCACAGACATTGACAGGAAGTGACAGATACACAGCCTCAATAGACTATCACAGACATTGACAGGAAGTGACAGATACACAGCCTCTTCATACTATCACAGACATTGACAGGAAGTGACAGATACAAACCCTCAACATACTATCACAAACATTAACAGGACGTGACAGATACACAGCCTCAATAGACTATCACAGACATTGACAGGAAGTGACAGATACACAGCCTCTTCATACTATCACAGACATTGACAGGAAGTGACAGATACAAACCCTCAACATACTATCACAAACATTAACAGGAAGTGACAGATATACAGCCTCAATAGACTATCACAGACATTGACAGGGAGTGACAGATACACAGCCTCTTCATACTATCACAGACATTGACAGGGAGTGACAGATACACAGCCTCTTCATACTATCACAGACATTGACAGGGAGTGACAGATACACAGCCTCTTCACACTATCACAGACATTGACAGGAAGTCACAGATACACAGCCACCACAGACTATCACAAACATTGAAAGGAAGTCACAGTTTCACAGCCTTAACAGACTATCACAAACATTGACAGGAAGTCACAGATACACAGCCTCAATAGACTATCACATACATTGACAGGGAGTGACAGATACACAGCCTCAACAGACTATCACAGATATTGACAGGAAGTCACAGTTACACAGCCTCAACAGACTATCACAAACATTGACAGGAAGTCACAGTTACACAGCCTCAACAGACTATCACAAACATTGACAGGAAGTCACAGATACACAGCCACCACAGACTATCACAAACATTGACAGGAAGTCACAGTTACACAGCCTCAACAGACTATCACAAACATTGACAGGAAGTCACAGATACACAGCCTCCACAGACTATCACAAACATTGACAGGAAGTCACAGTTACACAGCCTCAACAGACTATCACAAACATTGACAGGAAGCCACAGATACACAGCTTCAACAGACCATCACAAACATTGACAGGAAGTCACAGATACACAGCCTTAACAGACTTTCACAGACATTGACAGGAAGTCACAGATGCACAGCCTCAACAGACTATCACAAACGTTGACAGGAAGTCACAGATACACAGCCTCAACAGACTATCACAAACATTGACAGGAAGTCACAGATACACAGCCTCCACAGACCATCACAGACATTGACAGGAAGTCACAGATACACAGCCTCCACAGACCATCACAAACATTGACAGGAAGCCACAGATACACAGCTTCAACAGTCCATCACAAACATTGACAGGAAGTCACAGATACACAGCCTCAATAGACTATCACATACATTGACAGGGAGTGACAGATACACAGCCTCAACAGACTATCACAGATATTGACAGGAAGTCACAGTTACACAGCCTCAACAGACTATCACAAACATTGACAGGAAGTCACAGTTACACAGCCTCAACAGACTATCACAAACATTGACAGGAAGTCACAGATACACAGCCACCACAGACTATCACAAACATTGACAGGAAGTCACAGTTACACAGCCTCAACAGACTATCACAAACATTGACAGGAAGTCACAGATACACAGCCTCCACAGACTATCACAAACATTGACAGGAAGTCACAGTCCTCACAGACTATACACAGCCTCACACAGACTATCACAAACATTGACAGGAAGTCACAGATGCACAGCCTCAACAGACTATACACACAGCCTCAACAGACTATCACAAACATTGACAGGAAGTCACAGATACACAGCCTCCACAGACCATATCACAAACATTGACAGGAAGTCACAGATACACAGCCTCAATAGACAGACTATCACAAACATTGACAGGAAGTCACAGCCTCAACAGACTATCACAAACATTGACAGGAAGTCACAGTTACACAGCAGACAGGAAGTCACAGATACACAGCCACCACAGACTATCACAAACATTGACAGGAAGTCACAGTTACACAGCCTCAACAGACTATCACAAACATTGACAGGAAGTCACAGATACACAGCCTCCACAGACTATCACAAACATTGACAGGAAGTCACAGTTACACAGCCTCAACAGACTATCACAAACATTGACAGGAAGCCACAGATACACAGCTTCAACAGACCATCACAAACATTGACAGGAAGTCACAGATACACAGCCTTAACAGACTTTCACAGACATTGACAGGAAGTCACAGATGCACAGCCTCAACAGACTATCACAAACGTTGATAGGAAGTCACAGATACACAGCCTCCACAGACTATCACAAACATTGACAGGAAGTCACAGTTACACAGCCTCAACAGACTATCACAAACATTGACAGGAAGTCACAGATACACAGCCTCAACAGACTATCACAAACATTGACAGGAAGTCACAGATACACAGCCTCCACAGACCATCACAGACATTGACAGGAAGTCACAGATACACAGCCTCCACAGACCATCACAAACATTGACAGGAAGCCACAGATACACAGCTTCAACAGTCCATCACAAACATTGACAGGAAGTCACAGATACACAGCCTTAACAGATTTTCACAGACATTGACAGGAAGTCACAGATGCACAGCCTCAACAGACTATCACAAACGTTGATAGGAAGTCACAGATACACAGCCTCCACAGACCATGACAAACATTAACTGAAAATCACAAATATTTTTTTACACTAAGACTGAGATCAAAATTGCAAGCATTAAGATGAATTTTTATGTAACAAAACTTCAAATTTAATCAAGTTTTGTAATGTTTAGATTTTTCCCCACCATCATCTGATGGTGGGCTTTTAAAACTGCCTGATGTCCATTTTTTATGACCATCCATAAATAATTTCAATTATCACTTTCTCCTGAGAATTAGAGGATGGATCTTTTCTCAAAGTTCATTTGTAGGTTTCCCTCAGTCCCTAATTGAGCCCCTTTGATTTTGGGACTGATCAGAAAAACACCATGGTCAACAGTTGACTTGTCTAGAATTTTGACATTGAAAAATTAGTATCACTATACAGTGCTTGATGGATCTTTCTCCAATTTCATATGTAGGTGCCCTTTGGTCCTTAGTTGTGCATTTTGATTTTGTATTTTGGGATAGATAAAAAATCTAATTGGCTGACAGGTGGCCATCTTTGATTTTGACAATATAACTTTGTTATTTCTTGAGTAGGACTGGATCTTTCTCAAATTTCAGAATTATGTAGATTTCTCTTGGAACCTAGTTGTGCCTTTTGGTTGTGAAACTGATTAGAAAAACAATAATGGCTAGCAACCATCATTGATTTGATAGTTAAAGGTTATCACTATTTCTTCAAAAGAATTTTTAAATTTCCTTCAGTTTAGAGCAAAAACAGGGATAAAAGAAGTGAAAAAATATTCCCAACTTTTGAAGAACAAATAGAGGTAAACTGGTGCCAACATCCCGTTTGGATCCCTGGTGTATATTTCTGACTGTTGATAAAACTGGTTTTGTTTCCTTCCCCAAGGACATTGAATGCTGTGTAGAGGTGGCAGTGGACATGCCCTTCGACATAAGAAGTGTCCATAGCCCAACCCATGAAATTATGATTGCGGTATGTATTTCATAGTTTGATTCTCAAATCACTTAAGTAAGTCACAGACAGAAATAATTATACCACTCACTTTAGTAAGGGAAGGGTGTGTATAAAGTAAGCAATTTGTCCAATTGTCCATGGTAAACTGTGCACAATATATCTCATGACCCCTTACAATTTTACTTTATGTTCAAACTATATCTTAACCCCACCAGGGTTTACCTTGGAGCTTTCAGTGATCTTTGGTCATGGTTAAAGGTCAAAGTTCACCCTTGACTACTTCTGATGTAAAAAGTTTGTGTACAAGATGCCTCATGAACCCCACCAAGATCTATACCCGACTAGAATTTGGTTGTCATCAATCAAAGTGGAAGGTCAAAAGTCATTCTTGTGTACAAGCTGTGCATGTTACTTTATATTCACACCAGACCTGTCAGGGTGTGCACCTGGTTAGATTTCAGTGCCCACATAGATTAAGGTCAGAAGAAAATCACATTTAGATTTTCGGTTGAGAAATGTTGACTAAATATATTATTGTTTCTTTTTACCACTTAATTAATGTGGAACATTTAACAACTGTTCAAAATGGAGGAAAACTATATTTAACAATAATTTTGCAGGGCTAATGTTTCCCAGATGTCCAAGCTTAGGCAAGTTCACATATATCAAATATCAGGCATGTCTCTACATTGTTACCAACATAGGCATGGTAACATAAATTTTGGGACATTTGGATTAAGTGTGAAAACATTTGCTGGGTAATTAAATTTACACTATCTTTAATGACTATTTATATATAGAATTATAAACCCCTGCATATTACCTTACGTTTCTGTTAGCATAATCCTGCACTCAAATCCATTAAACAGATCACTCTAGTGAACATATTAAAGAGGTATTATGCAGTCATGTTGTAATTTGTATTTATTTTACAAAGTAAACAAGCATTATATGATACGTAGTATTTTAAACAATTTTTTAATGCTGAAATGTATATCTGTTTTACAAACTAAGTAAGCATTCGGCAACTCCATGGCACTGAGACATTTATTATTGAGTTAGCAACCTCTTTTTTCAATTTTCAAATTGATTTTAATCACTTTTACATCAAAGTTATATTAAAAATAAATATCAACTCATTTACTTGATTTGTAATTTTGTAATAAAAAAGGACATTTTTAGTTTATTTTTTTCGAACTGTCAATAACACACCATTTTGAAAGCTTTGTGATAAAGTGAGTAAGTAAGGGCACTGAATGTATAATACAAAAAGGCAACTACTTACGGCAGAAATGTTCAATGTGTTACATCTATAAATATCAAATTGGGTGTTGATTTTATTTTGTAGAGCATTGATGATAAAGGTCAAGTGAAGAAGATAAAGAATGGCAAGGTAACATTTTCTTCATCACAGTTATGTCTGTTGAGTGAGCCTTACGCTGCGACATAGATAATATGTTAACATCGTATAGCTTCATCATCACAGTTATGTCTGTTGAGTGAGCCTTACATTGCGACATAGATAATATGTTAACATCGTATAGCTTCATCATCACAGTTATGTCTGTTGAGTGAGCCTTACACTGCGACATAGATGTTAACATCGTATAGTAGCTTCATCATCACAGTTATGTCTGTTGAGTGAGCCTTACACTGCGACATAGATGTTAACATCGTATAGCTTCATCATCACAGTTATGTCTGTTGAGTGAGCCTTACACTGCGACATAGATAATATGTTAACATCGTATAGCTTCATCATCACAGTTATGTCTGTTGAGTGAGCCTTACACTGCGACATAGATAATATGTTAACATCGTATAGCTTCATCATCACAGTTATGTCTGTTGAGTGAGCCTTACACTGCGACATAGATAATATGTTAACATCGTATAGCTTCATCATCACAGTTATGTCTGTTGAGTGAGCCTTACACTGCGACATAGATAATATGTTAACATCGTATAGCTTCATCATCACAGTTATGTCTGTTGAGTGAGCCTTACACTGCGACATAGATCATATGTTAACATCGTATAGCTTCATCATCACAGTTATGTCTGTTGAGTGAGCCTTACACTGCGACATAGATGTTAACATCGTATAGCTTCATCATCACAGTTATGTCTGTTGAGTGAGCCTTACACTGCGACATAGATAATATGTTAACATCGTATAGCTTCATCATCACAGTTATGTCTGTTGAGTGAGCCTTACACTGCGACATAGATGTTAACATCGTATAGCTTCATCATCACAGTATTTATTTAGGGGTAATTATTTTACATTGCAAATGTAGCACACTATTTTTGTAAACTTTAGTTGTCGGTTTTACATTGGAATATTGTTATGTATAAGTGCCTATCATTATAGCACATCTGTTGTTTGTCCTTTTGTGGCTCAAAATGTTCTTTGTCTCTCTCTGTCTTAAATCAGGCAGTCCTCAATGTGTCTGTGTGTACTGTAGTGTCTTGTAGTCTCTTCAGTCTGTATTTCTAGTGAGAGGTTAGCCTATCTTCAGTCTGTCTATCTGTCCTTGGGTGACTCAAGCTGCCCTAAGTTTGTCAGTTCTGTGGTGGGTCAAACTGTCCTCAGTCTGTCTGTTTTGTGATAGATCAAATTGTCCCCAGGAAGACTATTTGTCCAGTGATGGATAGAACTGTTCTAACTTTGCCTGTTTTGTGGTGAGTCAATCTGTCCTCGGTTTGTTTATCTGTCCTTTTTGCACCAAGGACCCTATTGGACCTCTTGAATTAGTTGATCATAATTTATATTTTAAATGCTGTCGTTTCCAAATTTTTGTCACTAATCTGTATATGATGAGAAAGCAAAGCAGGTCAATGTTACAGTCAGATGTACCTTGGTTATATTGTAGCCTGAACAATCTACAGTCCTTGTGGTGATGGAACCAAATCTAAATATTGGTGATGGCTTTCAACTTCTTTTGGAGTTAGCAGAGGCTCATGTCCCTCGTATGTGGGTAGAACAGAGTGAAGATGATCCAACAAAGCAGGTGAGAGATCAGTATGGGAATCTTAATACAACTTCTTCCTCAAGAAGTTTTTAATTCATTTTAATTTGTAAGAAGTTCACATGAAATTTGGTAGGAGAGAAGCAGCAGTCAAGCTTGGTTTTCAACTGTTTTATCCTAGGCCTGTATGTTGACATTGTACTGTTTTATCCTAGGCCTGTATGTTGACATTGTACTGTTTATCCTTGCCCTATATGTTGACATTGTACTGTTTTATCCTAGGCCTGTACGTTGACATTGTTCTGTTTATACTAGGCCTGTGTGTTGACATTGTACTGTTTATCCTTGCCCTATATGTTGACATTGTACTGTTTTATCCTAGGCCTGTATGTTGACATTGAACTGTTTATACTAGGCTTGTGTGTTGACATTGTACTGTTTTATCCTAGACCTGTATGTTGACATTGTACTGTTTTATCCTAGGCCTGTATGTTGACATTCTACTGTTTTATCCTAGGCCTGTATGTTGACATTCTAATGTTTTATCCTAGACCTGTACGTTGGCATCGTAATGTTCACTCTAGACCTGTATGTTGACATGTTGACATTTTATTATTCACCCTAGACCTGTATGTTTAGATTCTAATGTTCACCCAAGACCTATATATTGACATTCTACTGTTTATACTAGACCTGTATGTTGACATTGTACTGTTTATATTAGGCCTGTATGTTGACATTTTACTGTTTATCCTAGCCCTGTATGTTGACATTTTACTGTTTATACTAGGCCTGTATGTTTAGATTCTAATGTTCACTCTAGCCCTATATGTTGACATTTTACTGTTTAAACTAGGCCTGTACGTTGACATTGTACTGTTTATATTAGGCCTGTATGTTGACATTTTACTGTTTATCCTAGCCCTGTATGTTGACATTTTACTGTTTATACTAGGCCTGTATGTTGACATTCTAATGTTCACTCTAGCCCTATATGTTGACATTGAACTGTTTATACTAGGCCTGTGTGTTGACATTGTACTGTTTATCCTTGCCCTATATGTTGACATTCTACTGTTTTATCCTAGGCCTGTATGTTGACGTTTTACCCCGAGTTTGAGGCCTGTGAGGACAATGAGTCAGAGGTCATCCTCATGCTTGACTTGTCCAACTCCATGACAGACAAGGGTTTGAATGAGGCCAAGAAGATTCTGCTTCTTATCCTCCACTTCCTGCCTAAAACCTGGAAATTCAATGTTGTCATTTTTGGGACAGGTAAGTACATTGGTTAAACTTCAGATTGTAGCTTTCACATATAAATTTTTAGAAGCTTTGTTATCTCTGAAGTGAAACTGAAGTGTAATGGTTTCCTTGAATTGGGACATTGAATGGTTGCTGGAGAATTTAGTTGTGTTCATATAGGGATGTTTTTGTGTGTCTGCTGGATTTACATAGCATTTTTTAAATTATGACTTGTCTGTTGTCTTCATCAGCTTTCCGTGAACTTTTCCCTTCAAGCCAACCGAAGAACAAGTCCAGTGTCTCTACAGCTGAAGTTCTAATACAGGTCAGTAACATGAGGTACCTCCACCATATCATAAGTGGTTGTTGTCCATTTGTAAACCACTCTCATCATCACTATTACTTTGAAACAGCTACAGGGATCTTCTTGGAATTTATTAGAAATAATTGTTATTTAGCGGTAATTAATGATGATAAGGGATATTACAGGAATTTATTAGAAATAATTGTTATTTAGCGGTAATTAATGATGATAAGGGATATTACAGGAATTTATTAGAAATAATTGTTATTTAGCGGTAATTAATGATGATAAGGGATATTACAGGAATTTATTAGAAATAATTGTTATTTAGCGGTAATTAATGATGATAAGGGATATTACAGGAATTTATTAGAAATAATTGTTATTTAGCGGTAATTAATGATGATAAGGGATATTACAGGAATTTATTAGAAATAATTGTTATTTAGCGGTAATTAATGATGATAAGGGATATTACAGGAATTTATTAGAAATAATTGTTATTTAGCGGTAATTAATGATGATAAGGGATATTACAGAGCCATTGATAAGGAAAATGTTTCACTCTTTGCTGATCCAATCAGCATCACTCAACAGTGTAATTGACTATTTAATGTTGAAAGTCACCTTTATCATTACAGTCTGTAGATGCAAACATGGGAAATACAGATTTGTACCGACCTTTACATTCATTCTACCTGCTCAAACCAGAGAGTGCATTACGGAATATTTTCCTTGTGTCTGATGGGCATATTAACAATCAGGACATCACCATGGACACTGTACACAAGAATTCCCAGCACACGCGAGTGTTTACCTTTGGTGTTAGGTATGTAATCTTCTTAACTCCCATATTTTGTACTTACCAATTTAAATTTGCAAATTTTCTTGAAATAATTTTAAGTAGACCTCTTTAAGAAGATTAATCAAAATATTGATACAATGATTATTTCCTCCCACCTTGTGTAACATCACTGTCCTTGTTTATTCTTTTATTAATCTATATATATTTGTAAGGTCATCTAACCCTAAGGGTCATGATCAGGCTTCGTCAATTGTCATTCACCGTGCATAAACTTCTGACATTTTAACTTCTTCTGAAGTTCCAACAGAGGAATTGAGCTCAAACTTGCATGAAATGATCCTGAGATGGTCCTGACAAAGGATTGTTATTTTTTGGGTCTCTCTGAAATCCAAGATGGCCACCATGACTGCCATCTTGAAAATCATACTTTTAGAAAGATTTCATTCAAAATAGAAAAAATATCCCTTCTCCCTGCTGTTAAAGACCATTAACGACTGTGGGCTTCATTCTTTTCTATTTATTACAGCAGTATGATGAACCGTCACGTGCTTGGAGCACTGGCTCGTGTTGGAGCTGGAGTATTCGAAGGATTTGATAGTAAAGCAAAGTCAAAGTGGGAAGAAAAGGTAAAACACATTATTAACGAGATACTTTTATAAGATAGGTAATCTGAATACATTAAAACAAGTTGTTTTGTTATGGTTTCATGATTTGGATATGTAACAGAGGTCATTATTTGTTTTAAAGCCTCTGGTAATGATCAACTCCAGATGCTCTGGTTTACTTGTCATGCCCCAGTCAAACCAAAAATCTCTCCAGCTTACCAGTATACTGTGGCTAGTATTTTACCAGGGTTACTTACTCTCCCTTTAGGAAAGAACTTGTCCTTGAGTGTCTAGTGGTTAAAGCAATGCAAAGTATCATTCCCAAGTCTCTATACAAGTGTTAAACTTGTAATCAAGATCATAATTGATTTCAATGCCTCCTTTACAATTCGAACTCGTGACCTTTGGCTTACTAGTCTTTTGCTGAACCAATCTAACTAAGAAGATGTATCAAGCCCAGCGGTACAAACGACTTGATGATATTTGTTTCTTGGTCATATTAGCATGTTTAATTGTAGAGAGTGTTAACAGTTGTATGGAGGGGGGATGATCTCCCAGTTTTCAAATGAATGTTCTCGGATTTTCCAAGGTGAAGTCCCAGATTGCTAAAGCAGGTCAACCTGGACTGACATCAGTGGCTGTCTCCTGGCAACAGGAATATGGTGCTCCGCCTCCAAAACAGGCACCCAATCAAATTACAGCTGTATTTAGTGGATCAAGGATAGTAGTTTATGGATTTGTTCAGAACTGTGCCAGCGTAAGTGCTTCTATATGTCCTTCATGTCAAATCTTCATATTAACTTCATTTTACAACTATTGCAAAAACACTTGTAGCTAAAAATATGAATCACTGTTGTTAGCCTGGAGTAAGTGTGGGGTCTTAATGAGGGAGGAAACCAGAGTATTGAGGAAAACCCAGGTATTGTTGGGTTGGTGTATATGACCATTTCAATTTGCAGGAACATAAAAAACCTTAGTGATGGGAATTTATGGGAAATGTTATGTCAGTCCTGTAATAGCCATGTACTATCTTTTGATGGCTAATGTATCATATTTATTGATTGTATTGAAATTTCAATCTAAGCATGTTTATGTGAAGCTCTCTTAATTCAAAGAATGAAGTGGAAGTTTTCATAGGCTGGTGTCAGATTGTTTTGTGGCATTATAGTTAAAAGCTATACTAGTAGTTAAACTTAACTTTCTTCACATCAAAGTGATCCATGAGGGAATAGAACTCATCTGACTGGAATTTCTCAGGAAATCACTGCCATGTGATCTGTGATACATTCTGACAATTTTCCATGTATGTAAGTTTGATTGTGCCAACTTTATGTATAATTTTGCTAGATTGATATTTAGGCACAATATTTCAAATCTCTTGACTTACTTTTATACTCATGGGCTTATGATGGCAAAATACAGGTCTGCTCTTTGTGACTTGAGGAAATGACTATATAACAACGCTGTATTACTTCACAGGCAACCCTGACCGCTGAAATAGGTGACCAAGAAATATCGGCTGTAGTGACCAAATCTGACCGCTATGTATCTAAAGGAAAGGTAAAACTCACATAATCAAATTGTTTGTTACTTTGGATATTTGTCCAAATTAATATCGTTGGATCTCATGTAAATTGATTTCAGAAAGTGGTCCTTTTACCAATATGATCACCAATACATCTCAAGGTGTTGAATCTCCTCTATCCCTCACTTTATTTATGTTACGACAGATTTTGCACCAGCTGGCAGCCAAAGCTATCATCCGTGACTGGGAGGATGGACTCTTGTCATCAGACGGTCTCAATCAACAGGTGAGATTTGTATTTTAAGAACATCATCTTTGGTCAAATATGAGAAAAGCTGGACATTGTTTGTATTTCAAGGTCAAATTTTAAGGATTGTACTTCAAGGTCAAACTTTAAAATAAAACTTCAGGTTTTTTGTAAATGTAGTGGTGTTGCATCATTTCTGATGTGTTTTTGTGCAGTCACCTTTATCCTTTCACCTTGACAGAGGATGAAGATGGACATGAAGGATTACATTATCAGACTGAGCAAGGAGTTCTCCATCGTCACTCAGCTGACAAGCTTCATAGCTGTTGAGAAGCGTGACAAGGTTTGATTGAGGGAAAGAACAAATAATTTAATTGAAACTCTGAATTGGACATATGTTATGTTAACTGTATTGTTACAAAAATTCATTTCTTTTTTTTAACTTTGCTGCCAGGTATTGAGGGAGAAATTGGTTAACATTTGATTTAAAATTTTGCGCACAGAAAAACTTTTCTAGTTTGTCATATATTTGACTATCATATGTTGAATCTCACACATTTGACTTTGAGGGTCAGATATCACATTTTTGGTCTGTACTGTCAATCATATTAGTCCAATGATAAAATAAAATGTCTGTATGCTTGTCTGATTAGTTTGTTCTGTATACATATAAAATTTATGATGACCAGTGTTTCTTTCAGGATGAAGAGGTGACCTCACCAGATATTGATGACCTGCTAATGTTGGAACATACTGAAATTTGTACATATCTTGGCCCTCATGTTGTTCTAGATGAATTGTGGGAAGTTATCGCACCAGATGTAAGAATTTTAGTTCACCTGAGACAGAGTTTTATGCTGACCAATTACAATCATTGCTTTGTATCTGGCATTCTGCATCTTAAAATCCTCCAAACTGTTTTCAGTGAAATTTTGCGGAAGCCTGCCCTGGCCAATGATGAAAAAATTTAGTGAATTATATGGTCACCTGTTAGCAGGGGCCTGAGGGGTGGGTCCAAAAGGGGTCCAATTGACTCAAATTTCAAAAATCTTTCTCTTCTCATGGTAGAATCAAATGCTCTTCCTGTATGGATAGGTCTTAGGGTAACCAAAATTGGTAACCTTGGTACCCCCTCCCCAGGGTCTCACATTTTCCCCTATGGAGGAGTAAAGCTTGCTACAGTTTGTATATGTAAAGTGCATTTTTGAGCTTAATTTGTTTCATTTCCATTGGAAATATTTCAAACTTGGTTAAAATTATTTTCAAAGGATGACAGCTTGATGATATGCACATATTGATCCTGGCTAACCTCCAGGGGCTGATGGATGGGGCTAAATTTACTAAAATTTCAAAAATCATCTTCTCAACACCTAGATACGCTCTTCATGGATGGAAAGGTTTTAAGGTGGCTTTACCAAAATTATGAATTTCTTAACCCCAGGGTCTCACATTCCTCCTTTGGGAAGGGAAGAAGTTTACTATTTTGTTTTTTTTTTAGGAAAATTGTATTTTTATTATTATTTATTTTCCACTGGAAATAACTTAATAAGAATTTTTAGTAAAGGATTACAGTTTTGACTGTATGCATATATTGACCCTCAAGAACTTGAATCTTATCAATTAAGACTTACTATCATTAATATCTCAATATCTTTTTCATCACACTTAAAAGCTACTTACCCTTTAACCTTTATATTCAGTATTGCTTACATCATGTGGCAGTCAAGGCTTCAGGCCTGAGGTTGAATTTAATTTAGATTTTAGGACTGTTCTTCTTGGCTTTTATAAAAGGTCATGTATGTGCTAAATTAAATTTCATCAAAGTAGTACCAAAATCCAGCAATGAAACATGATGATACTAAATCTAAGGCATCTTAAACAATTAGAACTGGTTTTTGATGCTGTCCTATATTCATCAGGAGATCACTAACAACTAGACATTTTACAGTAAATTGTCACCTATTCAGAATTGTTTCCATCGAGTCAGTAAAAATGTCCTGTCACTACGTCACTCTTGTTTGTTAATAGGAGGAGTCTTCTAATGCTGATTCAGCCGAGTATTCTCCTGACAATGTGAGTCTTTACCATCATAATATCTATAATGGTGTGAGTCTTTACCATCGTAATATCTATAATGGTGTGAGTCTTTACCATCGTAATATCTATAATGGTGTGAGTCTTTACCATCGTAATATCTATAATGGTGTGAGTCTTTACCATCGTAATATCTATAATGGTGTGAGTCTTTACCATCGTAATATCTATAATGGTGTGAGTCTTTACCATCGTAATATCTATAATGTTGTGAGTCTTTACCATCGTAATATCTATAATGGTGTGAGTGAGTCTTTACCATCGTAATATCTATAATGGTGTGAGTCTTTACCATCATAATATCTATAATGGTGTGAGTCTTTACCATCGTAATATCTATAATGGTGTGAGTCTTTACCATCGTAATATCTATAATGGTGTGAGTCTTTACCATCGTAATATCTATAATGGTGTGAGTCTTTACCATCGTAATATCTATAATGGTGTGAGTCTTTACCATCATAATATCTCTGATTTCCTGTTTGCCTAACTACCTCACAACATGATGATAATTTCAGTAACTATACATTTGAATTTCCACCCTTACTTATTGAAGGCTAATATTATGCACAAGTTAAGGCCTGTGTACAAGATAACTACGATATTGTTAATCAGTGAGACCTTTATATGGTTATATTTTGGTCAATAGTCAATGTATTTTAGGTAACATCTAACCCGTTGTTGAAATCAAAAGGATTGTGGATAGGGTGTATATCTTAATGAACCTTGTTGATTTTTAAAAAAAATTTAATTATTACATGTTTTTGTTTTTTTTTTCCTTTTGTTTTTTTTTAATTTTATATTCTAATAACAGCCAGTTCTTTACACATAACATAATTATCTTTATTTGATTTGTTAGGAAATATTGGAAAAGAAACTGTTCTATCCTGTAAGTTTTTTCTTTAGTAGTTAAAAGGAATTTAACTGGGTGTATCTCTTGATTCACCATGTGTGAGATATGATACTGTTAGCAAATGTTTTGAAGTTAAGTGTAAGAGAGAAGTTTAAATATTGGTTCACCATGTGTGAGATATGATACTGTCAGCAAATGTTTTGAAGTTAAGTGTAAGAGAGAAGTTTAACTTTTGGTTCACCATGTGTGAGATATGATACTGTCAGCAAATGTTTTGAAGTTAAGTGTAAGAGAGAAATTTAACTTTTGGTTCACCATGTGTGGGATATGATACTGTCAGCAAATGTTTTGAAGTTAAGTGGAAGAGAGAATTTTAACTTTTGGTTCACCATGTGTGAGATATGATACTGTCAGCAAATGTTTTGAAGTTAAGTGGAAGAGAGAAGTTTAACTTTTGGTTCACCATGTGTGAGATATGATACTGTCAGCAAATGTTTTGAAGTTAAGTGTAAGAGAGAAGTTTAACTTTTGGTTCACCATGTGTGAGATATGATACTGTCAGCAAATGTTTTGAAGTTAAGTGGAAGAGAGTAGTTTAACTTTTGGTTCACCATGTGTGAGATATGATACTGTCAGCAAATGTTTTGAAGTTAAGTGTAAGAGAGAAGTTTAAATATTGGTTCACCATGTGTGAGATATGATACTGTCAGCAAATGTTTTGAAGTTAAGTGTAAGAGAGAAGTTTAACTTTTGGTTCACCATGTGTGGGATATGATACTGTCAGCATTTGTTTTGAAGTTAAGTGTAAGAGAGAAGTTTAACTTTTGGTTCACCATGTGTGAGATATGATACTGTCAGCAAATGTTTTGAAGTTAAGTGTAAGAGAGAAGTTTAACTTTTGGTTCACCATGTGTGAGATATGATACTGTCAGCATTTGTTTTGAAGTTAAGTGTAAGAGAGAAGTTTAAATATTGGTTCACCATGTGTGAGATATGATACTGTCAGCAAATGTTTTGAAGTTAAGTGTAAGAGAGAAGTTTAACTTTTGGTTCACCATGTGTGGGATATGATACTGTCAGCATTTGTTTTGAAGTTAAGTGTAAGAGAGAAGTTTAACTTTTGGTTCACCATGTGTGAGATATGATACTGTCAGCATTTGTTTTGAAGTTAAGTGTAAGAGAGAAGTTTAACTTTTGGTTCACCATGTGTGAGATATGATACTGTCAGCAAATGTTTTGAAGTTAAGTTGAAGAGAGTAGTTTAACTTTTGGTTCACCATGTGTGAGATATGATACTGTCAGCAAATGTTTTGAAGTTAAGTGTAAGAGAGAAGTTTAAATATTGGTTCACCATGTGTGAGATATGATACTGTCAGCAAATGTTTTGAAGTTAAGTGTAAGAGAGAAGTTTAAATATTGGTTCACCATGTGTGGGATATGATACTGTCAGCATTTGTTTTGAAGTTAAGTGTAAGAGAGAAGTTTAACTTTTGGTTCACCATGTGTGGGATATGATACTGTCAGTGTTTCTTAAGTAGTTAGAAGAGGGAATTATAACGTTGAGTTCTTCCCATATCCCTTATGACTGTGTCTTTTTTTATGATTAACTTTTGAGAAGTGTTTAATGCACCGGGATCTCTGCTATAGTAACTACTTTGATCTAATTAGATAATTGTGAGAGAATTAACTTAAACACCAAATGAAAATATCAAATTTTCATGAAACCTGGTTGGTACCCTTGTTAAATTAATCCCTTGACCAAGTTTGATAAACAGCAAATTCTGCACATAGATAATGAGGCTACTGTGACCTGATCAAGATAATGAGGCTACTGTGACATGATTGAAATAATGAGGCTACTGTGACCTGATTGAGATAATGAGGCTGATGTGACCTGATTGAGATAATGAGGCTGATGTGACCTGATTGAGATAATGAGGCTACTGTGACCTGATTGAGATAATGAGGCTGATGTGACCTGATTGAGATAATGAGGCTGCTGTGACCTGATTGAGTGTTTTCTTTAATTTCTCTCCACACGATATTTTTAGAAGGACTGGTAGAATTTTGAAGAAACTTGGTTGGTTCACTTGTTACCTTAATCCCTCTCCCAATTTTGACTAACGGTGAATTCTGCTCATATTTAATGAGGCTGCTGTGACTTGGTTGATTTCTTTAATCACTCTATGGGAAATCTTTCTGCACCTTATCTTAAGAAGAAATGATAAGAATTTTTAGGAAACTTGCTTTACAGACTTATTACATTAATTCCTTCTTCAGGTTTGAGTATCTGCAAACTCTATGCATACTTGATGAGACTGCTGTGACCTGATTGGCTGATATTTTGTGACACTCTAACTGAATGCTTTCCACGTGTTATCTTTTGTAGGAACAAATGAATTATGAGGAGGCTTGGTTGGTAGACTTGTTACCTTAATCTCTTGTTAAAGTGTGATTATTGGCAAATTCTGTGCATATTTAATGAGGCTGGTGTAACCTGATTGGCTGATATTTTTTCCAGTTTTCCATGTTGATCTTGACTATGGATACACAAGCTCATCAACGTACTAATTTGCCAGAGTAATGATGCACTAAAATTTGATCACACAAATTTAGTATATTTACATAAAATACCCTAATATCCCAACTGTTGATCACTGCTAGTGTTTATCATATTAGAAAACAACACTTTCAAACAGGTTAATAGATTGAGAAATTAAGATGAAGGATTTTTTTCATTGACAGTCAATTTTATCACCTGGAAATTCATACTGGTCCCATAATTCAAAGATGAGGAAAACCACATTTCTTAAGACTTTTGACAAGGGTTATGCTGATAAGGGAATGATTTCTTAACAATATCTGACAAAAACTTCTGCTTGATACAGCTCTGATTAATATCAAATTCTAATCAAGTCTTCAGAATTGGATAGAGAAGGGAAGGAGGAATTGGCCTTGGAAATGAGTTGTGAAGTAGAAGACCAGTATGAGGTGTTAGATTGTTTACAGTTAGAGCAGTACAAGTAAGTACTACAGCATCAGATGTTAGATTGTTTACAGTCAGAGCAGTATAAGTAAGTACTACAGCATCAGATGTTAGATTGTTTACAGTCAGAGCAGTACTACAGCATCAGATGTTAGATTGTTTACAGTCAGAGCAGTACTACAGCATCAGATGTTAGATTGTTTACAGTCAGAGCAGTACTACAGCATCAGATGTTAGATTGTTTACAGTCAGAGCAGTACTACAGCATCAGATGTTAGATTGTGTACAGTCAGAGCAGTACTACAGCATCAGATGTTAGATTGTTTACAGTCAGAGCAGTACTACAGCATCAGATGTTAGATTGTGTACAGTCAGAGCAGTATAAGTAAGTACTACAGCATCAGATGTTAGATTGTTTACAGTCAGAGCAGTATAAGTAAGTACTACAGCATCAGATGTTAGATTGTGTACAGTCAGAGCAGTATAAGTAAGTACTACAGCATCAGATGTTAGATTGTGTACAGAGCAGTACTACAGCATCAGATGTTAGATTGTGTACAGTCAGAGCAGTATAAGTAAGTACTACAGCATCAGATGTTAGATTGTGTACAGTCAGAGCAGTATAAGTAAGTACTACAGCATCAGATGTTAGATTGTGTACAGTCAGAGCAGTACTACAGCATCAGATGTTAGATTGTTTACAGTCAGAGCAGTATAAGTAAGTACTACAGCATCAGATGTTAGATTGTGTACAGTCAGAGCAGTACTACAGCATCAGATGTTAGATTGTGTACAGTCAGAGCAGTATAAGTAAGTACTACAGCATCAGATGTTAGATTGTGTACAGTCATTGTGTACAGTCAGAGCAGTATAAGTAAGTACTACAGCATCAGATGTTAGATTGTGTACAGTCAGAGCAGTATAAGCATCAGATGTTAGATTGTGTACAGTCAGAGCAGCTATCAGATGTTAGATTGTTTACAGTCAGAGCAGTATAAGTAAGTACTACAGCATCAGATGTTAGATTGTGTACAGTCAGAGCAGTATAAGTAAGTACTACAGCATCAGATGTTAGATTGTGTACAGTCAGAGCAGTACTACAGCATCAGATGTTAGATTGTGTACAGTCAGAGCAGTACAGCATCAGATGTTAGATTGTGTACAGTCAGAGCAGTATAAGTAAGTACTACAGCATCAGATGTTAGATTGTGTACAGTCAGAGCAGTATAAGTAGATGTTAGATTGTGTACAGTACTACAGCATCAGATGTTAGATTGTGTACAGTCAGAGCAGTATAAGTAAGTACTACAGCATCAGATGTTAGATTGTGTACAGTCAGAGCAGTACTACAGCATCAGATGTTAGATTGTGTACAGTCAGAGCAGTATAAGTAAGTACTACAGTCAGATGTTAGATTGTGTACAGTCAGAGCAGTACAGCATCAGATGTTAGATTGTGTACAGTCAGAGCAGTACTACAGCATCAGATGTTAGATTGTTTACAGTCAGAGCAGTACTACAGCATCAGATGTTAGATTGTGTACAGTCAGAGCAGTACTACAGCATCAGATGTTAGATTGTGTACAGTCAGAGCAGTACTACAGCATCAGATGTTAGATTGTGTACAGTCAGAGCAGTATAAGTAAGTACTACAGCATCAGATGTTAGATTGTTAGATTACAGTCAGAGCAGTATAAGTAAGTACTACAGCATCAGATGTTAGATTGTGTACAGTCAGAGCAGTATAAGTAAGCTACAGCATCAGATGTTAGATTGTGTACAGTCAGAGCAGTATATAGTAAGTACAGCATCAGATGTTAAATTCTACATGTTGTAAGTAGGCATCAGAGCAGTATTGTTTACAGTCAGTAAGTACTACAGCATCAGATGTTAGATTGTGTACAGTCAGAGCAGTATAAGTAAGTACTACAGCATCAGATGTTAGATTGTGTACAGTCAGAGCAGTATATGTTAGATGTTAGATTGTGTACAGTCAGAGCAGTTTAAGTACTACAGCATCAGAGTTAGTCAGAGCAGTACAGTCAGAGCAGTTATAAGTTGTACTACAGCATCAGATGTTAGATATTGTTCAGATGTTAGTCTACCATAAGAGTTATATGTTGTCTACCATAACCTGGAGTTAATGTTGTACTACAGTTGTCTACCATAACCTGGAGTTATATGTTGTCTACCATAACCTGAGTTATATGTTGTCTACATAGTCTGGAGTATATGTTGTCTACCATAACCTGGAGTTATATGTTGTCTACCATAACCTTGAGTTATATGTTGTCTGCAATAACCTGGAGCTATATGTTGTCTACCATAACCTGGAGTTATATGTTGTCTATCATAGCCTGAAGTTATATGTTGTCTACCATAATCTGGAGTTATATGTTGTCTACCATAACCTGGAGCTATATGTTGTCTGCAATAACCTGGAGCTATATGTTGTCTACCATAATCTGGAGTTATATGTTGTCTACTATAACCTCAGAGTTATATGTTGTCTACAGTCTGGAGTTATATGATGTGTACTCCAATGTTTGTTATAAAACAATTGTTGAATAATTTGTTGTATAGATGTTAAAATGGATTGTCAATCCTGAAATAATTTCTAAATGGTCATCATTCTTGATTTGAAGGGCTCCTGTGGTACAGTTTTCCAAAGATAGAATATTACCAATACCTTCTAAGGTGAGTATATCCAATAAAAGCTTGAATCTTATCAACTAGATATGTGATTTGGTACAGTGACCTGATTGAGATATGTGTGACCTGATTGAGATAATGAGGCTACTGTGACCTGATTGAGATAATGTGTACTGTGACCTGATTGAGATAATGAGGCTGCTGTGACCTGTATTGAGATAATGAGGCTACTTGTGACCTGATTGAGATAATGACTGTGACCTGATTGAGATAATGAGGCTGCTGTGACCTGATTGAGATAATGAGGCTGCTGTGACCTGATTGAGATAATGAGGCTGCTGTGAACTGATTGAGATAATGAGGCTACTGTGATGATTGAGATAATGTGTGACCTGATTGAGATAATGAGGCTGCTGTGACCTGATTGAGTGTTTTCTTTAATTTCTCTCCACTCGATATTTTTAGAAGGACTGGTAGAATTTTGAAGAAACTTGGTTGGTTCACTTGTTACCTTAATCCCTCTCCCAATTTTGACATACGGTGAATTCTGCTCATATTTAATGAGGCTGCTGTGACTTGGTTGATTTCTTTAATCACTCTATGGGAAATCTTTCTGCACCTTATCTTAAGAAGAAATGATAAGAATTTTTAGGAAACTTGCTTTATAGACTTATTACATTAATTCCTTCTTCAGGTTTGAGTATCTGCAAACTCTATGCATACTTGATGAGACTGCTGTGACCTGATTGGCTGATATTTTGTGACACTCTAACTGAATGCTTTCCACATGTTATCTTTTGTAGGAACAAATGAATTATGAGGAGGCTTGGTTGGTAGACTTGTTACCTTAATCTCTTGTTAAAGTGTGATTATTGGCAAATTCTGTGCATATTTAATGAGGCTGGTGTGACCTGATTAGCTGATATTTTTTCCAGTTTTCCATGTTGATCTTGACTATGGATACACAAGCTCATCAACGTACTAATTTGCCAGAGTAATGATGCACTAAAATTTGATCACACAAATTTAGTATATTTACATAAAATACCCTAATATCCCAACTGTTGATCACTGCTAGTGTTTATCATATTAGAAAACAACACTTTCAAACAGGTTAATAGATTGAGAAATTAAGATGAAGGATTTTTTTCATTGACAGTCAATTTTATCACCTGGAAATTCATACTGGTCCCATAATTCAAAGATGAGGAAAACCACATTTCTTAAGACTTTTGACAAGGGTTATGCTGATAAGGGAATGATTTCTTAACAATATCTGACAAAAACTTCTGCTTGATACAGCTCTGATTAATATCAAATTCTAATCAAGTCTTCAGAATTGGATAGAGAAGGGACAGGAGGAATTGGCCTTGGAAATGAGTTGTGAAGTAGAAGACCAGTATGAGGTGTTAGATTGTTTACAGTTAGAGCAGTACAAGTAAGTACTACAGCATCAGATGTTAGATTGTTTACAGTCAGAGCAGTATAAGTAAGTACTACAGCATCAGATGTTAGATTGTGTACAGTCAGAGCAGTACTACAGCATCAGATGTTAGATTGTTTACAGTCAGAGCAGTATAAGTAAGTACTACAGCATCAGATGTTAGATTGTTTACAGTCAGAGCAGTACTACAGCATCAGATGTTAGATTGTGTACAGTCAGAGCAGTATAAGTAAGTCTACAGCATCAGATGTTAGATTGTGTACAGTCAGAGCAGTATAAGTAAGTACTACAGCATCAGATGTTAGATTGTGTACAGTCAGAGCAGTACTACAGCATCAGATGTTAGATTGTGTACAGTCAGAGCAGTACTACAGCATCAGATGTTAGATTGTTTACAGTCAGAGCAGTACTCTGTTGTTAGATTGTGTACAGTCAGAGCAGTACTACAGCATCAGATGTTAGATTGTGTACAGTCAGAGCAGTATAATTTGTAGATGTTAGATTGTGTACAGTCAGAGCAGTATAAGTAAGTACATCAGATGTTAGATTGTGTACAGTCAGAGCAGTATAAGTAAGTACTACAGCATCAGATGTTAGATTATTTACAGTCAGAGCAGTACTACAGCATCAGATGTTAGATTGTGTACAGTCAGAGCAGTACTAGAGCAGTACTACAGCATCAGATGTTAGATTGTGTACAGTCAGAGCAGTACTACAGCATCAGATGTTAGATTGTGTACAGTCAGAGCAGTACTACAGCATCAGATGTTAGATTGTTTACAGTCAGAGCAGTACTACAGCATCAGATGTTAGATTGTTTACAGTCAGAGCAGTACTACAGCATCAGATGTTAGATTGTGTACAGTCAGAGCAGTATAAGTAAGTACTACAGCATCAGATGTTAGATTGTTTACAGTCAGAGCAGTAATACAGCATCAGATGTTAGATTGTGTACAGTCAGAGCAGTATAAGTAAGTACTACAGCATCAGATGTTAGATTGTGTACAGTCAGAGCAGTATTACAGCATCAGATGTTAGATTGTTTACAGTCAGAGCAGTACTACAGCATCAGATGTTAGATTGTGTACAGTCAGAGCAGTATAAGTAAGTACTACAGCATCAGATGTTAGATTGTGTACAGTCAGAGCAGTATATGTAAGTACTAGAGCTTCAGATGTTAGATTGTGTACAGTCAGAGCAGTACTACAGCATCAGATGTTAGATTGTGTACAGTCAGAGCAGTATAAGTAAGTACTACAGCATCAGATGTTAGATTGTGTACAGTCAGAGCAGTATAAGTAAGTACTACAGCATCAGATGTTAGATTGTGTACAGTCAGAGCAGTACTACAGCATCAGATGTTAGATTGTTTACAGTCAGAGCAGTACTACAGCATCAGATGTTAGATTGTGTACAGTCAGAGCAGTATAAGTAAGTACTACAGCATCAGATGTTAGATTGTGTACAGTCAGAGCAGTATAAGTAAGTACTACAGCATCAGATGTTAGATTGTGTACAGTCAGAACAGTATAAGTAAGTACTACAGCATCAGATGTTAGATTGTGTACATCTGTACAGTCAGAGCAGTATAAGTAAGTACTACAGCATCAGATGTTAGATTGTTTACAGTCAGAGCAGTATAAGTAAGTACTACAGCATCAGATGTTAGATTGTTTACAGTCAGAGCAGTATAAGTAAGTACTACAGCATCAGATGTTAGATTGTGTACAGTCAGAGCAGTATAAGTAAGTACTACAGCATCAGATGTTAGATTGTTTACAGTCAGAGCAGTATAAGTAAGTACTACAGCATCAGATGTTAGATTGTTTACAGTCAGAGCAGTACTACAGCATCAGATGTTAGATTGTTTACAGTCAGAGCAGTATAAGTAAGTACTACAGCATCAGATGTTAGATTGTTTACAGTCAGAGCAGTATAAGTAAGTACTACAGCATCAGATGTTAGATTGTTACATAATTTAATGTTTAATCAAGCAAATTAGCACTATTTGATGTTACAAATGTGATATATATTACTCTGAAAATATTTTGCAAACTTCTCATGTTTATAAATTAGGCATATCCTAGACAAATTTGCTCTTATTTTTTTTCAGAAGACCAGGGGGTATTAATTTGACTGACCAAATACATGGTCTGTAAAATTATGTTGAATCACCACCTTTCAAAGTGAAACACCTTAGTCTCAACCTAGAGTTATATGTTGTCTACCATAACCTGGAGTTATATGTTGTCTACCATAACCTGGAGTTATATGTTGTCTACCATAACCTGGAGTTATATGTTGTCTACCATAACCTGGAGTTATATGTTGTCTACCATAACCTGGAGTTATATGTTGTCTACCATAACCTTGAGTTATATGTTATCTACCATAGCCTGGAGTTCAATGTTGTCTACCATAACCTGGAGTTCAATGTTGTCTACCATAACCTGGAGTTATATGTTGTCTACCATAACCTGGAGTTATATGTTATCTACCATAGCCTGGAGTTATATGTTGTCTACCATAACCTGGAGTTATATGTTGTCTACCATAACCTGGAGTTATATGTTGTCTTATCTTAGTCTGGAGTTCAATGATGTCTACCATAACCTGGAGATATGTGGAGGTATATGTTGTCTACCATAACATTGAGTTATATGTTGTCTACCATAGTCTGGAGTTCAATGATGTCTACCATAACCTGGAGCTATATGTTGTCTACCATAACCTTGAGTTATATGTTGTCTACCGTAACCTGGAGTTATATGTTGTCTTCCATAACCTGGAGTTATATGTTGTCTACCATAACCTGGAGGTATATGTTGTCTACCATAGCCTGGAGTTCATTGATGTCTACCATAGCCTGAAGTTATATGTTGTCTACCATAACCTGGAGTTATATGTTGTCTATCATAGTCTGGAGCTATATGTTGTCTACCATAACCTGGAGTTATATGTTTTCTACCATAACCTTGAGTTATATGTTGTCTGCAATAACCTGGAGCTATATGTTGTCTACCATAACCTGGAGTTATATGTTGTCTACCATAACCTGGAGTTATATGTTGTCTATCATAGTCTGGAGGTATATGTTGTCTTTCATAGCCTGAAGTTATGTGTTGTCTACCATAACCTGGAGTTATATGTTGTCTATCATAGTCTGGAGATATATGTTGTCTACCATAACCTGGAGTTATATGTTGTCTACCATAACCTTGAGTTATATGTTGTCTGCAATAACCTGGAGCTATATGTTGTCTACCATAACCTGGAGTTATATGTTGTCTACCATAACCTGGAGTTATATGTTGTCTACTATAGCCTGAAGTTATATGTTGTCTACCATAATCTGGAGTTATATGTTGTCTACCATAACCTGGAGCTATATGTTGTCTGCAATAACCTGGAGCTATATGTTGTCTACCATAATCTGGAGTTATATGTTGTCTACCATAACCTTGAGTTATATGTTGTCTACAATAGTCTGGAGTTATATGATGTGTACTCCAATGTTTGTTATAAAACAATTGTTGAATAATTTGTTGTATAGATGTTAAAATGGATTGTCAATCCTGAAATAATTTCTAAATGGTCATCATTCTTGATTTGAAGGGCTCCTGTGGTACAGTTTTCCAAAGATAGAATATTACCAATACCTTCTAAGGTGAGTATATCCAATAAAAGCTTGAATCTTATCAACTAGATATGTGATTTGGTACTGTGACCTGATTGAGATAATGAGGCTACTGTGACCTGATTGAGATAATGAGGCTGCTGTGACCTGATTGAGATAATGAGGCTACTGTGACCTGATTGAAAAATGAGGCTGCTGTGACCTGATTGAGATAATGAGGCTGCTGTGACCTGATTGAGATAATGAGGCTACTGTGACCTGATTGAGATAATGAGGCTGCTGTGACCTGATTGAGATAATGAGGCTGCTGTGACCTGATTGAGATAATGAGGCTGCTGTGACCTGATTGAGATAATGAGGCTGCTGTGAACTGATTGAGATAATGAGGCTACTGTGACCTGATTGAGATAATGAGACTGCTGTGACCTGATTGAGATAATGAGGCTGCTGTGACCTGATTGAGTGTTTTCTTTAATTTCTCTCCACACGATATTTTTAGAAGGACTGGTAGAATTTTGAAGAAACTTGGTTGGTTCACTTGTTACCTTAATCCCTCTCCCAATTTTGACTAACGGTGAATTCTGCTCATATTTAATGAGGCTGCTGTGACTTGGTTGATTTCTTTAATCACTCTATGGGAAATCTTTCTGCACCTTATCTTAAGAAGAAATGATAAGAATTTTTAGGAAACTTGCTTTATAGACTTATTACATTAATTCCTTCTTCAGGTTTGAGTATCTGCAAACTCTATGCATACTTGATGAGACTGCTGTGACCTGATTGGCTGATATTTTGTGACACTCTAACTGAATGCTTTCCACATGTTATCTTTTGTAGGAACAAATGAATTATGAGGAGGCTTGGTTGGTAGACTTGTTACCTTAATCTCTTGTTAAAGTGTGATTATTGGCAAATTCTGTGCATATTTAATGAGGCTGGTGTGACCTGATTAGCTGATATTTTTTCCAGTTTTCCATGTTGATCTTGACTATGGATACACAAGCTCATCAACGTACTAATTTGCCAGAGTAATGATGCACTAAAATTTGATCACACAAATTTAGTATATTTACATAAAATACCCTAATATCCCAACTGTTGATCACTGCTAGTGTTTATCATATTAGAAAACAACACTTTCAAACAGGTTAATAGATTGAGAAATTAAGATGAAGGATTTTTTTCATTGACAGTCAATTTTATCACCTGGAAATTCATACTGGTCCCATAATTCAAAGATGAGGAAAACCACATTTCTTAAGACTTTTGACAAGGGTTATGCTGATAAGGGAATGATTTCTTAACAATATCTGACAAAAACTTCTGCTTGATACAGCTCTGATTAATATCAAATTCTAATCAAGTCTTCAGAATTGGATAGAGAAGTGGAGGAGGAATTGGCCTTGGAAATGAGTTGTGAAGTAGAAGACCAGTATGAGGTGTTAGATTGTTTACAGTTAGAGCAGTACAAGTAAGTACTACAGCATCAGATGTTAGATTGTTTACAGTCAGAGCAGTATAAGTAAGTACTACAGCATCAGATGTTAGATTGTTTACAGTCAGAGCAGTACTACAGCATCAGATGTTAGATTGTGTACAGTCAGAGCAGTACTACAGCATCAGATGTTAGATTGTGTACAGTCAGAGCAGTATTACAGCATCAGATGTTAGATTGTTTACAGTCAGAGCAGTACTACAGCATCAGATGTTAGATTGTGTACAGTCAGAGCAGTATAAGTAAGTACTACAGCATCAGATGTTAGATTGTTTACAGTCAGAGCAGTACTACAGCATCAGATATTAGATTGTGTACAGTCAGAGCAGTATAAGTAAGTACTACAGCATCAGATGTTAGATTGTTTACAGTCAGAGCAGTACTACAGCATCAGATGTTAGATTGTGTACAGTCAGAGCAGTATAAGTAAGTACTACAGCATCAGATGTTAGATTGTGTACAGTCAGAGCAGTATAAGTAAGTACTACAGCATCAGATGTTAGATTGTTTACAGTCAGAGCAGTACTACAGCATCAGATGTTAGATTGTGTACAGTCAGAGCAGTATAAGTAAGTACTACAGCATCAGATGTTAGATTGTTTACAGTCAGAGCAGTACTACAGCATCAGATGTTAGATTGTGTACAGTCAGAGCAGTATAAGTAAGTACTACAGCATCAGATGTTAGATTGTTTACAGTCAGAGCAGTACTACAGCATCAGATGTTAGATTGTGTACAGTCAGAGCAGTATAAGTAAGTACTACAGCATCAGATGTTAGATTGTGTACAGTCAGAGCAGTATAAGTAAGTACTACAGCATCAGATGTTAGATTGTGTACAGTCAGAGCAGTATAAGTAAGTACTACAGCATCAGATGTTAGATTGTGTACAGTCAGAGCAGTACTACAGCATCAGATGTTAGATTGTTTACAGTCAGAGCAGTATAAGTAAGTACTACAGCATCAGATGTTAGATTGTGTACAGTCAGAGCAGTATAAGTAAGTACTACAGCATCAGATGTTAGATTGTTTACAGTCAGAGCAGTATAAGTAAGTACTACAGCATCAGATGTTAGATTGTGTACAGTCAGAGCAGTACTACAGCATCAGATGTTAGATTGTGTACAGTCAGAGCAGTATAAGTAAGTACTACAGCATCAGATGTTAGATACAGCAGTAGTAAGTACTACAGCATAGATGTTAGTTGTGTACAGATTGTTACTACAGTCAGAGCAGTATAAGTAAGTACTACAGCATCAGATGTTAGATTGTGTACAGTCAGAGCAGTATAAGTAAGTACTACAGCATCAGATGTTAGATTGTGTACAGTCAGAGCAGTATAAGTAAGTACTACAGCATCAGATGTTAGATTGTGTACAGTCAGAGCAGTATAAGTAAGTACTACAGCATCAGATGTTAGATTGTGTACAGTCAGAGCAGTATAAGTAAGTACTACAGCATCAGATGTTAGATTGTGTACAGTCAGAGCAGTATAAGTAAGTACTACAGCATCAGATGTTAGATTGTGTACAGTCAGAGCAGTATAAGTAAGTACTACAGCATCAGATGTTAGATTGTGTACAGTCAGAGCAGTACTACAGCATCAGATGTTAGATTGTGTACAGTCAGAGCAGTATAAGTAAGTACTACAGCATCAGATGTTAGATTGTGTACAGTCAGAGCAGTACTACAGCATCAGATGTTAGATTGTGTACAGTCAGAGCAGTACTACAGCATCAGATGTTAGATTGTGTACAGTCAGAGCAGTATAAGTAAGTACTACAGCATCAGATGTTAGATTGTGTACAGTCAGAGCAGTACTACAGCATCAGATGTTAGATTGTGTACAGTCAGAGCAGTACTACAGCATCAGATGTTAGATTGTGTACAGTCAGAGCAGTACTACAGCATCAGATGTTAGATTGTGTACAGTCAGAGCAGTACTACAGCATCAGATGTTAGATTGTGTACAGTCAGAGCAGTATAAGTAAGTACTACAGCATCAGATGTTAGATTGTTTACAGTCAGAGCAGTATAAGTAAGTACTACAGCATCAGATGTTAGATTGTGTACAGTCAGAGCAGTATAAGTAAGTACTACAGCATCAGATGTTAGATTGTGTACAGTCAGAGCAGTATAAGTAAGTACTACAGCATCAGATGTTAGATTGTGTACAGTCAGAGCAGTATAAGTAAGTACTACAGCATCAGATGTTAGATTGTGTACAGTCAGAGCAGTATAAGTAAGTACTACAGCATCAGATGTTAGATTGTGTACAGTCAGAGCAGTATAATCAGTGTTAGATTGTGTCAGTCAGATCAGATGTTAGATTGTGTACAGTCAGAGCAGTATAAGTAAGTACTACAGCATCAGATGTTGTTAGATTGTGTACAGTCAGAGCAGTATAAGTAAGTACTACAGCATCAGATGTTAGATTGTGTACAGTCAGAGCAGTATAAGTAAGTACTACAGCATCAGATGTTAGATTGTGTACAGTCAGAGCAGTACTACAGCATCAGATGTTAGATTGTGTACAGTCAGAGCAGTACTACAGCACAGTCAGAGCAGTATAAGTAAGTACATCAGATGTTAGATTGTGTACAGTCAGAGCAGTATAAGTAAGTACTACAGCATCAGATGTTAGATTGTGTACAGTCAGAGCAGTACTACAGCATCAGATGTTAGATTGTGTACAGTCAGAGCAGTATAAGTAAGTACTACAGCATCAGATGTTAGATTGTGTACAGTCAGAGCAGTATAAGTAAGTACTACAGCATCAGATGTTAGATTGTGTACAGTCAGAGCAGTATAAGTAAGTACTACAGCATCAGATGTTAGATTGTGTACAGTCAGAGCAGTACTACAGCATCAGATGTAAGATTGTGTACAGTCAGAGCAGTATAAGTAAGTACTACAGCATCAGATGTTAGATTGTTACATCATTTAATGTTTAATCAAGTAAATTAGCACTATTTGATGTTACAAATGTGATATATATTACTCTGAAAATATTTTGCAAACTTCTCATGTTTATAAATTAGGCATATCCTGGACAAATTTGCTCTTATTTTTTTTCAGAAGACCAGGGGGTATTAATTTGACTGACCAAATACATGGTCTGTAAAATTATGTTGAATCACCACCTTTCAAAGTGAAACACCTTAGTCTCAACTTAGAGTTATATGTTGTCTACCATAACCTGGAGTTATATGTTGTCTACCATAACCTGGAGTTATATGTTGTCTACCATAACCTGGAGTTATATGTTGTCTACCATAACCTGGAGTTATATGTTATCTACCATAGCCTGGAGTTAAATGTTATCTAACATAGCCTGGAGTTCAATGTTGTCTACCATAACCTGGAGTTATATGTTGTCTACCATAACCTGGAGTTATATGTTATTTACCATAGCCTGGAGTTATATGTTGTCTACCATAACCTGGAGTTATATGTTGTCTATCTTAGTCTGGAGTTCAATGATGTCTACCATAACCTGGAGATATGTGGAGGTATATGTTGTCTACCATAACATTGAGTTATATGTTGTTTACCATAACCTGAAGTTTTATGTTGTCTATCATATCCTTAAGTTATATGTTGTCTATCATAACCTGGAGTTCAATCATGTCTACCATAGCCTGAAGTGATATGTTGTCTGCCATAACCTGGAGCTATATGTTGTCTACCATAATCTGGAGTTATATGTTGTCTACCATAACCTGGAGCTATATGTTGTCTGCAATAACCTGGAGCTATATGTTGTCTACCATAATCTGGAGTTATATGTTGTCTACCATAACCTTGAGTTATATGTTGTCTACCATAGTCTGGAGTTATATGATGTGTACTCCAATGTTTGTTATAAAACAATTGTTGAATAATTTGTTGTATAGATGTTAAAATGGATTGTCAATCCTGAAATAATTTCTAAATGGTCATCATTCTTGATTTGAAGGGCTCCTGTGGTACAGTTTTCCAAAGATAGAATATTACCAATACCTTCTAAGGTGAGTATATCCAATAAAAGCTTGAATCTTATCAACTAGATATGTGATTTGGTATTATTACATTTTTAGCAGTGAAATATAGGGATATCTCAAACTGATGAAAGTGATATTTTTCACTATATAACCTTTTTATATTTTTCACTAGTGAAAAATATCACTTTGAGGATTGAATAATCAGAGAGCCCAATACAAATCTACTCCAATTCTAGGCACTGGGAACACAACCTTCAACTCCACCGTAAATTTCCATTTTCTTGGCAGTCAGCAGACGATGCAAGCCAATTACTCTATGTTATCAGTGGTCAAACCCATCCCGGTTCTGAGAGTCTTGACAGTGAACCAAGGCATTTAAAAGAATCTTATCTTTGTCATTGATAGTGACAGCGACTAGGAGGGCGCCATACTTTACGTTTAAACCATTTTATTGTGTATAAGTGACATCAATAAATTACAAAATCCATGTCCAAACACAAATAAACATTCATTATGATTTATTCATGAGTCTGTATATTTTTACTGATTTTTCATAAAATGGACTGTTTTTTGCCGCACACAACATCGTTGTATAATGAGTGAGTTGTATCTGGAAAAAGCATGGTCAACTTACCCATTTTATAGTTATCGTAAGTTTGCCATTTTTTTGGTTTATTTTTGCAATGAAAATGTAATAAACAGAATATTTGATAGTGTCTTCAGAAATAACAAATATATTTCACTCGTGTGGCTAATATTTTGGTATCTTTCACAAGTGTGTAGCAATATATAAAGTAAAATTTGTTATTACTGAAGACACTATTAAATATCCTATATTTATTTTGTAATCCCACACCCCTACTAAATAAGAGGGGGTGGAGGGAGATATAGACACTTTGTGTGTATAATCTCTGTTATCATAGTGTCTCCACACCCTACTTAATAGAGGGGGTGGAGAGTGATATAGACACTTTGTATGTATAACCTCTGTTATCATAGTGTCCCCACACCCCTACTTAATAGATGGGGTGGAGAGAGATATAGACACTTTGTGTGTATAATCTGTTATAGTGTCCCCACACCCCTACTTACTAGATGGGGTGGAGAGATATAGACACTTTGTGTGTATAATCTCTGTTATAGTGTCCCCACACACCTACTTGATAGAGGGGGTGGAGAGAGATATAGACACTTTGTGTGTATAATCTCTGTTATCATAGTGTCCCCACACCCCTACTTGATAGAGGGGGTGGAGAGAGATATAGACACTTTGTGTGTATAATCTCTGTTATCATAGTGTCCCCACACCCCTACTTGATAGAGGGGGTGGAGAGAGATGTAGACACTTTGTGTGTATAATCTCTATTATCATAGTGTCCCCACACCCCTACTTGATAGAGGGGGTGGAGAGAGATATAGACACTTTGTGTGTATAATCTCTGTTATCATAGTGTCCCCACACCCCTACTTGATAGAGGGGGTGGAGAGAGATGTAGACACTTTGTGTGTATAATCTCTATTATCATAGTGTCCCCACACCCCTACTTGATAGAGGGGGTGGAGAGAGATATAGACACCTTGTGTGTATAATCTCTGTTATCATAGTGTCTCCACACCCCTACTTAATAGAGGGGGTGGAGGGAAATATAGACAGTTTGTGTGTATAATCTCTGTTATCATAGTGTCCCCACACACCTACTTGATAGAGGGGGTGGAGAGAGATATAGACACTTTGTGTGTATAATCTGTTATAGTGTCCCCACACCCCTACTTAATAGAGGGGGTGTCACTTTGTGTGTATAATCTGTTATAGTGTCACACCCCTACTTGATAGAGGGGGTGGAGAGAGATATAGACAGTTTGTGTGTATAATCTCTATTATCATAGTGTCCCCACACCCCTACTTAATAGAGGGGGTGGAGAGAGATGTAGACACTTTGTGTGTATAATCTGTTATAGTGTCCCCACACCCCTACTTGATAGAGGGGGTGGAGAGAGATATAGACAGTTTGTGTGTATAATCTCTATTATCATAGTGTCCCCACACCCCTACTTGATAGAGGGGGTGGAGAGAGATATAGACAGTTTGTGTGTATAATCTCTGTTATCATAGTGTCCCCACACCCCTACTTGATAGAGGGGGTGGAGAGAGATATAGACACTTTGTGTGTATAACCTCTGTTATTATAGTGTCCCCACACCCCTACTTGATAGAGGGGGTGGAGGGAGATATAGACACTTTGTGTCTATAATCTCTGTTATCATAGTGTCCCCACACCCCTACTTGATAGAGGGGGTGGAGAGAGATATAGACACTTTGTGTGTATAATCTGTTATAGTGTCCCCACACCCCTACTTAATAGAGGGGGTGGAGAGAGATGTAGACACTTTGTGTGTATAATCTCTGTTATCATAGTGTCCCCACACCCCTACTTGATAGAGGGGGTGGAGGGAGATATAGAATGCTTGAATTAATTTCAACCAAATTTGGCCTGAAACATCATTGAATGTAGGAATTGTTTTGATAAATTCATGATTTGATTCATCCCCAAAGGACTTTTGGGCAGGGCTCCAAAAGGGGAAGTTAAGCGATGTTTTGCTTCAAAATACTACGCTTTCTTAATGCTTGGATGTGTTTCCACCAAATTTTGTTTCAAACATCATGGTGAGTGGGGAATGATTTCTTAAATTCAAAAAGTTGGATCAACCCCTAGTTAATAGGAATGACCTTTATCTGCTTGAAAGGTCATAGGAATCAAATATATTGAAATGCTTAAGCAACTTCATCTCAATAACCAAAAGGCTCAGGATAATGATATTAGTCCTGTAGCATGTTAGGATGGAGAGCTACCAACTTTGTTAATATGAATGACATTGACCCACTTTCAATGTCACAGATTTCAAATATGTTAAAATGTTTAAATGACTGCTCAATAACCAAAAGGCCCAGGGAGCTGATATAGGGCCATCTTTCATGGTCACAGGGGTAAAATATAATAAAATGCTTAAGCAACTTCTTTTCAATAACCGAAAGGCCAAGGGTCTTGATACTTGGCCTGTAGCTTGCTTTTTCAACAAGTAATACATCTGGAATAGTGGCAATTATGTAGTGCATGTATAAAAAAATATAATTTCAAGTTTGCAGAAAGTGTCTTTCATATCCAACCAATGTCTTCTATGTAAGCTGTATTTAGAGTAGCTGAGTAATTTATTTTAGACCTTTTTTGCCTCTTTCATATATAGGTCTTTATAGTTGGATGACTGTAAAGGCCCATGGGCCTCTTGTTAAATCTGTTATCATAAGATCATAAGATCTAGTTCATAACTAGGGTATATGTTTACCTACTTTGAAATCTATTATTGATCTTGTGTTACAGGTTTTAATGAACTCAGGGAAGACTTCGGAGTCGGAATCGGATCAAGACACGTACTTTGACAGTACAATTAAATATCAGCAAAGGTATGGGTACTTAATGTTAAAATACATTCATACTGAAGTTACAAGTAATGCGTATTGTGTATTTATTGGTTTTAGTTATTCTAGTTTGAAGGATGAGCATAATACAGAACAATATAATAGCCTGTGTTGTCTACTGAACAGTATAGGCATGTAACACTGAGATCAAAAGTTCCTCCCAAAGGTTTTATTGAGGTCAAATGTCAAACTAAGTCTGTGAAAGTAGATACTTGATTCTGGAGTCACATGGTTGTATGACTATATCAAAGTCATTTTAATTCAAAGGTCAAAGTTATGCTTAACCCTTGTATTGCTGAAAGAAAATGAACCAGATTATGTGCTATATACAACAAACACAAGAGTTTAAATGAGTGGTCAAACAGGATAATTTATCATGTTTAATGCTGAGCTTTATTTTGATTCAGAAATGAGGATGTCATAGCAAAGAAAACAATGTCTAAAATGGTAAGTTCACATCCATGTATCAGCAGGAACACTGTATAGCAGGGTAAGTTCACATCAATGTATCAGCAGGAACACTGTATAGCAGGGTAAGTTCACATCCATGTATCAGCAGGAACACTGTATAGCAGGGTAAGTTCACATCCATGTATCAGCAGGAACACTGTATAGCAGGGTAAGTTCACATCCATGTATCAGCAGGAACACTGTATAGCAGGGTAAGTTCACATCCATGTATCAGCAGGAACACTGTATAGCAGGGTAAGTTCACATCCATGTATCAGCAGGAACACTGTATAGCAGGGTAAGTTCACATCAATGTATCAGCAGGAACACTGTATAGCAGGGTAAGTTCACATCAATGTATCAGCAGGAACACTGTATAGCAGGGTAAGTTCACATCCATGTATCAGCAGGAACACTGTATAGCAGGGTAAGTTCACATCCATGTATCAGCAGGAACACTGTATAGCAGGGTAAGTTCACATCAATGTATCAGCAGGAACACTGTATAGCAGGGTAAGTTCACATCAATGTATCAGCAGGAACACTGTATAGCAGGGTAAGTTCACATCCATGTATCAGCAGGAACACTGTATAGCAGGGTAAGTTCACATCAATGTATCAGCAGGAACACTGTATAGCAGGGTAAGTTCACATCCATGTATCAGCAGGAACACTGTATAGCAGGGTAAGTTCACATCAATGTATCAGCAGGAACACTGTATAGCAGGGTAAGTTCACATCCATGTATCAGCAGGAACACTGTATAGCAGGGTAAGTTCACATCAATGTATCAGCAGGAACACTGTATAGCAGGGTAAGTTCACATCAATGTATCAGCAGGAACACTGTATAGCAGGGTAAGTTCACATCAATGTATCAGCAGGAACACTGTATAGCAGGGTAAGTTCACATCAATGTATCAGCAGGAACACTGTATAGCAGGGTAAGTTCACATCAATGTATCAGCAGGAACACTGTATAGCAGGGTAAGTTCACATCCATGTATCAGCAGGAACACTGTATAGCAGGGTAAGTTCACATCCATGTATCAGCAGGAACACTGTATAGCAGGGTAAGTTCACATCCATGTATCAGCAGGAACACTGTATAGCAGGGTAAGTTCACATCCATGTATCAGCAGGAACACTGTATAGCAGGGTAAGTTCACATCCATGTATCAGCAGGAACACTGTATAGCAGGGTAAGTCACATCCATGTATCAGCAGGAACACTGTATAGCAGGGTAAGTTCACATCCATGTATCAGCAGGAACACTGTATAGCAGGGTAAGTTCACATCCATGTATCAGCAGGAACACTGTATAGCAGGGTAAGTTCACATCCATGTATCAGCAGGAACACTGTATAGCAGGGTAAGTTCACATCAATGTATCAGCAGGAACACTGTATAGCAGGGTAAGTTCACATCAATGTATCAGCAGGAACACTGTATAGCAGGGTAAGTTCACATCAGTATCAGCAGGAACACTGTATAGCAGGGTAAGTTCACATCAATGTATCAGCAGGAACACTGTATAGCAGGGTAAGTTCACATCCATGTATCAGCAGGAACACTGTATAGCAGGGTAAGTTCACATCCATGTATCAGCAGGAACACTGTATAGCAGGGTAAGTTCACATCAATGTATCAGCAGGAACACTGTATAGCAGGGTAAGTTCACATCAATGTATCAGCAGGAACACTGTATAGCAGGGTAAGTTCACATCCATGTATCAGCAGGAACACTGTATAGCAGGGTAAGTTCACATCCATGTATCAGCAGGAACACTGTATAGCAGGGTAAGTTCACATCCATGTATCAGCAGGAACACTGTATAGCAGGGTAAGTTCACATCAATGTATCAGCAGGAACACTGTATAGCAGGGTAAGTTCACATCAATGTATCAGCAGGAACACTGTATAGCAGGGTAAGTTCACATCAATGTATCAGCAGGAACACTGTATAGCAGGGTAAGTTCACATCAATGTATCAGCAGGAACACTGTATAGCAGGGTAAGTTCACATCAATGTATCAGCAGGAACACTGTATAGCAGGGTAAGTTCACATCCATGTATCAGCAGGAACACTGTATAGCAGGGTAAGTTCACATCAATGTATCAGCAGGAACACTGTATAGCAGGGTAATTCACAGATATAACCAGGATGTATCAGCAGGAATCACATCAATGTATCAGCAGGAACACTGTATAGCAGGGTAAGTTCACATCAATGTATAAAAATGATGGACTAATGATACAGATTCGAAATCTCTCTTATATGTGTCATTCATTTCCTCTCTTCCATACTTTTTCTTAATGAGGGTAAAATGATAGGTGCTGTAACTAATCTTGGTATAATGTAAATTGAATAATTACTCTCTAGGATTATGTTTATCTGTCACAGATATAACCAGGAGTGTATTATTACCCCTAGGGATCTAGTATCTATCTGTCACAGATATAACCAGGAGTGTATTATTACCCCTAGGGATCTAGTATCTATCTGTTACAGATATAACCAGGAGTGTATTATTACCCCTAGGGATCTAGTATGTTAATCTGTTACAGATATAACCAGGAGTGTATTATTACCCCTAGGGATCTAGTATGTTAATCTGTTACAGATATAACCAGGAGTGTATTATTACCCCTAGGGATCTAGTATGTTAATCTGTTTACAGATATAACCAGGAGTGTATTATTACCCCTAGGGATCTAGTATGTTAATCTGTTTACAGATATAACCAGGAGTGTATTATTACCCCTAGGGATCTAGTATGTTAATCTGTTTACAGATATAACCAGGAGTGTATTATTACCCCTAGGGATCTAGTATGTTAATCTGTTTACAGATATAACCAGGAGTGTATTATTACCCCTAGGGATCTAGTATGTTAATCTGTTTACAGATATAACCAGGAGTGTATTATTACCCCTAGGGATCTAGTATCTATCTGTTACAGATATAACCAGGAGTGTATTATTACCCCTAGGGATCTAGTATGTTAATCTGTTACAGATATAACCAGGAGTGTTTATTACAGATCTGTTTACAGATATAACCAGGAGTGTATTATTACCCCTAGGGATCTATTATGTTAATCTGTTTACAGATATAACCAGGAGTGTATTATTACCCCTAGGGATCTAGTATGTTAATCTGTTTACAGATATAACCAGGAGTGTATTATTACCCCTAGGGATCTAGTATGTTAATCTGTTACAGATATAACCAGGAGTGTATTATTACCCCTAGGGATCTAGTATGTTAATCTGTTTACAGATATAACCAGGAGTGTATTATTACCCCTAGGGATCTAGTATGTTAATCTGTTTACAGATATAACCAGGAGTGTATTATTACCCCTAGGGATCTAGTATGTTAATCTGTTTACAGATATAACCAGGAGTGTATTATTACCCCTAGGGATCTAGTATGTTAATCTGTTTACAGATATAACCAGGAGTGTATTATTACCCCTAGGGATCTAGTATGTTAATCTGTTACAGATATAACCAGGAGTGTATTATTACCCCTAGGGATCTAGTATGTTAATCTGTTTACAGATATAACCAGGAGTGTATTATTACCCCTAGGGATCTAGTATGTTAATCTGTTACAGATATAACCAGGAGTGTATTATTACCCCTAGGGATCTAGTATGTTAATCTGTTTACAGATATAACCAGGAGTGTATTATTACCCCTAGGGATCTAGTATGTTAATCTGTTTACAGATATAACCAGGAGTGTATTATTACCCCTAGGGATCTAGTATGTTAATCTGTTTACAGATATAACCAGGAGTGTATTATTACCCCTAGGGATCTAGTATGTTAATCTGTTACAGATATAACCAGGAGTGTATTATTACCCCTAGGGATCTAGTATGTTATATATAACAGGAGTGTATTATTACCCCTAGGGATCTAGTATGTTAATCTGTTACAGATATAACCAGGAGTGTATTATTACCCCTAGGGATCTATTATGTTAATCTGTTTACAGATATAACCAGGAGTGTATTATTACCCCTAGGGATCTAGTATCCTATTGTTCCAGATATAACCAGGAGTGTATTATTACCCCTAGGGATCTAGTATGTTAATCTGTTTACAGATATAACCAGGAGTGTATTATTACCCCTAGGGATCTAGTATGTTAATCTGTTTACAGATATAACCAGGAGTGTATTATTACCCCTAGGGATCTAGTATGTTAATCTGTTACAGATATAACCAGGAGTGTATTATTACCCCTAGGGATCTAGTATGTTAATCTGTTTACAGATATAACCAGGAGTGTATTATTACCCCTAGGGATCTAGTATGTTAATCTGTTACAGATATAACCAGGAGTGTATTATTACCCCTAGGGATCTAGTATGTTAATCTGTTTACAGATATAACCAGGAGTGTATTATTACCCCTAGGGATCTAGTATCCTATTGTTACAGATATAACCAGGAGTGTATTATTACCCCTAGGGATCTAGTATGTTAATCTGTTACAGATATAATCTGGAGTGTATTATTACCCCTAGGGATCTAGTATGTTAATCTGTTTACAGATATAACCTGGAGTGTATTATTACCCCTAGGGATCTAGTATGTTAATCTGTTACAGATATAACCAGGAGTGTATTATTACCCCTAGGGATCTAGTATGTTAATCTGTTTACAGATATAACCAGGAGTGTATTATTACCCCTAGGGATCTAGTATGTTAATCTGTTTACAGATATAACCAGGAGTGTATTATTACCCCTAGGGATCTAGTATCCTACTGTTCCAGATATAACCAGGAGTGTATTATTACCCCTAGGGATCTAGTATGTTAATCTGTTACAGATATAACCAGGAGTGTATTATTACCCCTAGGGATCTAGTATGTTAATCTGTTTACAGATATAACCAGGAGTGTATTATTACCCCTAGGGATCTAGTATGTTAATCTGTTTACAGATATAACCAGGAGTGTATTATTACCCCTAGGGATCTAGTATCTATGTTAATCTGTTTACAGATATAACCAGGAGTGTATTATTACCCCTAGGGATCTAGTATGTTAATCTGTTACAGATATAACCAGGAGTGTATTATTACCCCTAGGGATCTAGTATGTTAATCTGTTACAGATATAACCAGGAGTGTATTATTACCCCTAGGGATCTAGTATCTATCTGTTACAGATATAACCAGGAGTGTATTATTACCCCTAGGGATCTAGTATGTTAATCTGTTTACAGATATAACCAGGAGTGTATTATTACCCCTAGGGATCTAGTATGTTAATCTGTTTACAGATATAACCAGGAGTGTATTATTACCCCTAGGGATCTAGTATGTTAATCTGTTTACAGATATAACCAGGAGTGTATTATTACCCCTAGGGATCTAGTATGTTAATCTGTTTACAGATATAACCAGGAGTGTATTATTACCCCTAGGGATCTAGTATGTTAATCTGTTACAGATATAACCAGGAGTGTATTATTACCCCTAGGGATCTAGTATCTATCTGTTACAGATATAACCAGGAGTGTATTATTACCCCTAGGGATCTAGTATCTATCTGTTACAGATATAACCAGGAGTGTATTATTACCCCTAGGGATCTATATGTTAATCTGTTTACAGATATAACCAGGAGTGTATTATTACCCCTCTAGGGATCTGTTTACTAGTATAACCAGTAATATTTAATCTGTTTACAGATATAACCAGGAGTGTATTATTACCCCTAGGGATCTAGTATGTTAATCTGTTACAGATATAACCAGGAGTGTATTATTACCCCTAGGGATCTAGTATGTTAATCTGTTTACAGATATAACCAGGAGTGTATTATTACCCCTAGGGATCTAGTATCTATCTGTTACAGATATAACCAGGAGTGTATTATTACCCCTAGGGATCTAGTATGTTAATCTGTTTACAGATATAACCAGGAGTGTATTATTACCCCTAGGGATCTAGTATGTTAATCTGTTACAGATATAACCAGGAGTGTATTATTACCCCTAGGGATCTAGTATGTTAATCTGTTACAGATATAACCAGGAGTGTATTATTACCCCTAGGGATCTAGTATGTTAATCTGTTTACAGATATAACCAGGAGTGTATTATTACCCCTAGGGATCTAGTTGTACACAGTTAACCAGGAGTGTTATTGTCTAGTATGTTCTGTTTAGATATAACCAGGAGTGTTATTATTACTGGTTACAGATATAACCAGGAGTGTATTATTACCCCTAGGGATCTAGTATGTTAATCTGTTTACAGATATAACCTGGAGTGTATTATTACCCCTAGGGATCTAGTATGTTAATCTGTTACAGATATAACCAGGAGTGTATTATTACCCCTAGGGATCTAGTATGTTAATGATATAACCAGTATGTTAATCTGTTTACAGATATAACCACAGCATTATTACCCCTAGGGATCCTAGTATTAATCTGTGTTACAAAATAACAGGATGTACCAGTTATACAGCTTGTTAATCTGTATTAACTAGTGTATTATTACCAAAGATATAATTTGGATTACTGTCTAGGGATCTAGCATTATGTTAATCTGTTACAGCATATGGATGTGAAACAGGTGTATAGTTAATCTGTATCAGTATATAACCATTGTCAGATACATGTGGTCTTAAAGGAATGACTCAAATAACCAAAATATGTTAGTAAATATAGTTTCAGATTAGCCACTTGTGAAACCTTATCAAAGTGCAGCCAAAGTATTATAGACTTTTTGGAAGAGATTTCAGTGAAGACAGTGCAATGTTCTATAGGAACACAGTTATAGCAACAGCATAAGTCAAAACACCTCCTCATCGTACAAAATTACAGGAATAATTGTTATTGCTTTTAGTATTTCTAATATTAAAAAATTCTGCTGAAGAAGCCTAGATAGATACAATTATGGCAACAATCTGTATCTAGATATATACTTGATCAGATACAGCATTGGAACAGTTGAACTAGATCAGATCAGATACAGCATTGGAAAAGTCAAACTAGATCAGATCAAATACAGCATTGGGACAGTGAAACTAGATCAGATCAGATACAGCATTGGACAGTGTGTTAAACTAGATCAGATGACAGACATTGGAAAAATGATATTCAGAGTTCATTGGAACAGTCAAACTAGATCAGATACAGTTAATGTGTTTGGTTGAAGAAGTCAAAACTAGATCAGATCAGATACAGCATTGGGACAGTCAAACTAGATCAGATACAACGGTGGAACAGTGAATATAGATCAGAACAGATACAGCATTGGAACAGTCAAACTAGATCAGATACAGCATTGGAACAGTCAAACTAGATCAGATACAATGTTGGATCAGATACAGCATTGGAAAAGTCAAACTAGATCAGATCAGATACAGCATTGGAAAAGTCAAACTAGATCAGATCAAATACAGCATTGGGACAGTGAAACTAGATCAGATTAGATACAGCATTGGGACAATCAAACTAGATCAGATACAACGTTGGAACAGTGAAACTAGATCAGATCAGATACAGTATTGGAACAGTCAAACTAGATCAGATACAGCATTGGAACAGTGAAACTAGATCAGATCAGATACAGCATTGGAACAGTGAAACTAGATCAGATCAGATACAGCATTGGAACACTCAAACTAGATCAGATACAGCATTGGAACAGTGAAACTAGATCAGATCAGATACAGCATTGGAACAGTCAAACTAGATCAGATCAGATACAGTATTGGAACAGTCAAACTAGATCAGATACAGCATTGGAACAGTGAAACTAGATCAGATCAGATACAGCATTGGAACAGTCAAACTAGATCAGATACAGCATTGGGACAGTCAAACTAGATCAGATCAGATACAACATTGGAACAGTCAAACTAGATCAGATACAGCATTGGAACAGTCAAACTAGATCAGATCAGATACAGCATTGGAACAGTCAAACTAGATCAGATCAGATACAGCATTGGAACAGTCAAACTAGATCAGATACAGCATTGGAACAGTCAAACTAGATCAGATACAGCATTGGAACAGTCAAACTAGATCAGATCAGATACAGCATTGGAACAGTTCACTAGATCAGATACAGCATTGGAACAGTCAAACTAGATCAGAACAGATACAGCATTGGAACAGTCAAACTAGATCAGATCAGATACAGCATTGAAATAGTCAAACTAGATGAGATCAGATACAGCTTTGAAACAGTGAAACTAGATCAGATCAGATCAGATACAGCATTGGAACAGTCAAATTAGATCAGATCAGATACAGCATTGGAAAAGTCAAACTAGATCAGATCAGATACAGTATTGGGACAGTGAAACTAGATCAGATCAGATACAGCATTGGGACAGTCAAACTAGATCAGAACAGATACAGCATTGGAACAGTCAAACTAGATCAGATCAGATACAGCATTGAAATAGTTGGAACAGTCAAACTAGATCAGATCAGATACAGCATTGAAATAGTGAAACTAGATCAGATCAGATACAGTATTGGAACAGTCAAACTAGATCAGATCAGATACAGCATTGGAAAAGTCAAACTAGATCAGATCAGATACAGCATTGGAAAAGTCAAACTAGATCAGATCAGATACAGTATTGGGACAGTGAAACTAGATCAGATCAGATACAGCTTTGGAACAGTCAAACTACATTAAATCTGATACAACATTGGTACAGTCAAACTAGATCAGATCAGATACAGCATTGGAACAGTTAAACTAGATCAGATCAGATACAGCATTGGAACAGTCAAACTAGATCAGATACAGCATTGGAACAGCATTGGAACAGTCAAACTAGATCAGATACAGCATTGGAACAGTAAAACTAGATCAGAACAGATACAGCATTGGAACAGTCAAACTAGATCAGATCAGATACAGCATTGGAACAGTCAAACTAGATCAGATCAGATACAGCTTTGGAACAGTGAAACTAGATCAGATACAGCATTGGAACAGTCAAACTAGATCAGATACAGTATTGGAACAGTCAAACTAGATCAGATACAACATTGGAACAGTCAAACTAGATCAGATACAGCATTGGAACAGTCAAACTACATCAGATCAGATACAATGTTGGAACAGTCAAACTAGATCAGATCAGATACAGCATTGGAACAAACTAGATCAGATCAAATACAGCATTGGAACAGTCAAACTAGATCAGAACAGATACAGCATTGGAACAGTGAATCTAAATAAGATCAGATACAGTATTGGAACAGTCAAACTAAATCAGATCAGATACAGCATTGGAAAAGTCAAACTAGATCAGATACACTAGATCAGATCAGATACAGATCAGATCAGATACAGCATTGGAACAGTCAAACTAGATCAGATACAGCATTGGGACAGTCAAACTAGATCAGATCAGATACAACATTGGAACAGTTAAACTAGATCAGATACAGCATTGGGACAGTCAAACTAGATCAGATCAGATACAACATTGGAACAGTTAAACTAGATCAGATCAGATACAGCATTGGGACAGTCAAACTAGATCAGATACAGCATTGGGACAGTGAAACTAGATCAGATTGGGAACAGTCAAACTAGATCAGATCAGATACAGCATTGGAACAGTCAAACTAGATCAGATACAGCATTGGAGTCAAACTAGATCAGATCAGATACAGCATTGGGACAATCAAACTAGATCAGATACAGCATTGGAACAGTCAAACTAGATCAAATCTGATACAACATTGGTACAGTCAAACTAGATCAGATACAGCATTGGAACAGTCAAACTAGATCAGAACAGATACAGCATTGGAACAGTCAAACTAGATCAGATCAGATACAGCATTGGAACAGTCAAACTAGATCAGATACAGCATTGGAACACTCAAACTAGATCAGAACAGATACAGCATTGGAACAGTCAAACTAGATCAAATCTGATACAACATTGGTACAGTCAAACTAGATCAGATCAGATACAGCATAGATCAGAACAGATGCAGCATTGGAACAGTCAAACTAGATACAGATACAGCATACATTGGAACAGTCAAACAGATACAGCATTGGAACAGTCAAACTAGAACAGATACAGCATTGGGACAGTCAAACTAGATCTGATACAACATTGGAACAGTCAAACTAGATCAGAACAGATACAGCATTGGAACAGTCAAACTAGATCAAATCTGATACAACATTGGTACAGTCAAACTAGATCAGATACAACATTGGAACAGTCAAACTAGATCTGATACAACATTGGAACAGTCAAACTAGATCAGATACAACGTTTGAACAGTCAAACTAGATCAGATCAGATACAGCATTGGAACAGTCAAACTAGATCAGATCAGATACAGCATTGGAACAGTCAAACTAGATCAGATCAGATACAGCATTTGGACAGTCAAACTAGATCAGATCAGATACAGCAATGGGACAGTCAAACTAGATCAGATACAATGTTGGAACAGTCAAACTAGATCAGATCAGATACAGCATTGGAACAAACTAGATCAGATCAAATACAGCATTGGAACAGTCAAACTAGATCAGAACAGATACAATCAGATTTGGAACAGTCAAACTAGATCAGATCAGATACAGCATTGGAACAGTCAAACTAGATCAGATCAGATACAGCATTGGAACAGTCAAACTAGATCAGATACAGCATTGGAACAGTCAAACTAGATCAGATCAGATACAGCATTGGAACAGTCAAACTAGATCAGATACAGCATTGGAACAGTCAAACTAGATCAGATCAGATACAGCATTGGAACAGTCAAACTAGATCAGATCAGATACAGCATTGGAACAGTCAAACTAGATCAGATCAGATACAGCATTGGAACAGTCAAACTAGATCAGATCAGATACAGCATTGGGACAGTCAAACTAGATCAGATACAACGTTGGAACAGTCAAACTAGATCAGAACAGATACAGCATTGGGACAGTCAAACTAGATCAGATACAACATTGGAACAGTCAAACTAGATCAGAACAGATACAGCATTGGAACAGTGAATCTAAATAAGATCAGATACAGTATTGGAACAGTCAAACTAAATCAGATCAGATACAGCATTGGAAAAGTCAAACTAGATCAGATCAGATACAGCATTGGAAAAGTCAAACTAGATCAGATCAGATACAGCATTGGAACAGTCAAACTACATTAAATCTGATACAACATTGGTACAGTCAAACTAGATCAGATCAGATACAGCATTGGAACAGTAAAACTAGATCAGAACAGATACAGCATTGGAACAGTCAAACTAGATCAGATCAGATACAGCATTGAAATAGTGAAACTAGATCAGATCAGATACAGTATTGGAACAGTCAAACTAGATCAGATACAACATTGGAACAGTCAAACTAGATCAGATACAGCATTGGAACAGTCAAACTAGATCAGATCAGATACAGCATTGGAACAGTCAAACTAGATCAGATCAGATACAGCATTGGAACAGTGAAACTAGATCAGATCAGATACAGCATTGGAACAGTGAAACTAGATCAGATACAGCATTGGAACAGTGAAACTAGATCAGATCAGATACAGCATTGGAACAGTCAAATTAGATCAGATCAGATACAGCATTGGGACAGTCAAACTAGATCAGATCAGATACAGCATTGGGACAGTCAAACTAGATCAGATCAGATACAGCATTGGAACAGTCAAACTAGATCAGATCAGATACAGCATTGGGACAGCATTGGGACAGTCAAACTAGATCAGATCAGATACAGCATTGGAACAGTCAAACTAGATCAGACCAGATACAGCATTTGGAAATGAAAACTCCTGTATGTATTTTTAGAAATATATTGTTGTTTCTCTATTGCAGGTATTTATCTGCAACACCAATTTCCCCACCTCCAAAGTCTGCCAAGGATTTTACATCCGGACCACCAATTTCCCCCCGTCAAAAGTCTGCCATGGCTTTTACACCCACAGCACCACCTCCCCCACCTCCGAAGTCTGCCATGGCTTTTACATCAGCAGCACCACCTCCCCCACCTCCAAAGTCTGCCGTGGCTTTTACATCCGCAACACCACCTCCCCCACCTCCAAAGTCTGCCATGGCTTTTACACCTGCAACACCAATTCCCCCACCTCCAAAATCTGCCAAGACTTTTACATCCGGACCACCCATTCCCCCCCATCGAAAGTCTGCCATGGCTTTTACACCTGCAACACCAATTCCCCCACCTCCAAAGTCTGCGTTAGCTTTTACACCCGCAGCACCACCTCCCCCACCTCCAAAGACTGCCATGGCATTTACACCCGGAACACCACCTCCCCCACCTCCGAAGTCTGCCGTAGCTTTTACATCCGCAACATCACCTCCCCCACCTCCCCCACCTCCCCCACCTCCAAAGTCTGCCATGGCTTTTACACCTGCAACACCAATTCCCCCACCTCCAAAGTCTGCCGTGGCTTTTACATCCGCAACACCACCTCCCCCACCTCCCCCCCATCGAAAGTCTGCCATGGCTTTTACACCTGCAACACAATGTACCCAACGTGCTCGAAAGTCTAGGTTGGCTTTTACACCCGCAGCACCACCTCCCCCTTCTCCACAGCATGGGAGATCTTCAAGACAGACTTCCATATGTAATAGATTCTCAGGAGCTGATGAATGCTTATTGGACAGAGTCTCCTCTCCGGTGACTGAAGGATTATCGCATTGTTTTGGCCAATCTCAGCAATCTGCAAGGCCTTTATCATCAGCCAATAGAGGTGGAAAGTCTACAGAAGACCTGATATCTCTAAGTGTATTGGTATGTAAAACAATGTTTATATTTATTCTTCTTTGTACACATGTCTGTACACTTGACATGTAAATGTAAGGAAAATCTTCCAGTATACTGACCTCAGTTTACAGTTTTAACTGACACAGAGAAAAAGTCATATTAACACATTTTTAGCCCACCATCTAATAGATGGTGGGTTAATTAAAATCACCCTGCGTCCGTGGTCCGTCGTCCGTCCGTCTAGGCGTCCGGTCCGTCCGTCCGTAAACAATTCTTGTTACCGCTATTTCTGGAAAAGTACTGGATGGATCTTTCTCAAATTTCATATGCAGGTTCCCCTTGGTCCCTAGTTGTGCATTGTACCTTTTTTGAACTGATTCCCATTGAAGATGGCAGACAGGTGGCCATCTTGGATTTTGGAAGTAAAAGTTTGTTACCGCTATTTCTGGAAAAGTACTGGATGGATCTTTCTCAAATTTCATATGCAGTTTCCCCTTTGTCCCTAGTTGTGCATTGTACCTTTTTTGGACTGATTCGAATTCAAGATGGCCGACAGGTGGCCATCTTGGATTTTGGAAGTATAAGTTTGTTACTGCTATTTCTTGGAAAGTACTGGATGGATCTTTCTCAAATTTCATATGCAGGTTCCCTTTGGTTCCAAGTTGTGCATTATACCTTTTTGGACTGATCCGAAATCAATATGGCTGACAGGCAGCCATCTTGAATTTTGAGAGTAAAATCTTGTTACTGCTATATCTGAGGAAGTCCTGGATGGATCCTTCTGATATTTTATAGATATTGGTTTCCCTTTGTCCCTAGTTGTGCATTGTACCTTTTTTGGACCGATTTGAAATCAAGGTGGCCCACAGACAGCCATCTTGGATGTCGACAGTAATACAGCACAAGCATATTGTCCATTATCCACCTGTAACTGACTGCTATCTAATAATACTTTAGGATCTTTTTCAAATGATATTTGCTAATAGGTGCTTAATAAAAATATCTTGTGCCATCATTGAGTACATTCAGTGAAGACCAGTTCATGAACATTTACAACACCTGTAACAAACAAACAAAAAAAAAAAACAAATCTTCAAGAACTGAAAACAGATCCTCAAATGGTGGGCGCCAAGATCCCTCTGGGATCTCTTGTTAGCTTCTTATCATCAATTGGACAGCTGTTCAAAGAGTCCTTCATCTGGGGTCTGTGGTTCATTTGCTTGTCTTTAAACCATCCTATTTCTTGAGAAACAATGAATGGATTTTTCTGATATTTCATAGATGAACTACCCTGAATCTTTCATTGGGCAGGGCAAATTTGGGAACTAATGCAAATAAATTGCCAACATGCATCAGTCTTGAATTTTGACAGTTTTTGTGTGTTATTGTCGGATTTTACTAAGATTTTACATTAAGATTCCCTGGGGTCCTAATGTTGTAAACAATTTCAATGTTACTACAGATCTGAAAAAGTTTATTATCGCTATTTCTTGAGAATACCTTGTTTGATAGAGGCCTCTCATATACATACTGGTTATGCATCATTAATTGAAAGACTGATTGAATAACAAAATGACTTAAGGTTGCCATGTTGGATTTGACAAATTTCAATTTCATACATAGGCTACCATTGGTCCCTGGTTGTGTATGATCAATTTTAGATTAGATTGGGAAAACAAAATAACTGACTAAAGGGCAAATTAGAGGAAAGAAGGGCAAAAGAGACTTTTAATATAAACCCAATTGATAAAAGATAATATAATGGGTGCCAAGATCCTTATCTTATGTTACAATTTAATTTCTGCATTCAAAGAGGATATCATAATAAATAGTTCCTTTGTTTAAGTTTATAAATTTCAGATTTTGGAATCAGAAAGTATTTCATTTGAAGAAAAACACCCAGTATTGGCACCGTAAGAAAATACTCATTGCTGGTACTATATATTGTTGTTGGTACTGTAAGTAAACACCCATTGTTGGTACTATAAGTAAACACCCATTGTTGGTACTGTAAGAAAACACCCATTGTTGGTACTGTAAGAAAACACTCATTGTTGTTACTGTAAGTAAACACCCATTGTTGGTACTGTAAGTAAACACCCATTGTTGGTACTGTAAGAAAACACCCATTGTTGGTACTGTACGAAAACACTCATTGTTGGTACTGTAAGAAAACACCCATTGCTGGTACTGTAAGAAAACACCTGTTGCTGGTACTGTAAGAAAACGCTCATTGCTGGTACTTTAAGAAAACACCCATTGTTGGTACTGTAAGAAAACGCTCATTGCTGGCACTGTAAGAAAACACTCATTGTTGGTACTGTAAGAAAACACCCATTGTTGGTACTGTAAGAAAACACCCATTGTTGGTACTGTAAGAAAACGCCCATTGTTGCTTCGATAAGAAAACACCCATTGCTGGTACTGTAAGAAAACGCCCATTGTTGCTTCGATAAGAAAACACCCATTGCTGGTACTGTAAGTAAACACTCATTGTTGGTACTGTAAGAAAACACCCATTGCTGGTACTGTATGAAAACACCCGTTGCTGGTACTTTAAGAAAACACCCATTGCTGGTACTTTAAGAAAACACCCATTGCTGGTACTGTAAGAAAACACTCATTGTTGGTACTGTAAGAAAACACTCATTGTTGGTACTGTAAGAAAACACTCATTGTTGGTACTGTAAGAAAACACCCATTGTTGGTACTGTAAGAAAACACCCATTGTAGCTTCGATAAGAAAACACCAATTGCTGGTACTGTAAGAAAACACCCATTGCTGGCACTGTAAGAAAACACCCATTGCTGGTACTGTAAGAAAACACCCATTGCTGGTACTGTAAGAAAACACTCATTGTTGGTACTGTTAGAGACACCCATTGTTGGTACACCCATTGTTGGTACTGTAAGAAAACACCCATTGTTGGTACTGTAAGAAAACACCCATTGTTGCTGCAATAAGAAAACACCCATTGCTGGTACTGTAAGAAAACACCCATTGCTGGTACTGTAAGAAAACACCCGTTGCTGGTACTGTAAGAAAACACCCATTGTAGCTTCGATAAGAAAACACCCATTGTTGGTACTGTAAGAAAACACCCATTGCTGGTACTGTAAGAGAACACCCGTTGCTGGTACTGTAAGAAAACACCCATTGCTGGTACTGTAAGAAAACACTCATTGTTGGTACTGTAAGAAAACACTCATTGTTGGTACTGTAAGAAAACACCCATTGCTGGTACTGTAAGAAAACACTCATTGTTGGTACTGTAAGAAAACACTCATTGTTGGTACTGTAAGAAAACACCCATTGCTGGTACTGTAAGAAAACACTCATTGTTGGTACTGTAAGAAAACACTCATTGTTGGTACTGTAAGAAAACACCCATTGTTGGTACTGTAAGAAAACGCCCATTGTTGCTTCGATAAGAAAACACCCATTGCTGGTTCTGTATGAAAAAAACCCATTGCTGGTACTGTAAATAAACACCCATTGTTGGTACTGTAAGAAAACACCCATTGTTGGTACTGTAAGAAAACACTCATTGTTGGTACTGTAAGTAAACACCCATTGTTGGTACTGTAAGTAAACACTGATTGTTGGTACTGTAAGTAAACACCCATTGTTGGTACTGTAAGAAAACACTCATTGTTGGTACTGTAAGTAAACACCCATTGTTGGTACTGTAAGAAAACACTCATTGTTGGTACTGTAAGTAAACACCCATTGTTGGTACTGTAAATAAACACCCATTGTTGGTACTGTAAGAAAACACCCATTGTTGGTACTGTAAGAAAACACCCATTGTTGGTACTGTACGAAAACACTGATTGTTTGTACTGTAAGAAAACACCCATTGCTGGTACTGTAAGAAAACACCGTTGCTGGTACTTTAAGAAAACACCCATTGCTGGTACTGTAAGAAAACACCCATTGCTGGTACTGTAAGAAAACACCCATTGCTGGTACTGTAAGAAAACACTCATTGTTAGTACTGTAAGAAAACACCCATTGTTGCTTCGATAAGAAAACACCCATTGCTGGTACTGTAAGACAACACCCATTGTTGGTACTGTAAGAAAACACCCATTGTTGCTTCGATAAGAAAACACCCATTGCTGGTACTGTAAGAAAACACCCATTGCTGGTACTGTAAGAAAACACCCATTGTTGCTTCGATAAGAAAACACCCATTGCTGGTACTGTAAGACAACACCCATTGTTGGTACTGTAAGAAAACACCCATTGTTGCTTCGATAAGAAAACACCCATTGCTGGTACTGTAAGAAAACACCCATTGCTGGTACTGTAAGAAAACACCCATTGCTGGTATTGTAAGAAAACACCCATTGCTTGTTCTGTATGACTGTAAGAAAACTCCCATTGTTGCTTCGATAAGAAAACACCCATTGCTGGTCTATAAGAAAACAGCATTTTATGTACTAAAAGAAAGAAATACATTACCTGTGGTGTAATTGTAAAGGTATAATCACTATGGTTTATTTGACTAATACAGGATGAGAACAAGAAATTCAGAAAGAAAAAAATGTCTGCAGTGTTTAAAGATGAGTCAGTGGTGAGTAGTTACCCTATCTATCACATGCTCAGTTGAATGTTTACCTTGTTTATCAAAACACTTTTATTGATATGATAATCTAGATCCACCTGAGAAAGTCATCAGATGAACTAGATACAGAGATATATCAGCTCTAGACAGACATCAGATGAACTAGATACACAGATATATCGGCTGTAGACAGACATCAGATGAACTAGATACAGAGATATATCAGCTCTAGACAGACATCAGATGAACTAGATACAGAGATATATCGGCTGTAGACAGACATCAAATGAACTAGATACAGAGATATATCAGCTCTAGACAGACATCAGATGAACTAGATACAGAGATATATCAGCTATATCAGACAGACATCAGATGAACTAGATACAGAGATATATCAGCTGTAGACAGACATCAGATGAACTAGATACAGAGATATATCAGCTGTAGACAGACATCAGATGAACTAGATACAGAGATATATCAGCTGTAGACAGACATCAGATGAACTAGATACACAGATATATCAGCTGTAGACAGACATCAAATGAACTAGATACAGAGATATATCAGCTCTAGACAGACATCAGATGAACTAGATACAGAGATATATCAGCTCTAGACAGACATCAGATGAACTAGATACAGAGATATATCAGCTCTAGACAGACATCAGATGAACTAGATACAGAGATATATCAGCTGTAGACAGACATCAGATGAACTAGATACAGAGATATATCAGCTGTAGACAGACATCAAATGAACTAGATACAGAGATATATCAGCTGTAGACAGACATCAGATGAACTAGATACAGAGATATATCAGCTCTAGACAGACATCAGATGAACTAGATACAGAGATATATCAGCTGTAGACAGACATCAGATGAACTAGATACAGAGATATATCAGCTGTAGACAGACATCAGATGAACTAGATACAGAGATATATCAGCTCTAGACAGACATCAGATGAACTAGATACAGAGATATATCAGCTCTAGACAGACATCAGATGAACTAGATACAGAGATATATCAGCTGTAGACAGACATCAGATGAACTAGATACAGAGATATATCAGCTGTAGACAGACATCAGATGAACTAGATACAGAGATATATCAGCTCTAGACAGACATCAGATGAACTAGATACAGAGATATATCAGCTGTAAACAGACATCAGATGAACTAGATACAGAGATATATCAGCTCTAGACAGACATCAGATGAACTAGATACAGAGATATATCAGCTGTAGACAGACATCAGATGAACTAGATACAGAGATATATCAGCTGTAGACAGACATCAGATGAACTAGATACAGAGATATATCAGCTGTAGACAGACATCAAATGAACTAGATACAGAGATATATCAGCTCTAGACAGACATCAGATGAACTAGATACAGAGATATATCAGCTGTAGACAGACATCAGATGAACTAGATACAGAGATATATCGGCTGTAGACAGACATCAGATGAACTAGATACAGAGATATATCGGCTGTAGACAGACATCAGATGAACTAGATACAGAGATATATCAGCTGTAGACAGACATCAGATGAACTAGATACAGAGATATATCGGCTGTAGACAGACATCAGATGAACTAGATACAGAGATATATCGGCTGTAGACAGACATCAGATGAACTAGATACAGAGCTATATCAGCTCTAGACAGACATCAGATGAACTAGATACAGAGATATATCAGCTGTAGACAGACATCAGATGAACTAGATACAGAGATATATCAGCTGTAGACAGACATCAAATGAACTAGATACAGAGATATATCAGCTCTAGACAGACATCAGATGAACTAGATACAGAGATATATCAGCTGTAAACAGACATCAGATGAACTAGATACAGAGATATATCAGCTGTAGACAGACATCAGATGAACTAGATACAGAAGATATATCAGCTCTAGACAGACATCAGATGAACTAGATACAGAGATATATCGGCTGTAGACAGACATCAGATGAACTAGATACAGAGATATATCGGCTGTAGACAGACATCAGATGAACTAGATACAGAAGATATATCAGCTCTAGACAGACATCAGATGAACTAGATACAGAGATATATCGGCTGTAGACAGACATCAGATGAACTAGATACAGATATATCAGCTGTAGACAGACATCAGATGAACTAGATACAGAGATATATCAGCTGTAGACAGACATGAGATGAACTAGATACAGAGATATATCAGCTGTAGACAGACATCAGATGAACTAGATACAGAGATATATCAGCTGTAAACAGACATCAGATGAACTAGATACAGAGATATATCGGCTGTAGACAGACATTAGATGAACTAGATACAGAGCTATATCGGCTGTAGACAGACATCAGATGAACTAGATATAGAGATATATCAGCTGTAGACAGACATCAGATGAACTAGATACAGAGATATATCAGCTCTAGACAGACATCAGATGAACTAGATATAGAGATATGTCAGCTGTAAACAGACATCAGATGAACTAGATACAGAGATATATCAGCTCTAGACAGACATCAGATGAACTAGATATAGAGATATGTCAGCTGTAAACAGACATCAGATGAACTAGATACAGAGATATATCAGCTGTAGACAGACATCAGATGAACTAGATACAGAGATATATCAGCTGTAGACAGACATCAGATGAACTAGATACACAGATATATCGGCTATAGACAGACATCAGATGAACTAGATACAGAGATATATCTGCTATAGACAGACATCAGATGAACTAGATACAGAGATATATCGGCTGTAGACAGACATCAGATGAACTAGATACAGAGATATATCGGCTGTAGACAGACATCAGATGAACTAGATACAGAGATATATCGGCTGTAGACAGACATCAGATGAACTAGATACAGAGATATATCTGCTATAGACAGACATCAGATGAACTAGATACAGAGATATATCTGCTATAGACAGACATCAGATGAACTAGATACAGAGCTATATCTGCTATAGACAGACATCAGATGAACTAGATACAGAGCTATATCGGCTATAGACAGACATCAGATGAACTAGATACACAGATATATCGGCTATAGACAGACATCAGATGAACTAGATACAGAGATATATCTGCTATAGACAGACATCAGATGAACTAGATACAGAGATATATCGGCTGTAGACAGACATCAGATGAACTAGATACAGAGATATATCGGCTGTAGACAGACATCAGATGAACTAGATACAGAGATATATCAGCTGTAGACAGACATCAGATGAACTAGATACAGAGATATCAGCTCTAGACAAACATCAGATGAACTAGATACAGAGATATATCGGCTGTAGACAGACATCAGATGAACTAGATACACAGATATATCGGCTATAGACAGACATCAGATGAACTAGATACAGAGATATATCAGCTGTAAACAGACATCAGATGAACTAGATACAGAGATATATCGGCTGTAGACAGACATCAGATGAATTAGATATAGAGATATGTCAGCTGTAGACAGACATCAGATGAACTAGATACAGAGATATATCAGCTGTAGACAGACATCAGATGAACTAGATATAGAGATATGTCAGCTGTAAACAGACATCAGATGAACTAGATACAGAGATATATCGGCTGTAGACAGACACCAGATGAACAAGATACAGATATATCAGCTGTAGACAGACATCATTTTACCTAGATATATAGATATATCAGCTGTAGACAGACATCAGATGAACTAGATACAGAGCTATATCGGCTGTAGACAGACATCAGATGAACTAGATACAGATATATCAGCTGTAGACAGACATCATTTTACCTAGATATAGAGATATATCAGCTCTAGACAGACATCAGATGAACTAGATACAGAGATATATCGACTGGAGGACATCATGTTAACTAGATATACATGTTAAGAGATGTAATAGCTGTACAGACTTGAGATGAATTTATTCATTGCGAGTTTGGCTTTTGAATATAGAATAATGTTATAATTGTTATTAATGAAGATCACTCCCATGACATGTGGAGAAATTTCAAATCATTAAAACATATTTTCATTGCAATGAAAATAACACACAAAAAATTTCATCAAATTGGAACAGGGTACCCATTCTATTTTGTAAGATTGGCCAATTTAAAAGCCTGATAGAACATCACACAAAACAAGCGATAAATAAAATATTTAACAGTGTTTTCTATAATAACAAATAATGGAAATCTGACTGTAATTACAACATAGAAATCATAATAACCATATTATACATATACTGAAGGTGATTCTCAATCCATTATGTGTTTTGTTTCCATGAAGGATTTACCACGCAGACTTAGGACGGCTGTGGCTAGAGAAAGACCTGATTTAACAGATGTCCGTACTTTTTGTATGGAAGGTAAGTTTTACATCAATGTAATCATGTTAAAGTAAATATGTTTGATAAAGATTTAATCGTAGACTGATTTTCCAGACAATCTGATGTATTGAAACTTCATACCAAGGACAAGTAGATAAAGGATGGAGCATTAACACCAGGGATTCCCTAACTTTATAGTATTCCTTGACATGCTTCGGTTGGTTAGGTCTACCATCTTCAGAACAATTTTACATCGAGAAAAGGAGAGCTAAATTGTAAATTACGGTTCAACATATTAATTGTCAAATTTTCACAGAGTCAAAATGTCACACACACTGTAAACTAACACAGTTCTATCTCTCGGATATGGTGGAACATTTTAATTCGGCACCTGAATGGTCCCTTATCTGAGATATCTCACGGTCCCTTGTGTATGAGATATCTCATGGTCCCCTGTGTATGAGATATCTCACAGTCCCTTGTGTATGAGATATCTCACGGTCCCTTGTGTATGAGATATCTCACGGTCCCTTGTGTATGAGATGTCTCACAGTCCCTTGTGTATGAGATATCTCATGGTCCCCTGTGTATGAGAAATCTCATGGTCCCTTGTGTATGAGATGTCTCACAGTCCCTTGTGTATGAGATATCTCATGGTCCCCTGTGTATGAGATATCTCATGGTCCCTTGTGTATGAGATGTCTCACAGTCCCTTGTGTATGAGATATCTCATGGTCCCCTGTGTATGAGATATCTCATGGTCCCTTGTGTATGAGATATTACATGGTCCCTTATGTATGAGACATCTCACCATCCTTTGTGTATGAGATATCTCATGGTCCATTGTGTATGAGATATCTCATGGTCCCTTGTGTATGAGATATCTCATGGTCCCTTGTGTATGAGACATCTCACAGTCCCTTGTGTATGAGATATCTCATGGTCCCCTGTGTATGAGAAATCTCATGGTCCCTTGTGTATGAGATGTCTCACAGTCCCTTGTGTATGAGATATCTCATGGTCCCCTGTGTATGAGATATCTCATGGTCCCTTGTGTATGAGATGTCTCACAGTCCCTTGTGTATGAGATATCTCATGGTCCCCTGTGTATGAGATATCTCATGGTCCCTTGTGTATGAGATATTACATGGTCCCTTATGTATGAGACATCTCACCATCCTTTGTGTATGAGATATCTCATGGTCCATTGTGTATGAGATATCTCATGGTCCCTTGTGTATGAGATATCTCATGGTCCCTTGTGTATGAGACATCTCACCATCCTTTGTGTATGAGATATCTCATGGTCCATTGTGTATGAGATATCTCATGGTCCCCTGTGTATGAGATATCTCATGGTCCCTATGTATGAGATACTTATGGTCCCTTGTGTATGAGATATTTCATGGTCCCTTGTGTATGAGATATCTCATGGTCCCTTATGTATGAGATACTTATGGTCCCTTGTGTATGAGATATTTCATGGTCCCTTGTGTATGAGATACTTATGGTCCCTTGTGTATGAGATATCTCATGGTCCCTTATGTATGAGATATCTCATGGTCCCTTGTGTATGAGATATCTCACGGTCACATTGGGGTTTGCCTGATGGACGGGAAGTATAACCACAACATTCTGTGTATAATCATTCATCCATGTAATGTAGCATAAACAAGTGTTCATTAAGGTATCCCATATTAGTACACTATTCTCAATATTATATCAGAGCGCTTGAGATCTACATCATATTTAATGGTATTCAGTCAGAGTTGAAGGGTCAAATGTCACACTTGATCACTTGATCAGTATATTTAGTTTACATTAATCTAAGAATACGGTTGTTGTGGTGAGGGTTATAGAAGGTGTTTAAAATAGTAATTACACTGTTGAACAAGGATGTTGGGGTTACAGCTATATGAACTGCTGTTTACTTTGTTTTTTAATAATAATGATAATAATAATAATAATAGACTTTTTTTAAAGAGGATAATACATGTTTATCCAAAGGCTAATCTACCACATGGTCCTCAAGTTAGTTAAATATTACTTCGTTAGTAAAACATGATATCACAATCAGATACTAAAATACATACAAAATATCATAGTGAAAGACATTATAACATATCACAGTAAATATTAATTAAGGTTATCACAGATAGCACAAACACATATTTGTGCTAATTTGATTTGTCAATTAATGGCTTTAAGCCATAGATACATATATGCTAACATAGCAAAAAGTAAAAATTACCAGGATATACGCTAATATAGCATAGATTAAAGAAGGAAAATTTTGCATGAAAAAGAACAGTTAAGAATTTCAAAAGTAATGAACTAGTTGGTCTCTAAAAGAATTAAAATTTTGAATGTCTTTTAACAGACTGGATAGACTATTCCAGTCCTGAGCACCAGATATAAAAAATTGTTTTGAGTAAAATGTAGTTCTGTGCTTAGGAACAATAACATTATTTGCCACGGAGAACCTGATACATCTTCTGTGTTCATCATTAGCAAGTTTGATATTGTGGCTTAAGTAATCTGGCACCAATCCATGAATACATTTGTAAAACAAACATATTCTCTTGAATTTAAAATATTTTTCAGTTGGAATCCATTTTAAAACAGAAGACATATCAGAGGAAGGTGTATCATATGGCACATTAAGTATAACTCTTTCTGCCTGTTTCTGGGCTTTATATAATTTACCCATATGATTTGCATCACATCCAGACCATACAGTACAGCAATAAATAAAATGGGGAAAAATACATGAGTTGTAAAACTTCATTCTACCTTGAATGGGAAGATAGGAATGTATAAGCCTTTGATGAGACAATGAGCTTGTGTTTGTACATGCCTTTCCAGTATCTTAGATAAAATGGGTATGTACATGCCTTTCCAGTATCTTAGATAAAATGGGTATGTACATGCCTTTCCAGTATCTTAGATAAAATGGGTAAAACAGAGATTGGCCCATTATTATTATCATTAGGTTATTTATATCTGGAGTCTGAAGTGGAGTTAGATAATTGGCCCTAACAATTGGTGCCGAGTTGTAAAATACAGAAATCATTGGCATGGATGACATTGTCACAAGTTGGCAGTGAGGATATGTCTTTTTTTTTATCTGTGACATTCACTAATTATGATTGGGTAAACAACCTTTTGAGTATTTCTGTTGTTTTGTTTTTCCTTAGATGCTGGTTCAAAACAGACTTATGGGTATGGGTCCGCGGAGCGTAGTAGAGGTCTTCATGTAGATGATGATAGGTTTCAGAAACTTCGAAGACGAGCAGGCATTGAGACTGACATATTACAGGGTGAGTTTGATCAGGTTGTGAAACTGACATATAACAGGGTGAATTTGATCAGGGTGTGAAACTGACATATTACAGGGTGGGTTTGACAAGGATTGGAAACTGACATATCACAGGGTGAGTTTGATCAGGGTTTGAAACTGACATATTACAGGGTGAGTTTGATCAGGGTGTGAAACTGACATATTACAGGGTGAGTTTGATCAGGGTGTGAAACTGACATATTACAGGGTGAGTTTGATAAGGGTTTGAAACTGACCAATTACAATGTGAGTTTGACAAGGATTGGAAACTGACACATTACAGGGTGAGTTTGACAAAGATTGGAAACTGACATATTACAGGGTGAGTTTGATCAGGGTTTGAAAATGACCTATTACAGGGTGAGTTTGATCAGGGTTTGAAAATGACCAATTACAGGGTGAGTTTGATCAGGGTTTGAAAATGACCAATTACAGGGTGAGTTTGATCAGGGTTTGAAAATGACCAATTACAGGGTGAGTTTGATCAGGGTTTGAAAATGACCAATTACAGGGTGAGTTTGATCAGGGTTTGAAAATGACCTATTACAGGGTGAGTTTGATCAGGGTGTGAAACTGACATATTACAGGGTGGGTTTGACAAGGATTGGAAACTGACATATTACAGGGTGAGTTTGATCAGGGTGTGAAACTGACATATTACAGGGTGAGTTTGATAAGGGTTTGAAACTGACCAATTACAATGTGAGTTTGACAAGGATTGGAAACTGACACATTACAGGGTGAGTTTGACAAAGATTGGAAACTGACATATTACAGGGTGAGTTTGATCAGGGTTTGAAAATGACCTATTACAGGGTGAGTTTGATCAGGGTTTGAAACTGACATGTTACAGGGTGAGTTTGACAAGGATTGGACACTGACATGTTACAGGGTGTTTGACAAGGATTGGACACTGACATGTTACAGGGTGTTTGACAAGGATTGGACACTGACATGTTACAGGGTGAGTTTGACAAGGATTGGAAACTGACATGTTACAGGGTGTTTGACAAGGATTGGAAACTGACATGTTACAGGGTGAGTTTGACAAGGATTGGAAACTGACATATGAGAGGGTGAGTTTGATCAGGGTTTGAAACTGACCTATTACAGGGTGAGTTTGATCAGGGTTTGAAACTGACCTATTACAGGGTGAGTTTGATCAGGGTTTGAAACTGATATATTACAGGGTGAGTTTGATTAGGGTTTGAAACTGACCAATTACAGGGTGAGTTTGATCAGGGTTTGAAACTGACCTATTACAGGTTGAGTTTGATCAGGGTTTGAAACTGACCAATTACAGGGTGAGTTTGACAAGGATTGGAAACTGACATGTTACAGGGTGAGTTTGACAAGGATTGGACACTGACAAGTTACAGGTCGAGTTTGACAAGGATTGGACACTGACAAGTTACAGGTCGAGTTTGACAAGGATTGGAAACTGACATGTTACAGGGTGAGTTTGACAAGGATTGGAAACTGACATGTTACAGGTCGAGTTTGACAAGGATTGGAAACTGACATGTTACAGGGTGAGTTTGACAAGGATTGGAAACTGACATGTTACAGGGTGGAATTATGACACAAATATTCATTTCGAAAGTTGTGATGTGTGACCTTTGGCCCTGTAACATTGATCTATGACCAATCAGATGTGATTTTGTAAGAATGATGCCAATAAAAATGTTGTTTGTTCTTTTTCATAGATATTTCAGATGTTGGGACAATAATGCCAACAGTTGCTAAGGCAGCATTGAAAAACCTGAGTAAAAAAGACCTTGACACTCTTAAAGCACTTCAAAATAGAGTAAGTACATGCCCCTCAGAACACACCTGGTGTCCAGACAACTATGACACATACAGGAACGATTATGGAGTATTTTTTTTACACCCTTGTATATCCATGCCATATAAATGCAATTTGTTGATATGAATATGATTAGATGCTGTAATGGTATTTAGCCTACAACTGGCACTCCTTTTGTCAGAATACACCTGCCACTTATATTTGTGTTGCATTCGGCAGTGACGGAAAACAGCTTTATTTTAGCACATACCATAATTCAATAGAATTACTTTATGAATTTATTTTAAAATTACATTTGATGATATAAATAAGTGTTGAAATAAGCTATTTAACATGTTGTTATGAATACGTTTATTTACAAAAATTCATAAAAGTTTTGAACAACATTTCTATGTAGAGCAATTATTTTGGTGTACGCCATCAGACAAAATTCAGCGTAACATCAAGGACAGATAAACAAAGATAGAACAACAAAACTTCTTAAGTTTAGATTGTCTGATTTTCATTCAGTGTTTCAGGATAAATAGAATACATGATCATTGTCTTTAAATATAATCCACATTTTGGCTCAAGACTGAAAGACAAAAGTTGCTCGCCAGAGGCTTGCTACTCTTGTATTACTTCATCCTCGCTGAAACACAGCTGATATTTTAAGACACTGACCATGTATTCTCTATTTAGCTAGTGAATACTGAAAAGTAGTTGGCAGGTGGAAGAGGTTGAAGAACTGGGGAGGTTTGACTAGTTTGTAGTTGGGAAGGTTTGACTAGTTTGTAGTTGGGAAGGTTTGAGTAGTTTGTAGTTGGAAGTGGTTTGACTAGTTTGTAGTTGGAAGTGGTTTGAGTAGTTTGTAGTTGGAAGTGGTTTGAGTAGTTTGTAGTTGGAAGTGGTTTGACCAGTTTGTAGTTGGAAGAGGTTTGACTAGTTTGTAGTTGGGAAGGTTTGAGTAGTTTGTAGTTGGAAGTGGTTTGACTAGTTTGTAGTTGGGGAGGTTGGAGTAGTTTGTAGTTGGGGAGGTTGGAGTAGTTTGTAGTTGGGGAGGTTGGAGTAGTTTGTAGTTGGGGAGGTTTGAGTAGTTTGTAGTTGGAAGAGGTTGGAGTAGTTTGTAGTTGGGGAGGTTGGAGTAGTTTGTAGTTGGAAGTGGTTTGAGTAGTTTGTAGTTGGGAAGGTTTGAGTAGTTTGTAGTTGGGAAGGTTTGAGTAGTTTGTAGTTGGAAGTGGTTTGACTAGTTTGTAGTTGGAAGTGGTTTGAGTAGTTTGTAGTTGGAAGTGGTTTGACTAGTTTGTAGTTGGAAGTGGTTTGAGTAGTTTGTAGTTGGAAGTGGTTTGACTAGATTGTAGTTGGGAAGGTTTGAGTAGTTTGTAGTTGGGGAGGTTTGAGTAGTTTGTAGTTGGAAGAGGTTTGAGTAGTTTGTAGTTGGAGGAGGTTGGAGTAGTTTGTAGTTGGAAGAGGTTGGAGTAGATTCTAGCCTGAAAAGGCTGGAATGGTTTGTAGTTTGAAGAAATTGAAGTACTCTGTACCTGATAGAGGTTGAGTAGTTTGTAGTTATTAGAAGCTGACGTAGTTTGTAGTTGACGTAGTTTGTTGTTATTAGAAGCTGAAGTAGTTTGTTGTTATAAGAAGCTGACGTAGTTTGTAGTTGACGTAGTTTGTTGTTATTAGAAGCTGACGTAGTTTGTAGTTGACGTAGTTTGTTGTTATTAGAAGCTGACGTAGTTTGTAGTTGACGTAGTTTGTTGTTATTAGAAGCTGACGTAGTTTGTAGTTATTAGAAGCTGACGTAGTTTGTAGTTATTAGAAGCTGAAGAAATTTATAGCTAGTAAATATAGAAATAGTGTACAAGCACTTGACATTGTTGTAGTTGGTAGATGCTGGTAAGTTTCATTGGATACTGATCATTGTTGTGTGAAGAATCACAAAAATGAATTGGGCACATTGTGTGATAAAAAGAATATCTGATTGAGATCTAGGTATACTATTGTGGTAATGAGACAATTTTATTGCAAGTGATGATATTTCCAGAATAATTCGATGCCATTTATGTATGTAACAGATGTCATTATTGATTTCAATGCATCACATTGGGCCTCTGGTTTACTAGGCTCAATTGTCCTAGAGAAGTTTTCTGTAGCCTAGCAGCATACTACAGGTATGTGAAGTGTTACTCCACACGTAGGAAACATTTATCTTCTCCATGTCCAAAAACCTGAGATGTGGCTGAAATACCACTAATATTATAGAAGATACAGCCAGTGAAGTATTGTAACACAGATAAAAACAACTTGTTTGTATATCAGCTTGGAGGTTGGACCAGAAGCCAGGTGGAGAAAGAGCTCTTCATTGATTTGACGGCCTGTATGGAGACTCTGAACACTGCGGGACTCAAGTCATTAGGTGATTTACTCAATCAATGTTTGGAATTTAACAAAATGTGATTACACAAACAAATAATTTTTTTATGATATTGTTTTTTGGTGTTCTGTTCCTTGTTGGTTTAAGACAGATTCTTTGGATAGGATAGAGAGAAATAATGCAAACAATTAGTTTCTTTTATAACAAAGACATGTAGTAGGTTCTAGTTTAAGGCTCATGTCATAAATAAAACATTGTGAATAAGATTGAGGATTAAGTTTTTGGATCAGAATTCAATTAGCTAAATCAACGAATAGCTTATTGTTTCATTGTGTAAAATATTCATTTTACAGGAAACAAAGTTGCTATGGAAATAGAAAACGTTTTGGTAGCAGCTTTTGTCGTCATGTGGATGCTTAAGACACTGGTGCCAGAGCTGTTCCCCCTAAATACTGAGACAAGGGGATGGTCAGACAGTGTTGTCAACATAGCCAAAGGAGTGCTGGAGATCTATGACCATGATCAGTCTTTACTAGACAAGGCCATTTCATATTGTGATCAGATTGAGAGAGCACACCCTAGAGTCGCTTCAATCCTAGAACTGGGACCTAACTGGTTTGCAGTAGCACTGAAAATGTTGGGTTGTTAATTATCAAATACTGTTTTATTATCGATAGAAAAAACAGCTGCCTTTTGTCTGTTGTTTTGTTGTTGGTAGATGTCAGATTGTCATTGAGTCCACAAAGATCCCCATTTACAGTACCTTGGAATTCAGTATTTATATTCTGGACAACTGCAACCTTGAGCTTTGATCTATCTAGCCAATATCTGAAATCACAGATTTTACCAATGCATTTGTGATATCTATTGTTCTTCATAAGGATATCAAATTTTTATTTTCATAATATAATGAACTTGATCAAAACATTGGCAAAAATTACCAATGTCATTTACAAAGAGTTCATCAAAATGTCATGCCAGTGATATTATTTTTAAGATCTAATTTTTGTACATTATTTTTGGCATTTTATTAGGTCACCTGAGCCGTGCGTTGTTAACTTTTCACATATTCGACTTCTTCTCAAGAACTAGTCAATGGATTTTGACCAAACTTGGCACAAAGCATCCCCATGGGAAGCCGCTTCAAGTTTGCGAAGAAAAAGGGCATGGCCCCAATAGGGGCCCAGGAGGGGGGAAAAGGGGGTAAAATTAGGTAAATCTTTAAAAATCTTCTTCTCATGAACCAACGGTCAGATTTTCCTAAAATTCATAATGAATGATTCTTAGAGCAAGGTCTACAAAGTTTGTGAATTAGAAAAAAATTGGGTCAGAAACAGGCCCTCCAGGGGGCACTAAAAAGGAGTCAAAATTCAAAGTTGGTGGATTTGAACCAAATTTAGTATATAGAGTCCTCACGTGAAGAACATGTGACTTTGAGTTGAAAAAAAGTGTCTGAGGGGTTCTGGGGCCACATGGGTGGCAAAAAGGGGTCAATTAGATTTTTTTTTGAAAATGGGTTTTAATGGCATTGACCATGTTTTTGGGTTACAACCACACTAAGCACAAAGCATCTGTGTAATAAGACACATTTAGTTTGGGGAAAAAAGTAATGGCTGCAATAGGGGCCCCAGGTGGGGGTAAAAAAGGAGTAAAATTAGGTAAAGTAAGCTTCTTTAAGTTTACAATAGAAAAAGGTGTGGCCTCAATGGGGGCATATTTAATGGGCAGAAAGGGGTAGAATTTGTTAAATCTTAGCAAATCTTGTTGTCTTGAACCAAAAGTGTAACTTCATATAGATGATCTTAAGGGAAAGAACGGCAAAGTTTGTGAGAATAAAAATAACTGGTCCAAAATTAGCCCTTCTGATAGTTGTTACATATTAATCTTTAATAAAGACGTGTTGTGTGTTTATGACAACCATATAGGCGAGAAAAAAATGAGCTACATGTATAATATGGTTCAATAACTGTGGTAACACTACATTTCTCAGCCTTTATACATATATATTCCTGTCTCAGAAGTACCACAAGATTTTTTCACATTGTTTTATGGGAGTTTTTTTAGTTGGATGCCTTATTGTATTAGGCAAGGAAAAGATTGTGGATAGACTTGAAATTGATCTGATTTTTTGTATACTTTAGCTATACATGTATCTACTAAGATATATTTCAACTTGTAAATGAAAACATGATTTGCTTTATATAAATGTGCAACCCTTGCCTCTGTTTGGCTAAGACATTTTGGACTTCCTCTCAAGAACCACTGGGTGGATCATGTTCAGACTTGGTACAGATGTTTTACACACGGTCCTGCACAAGTGTTGTTACATTTTTGCAACATTTTAAAATCCCCAGATTATTGACATATATTCCTCTGGTGACCGTTAAGGCCCCTTGGGCCTATTGTTATTCTTTGTAGTGATGTTTTGTTATTTTTTATTATATCAATTTTCCCAATGTTTTAAGGTTTTAACTTTACAAAAGTAACTGATGTAAGCTTATAATTTCATGAAATTGAGAGATTTTTGCTTTTTGCTTTTAAGGTTTAAAATGTAGTTAAACATTATGATATGACATTGTAAAACAGACATAACGGTATTACCTTATAGTTAAACAAGATAGATATAAAATTGTAATACAGTTACAATTATAACTATATTACAATGTAGTTAAACAAAGTGATATAACATATTACAGTTATAACTATATTACAATGTAGTTAGTTAAACAAGTTATAACTATATTACAATGTAGATATAAACATTGTAATACAGTTACAGTTATAACTATATTACAATGTAGTTAAACAAAGTGATATAACATTGTAATACAGTTACAGTTATAACTATATTACAATGTAGTTAAACAAAGTGATATAACATTGTAATACAGTTACAGTTATAACTATATTACAATGTAGTTAAACAAAGTGATATAACATTGTAATACAGTTACAATTATAACTATATTATGATTGGTATATGATAAACTATATGACACATTTCTATATAACCAATACATATATATATAGCTTCACTGAAGTTTATGAAACACTTTCACAGTTACACAAAGTCCTAGAAGGTCAGATGATTGAACTAATAACCACGTTAAGGACTGTGTAGATTTTGTTTTCTTTACTTAGAATTTGTTACAGACCACTATGTTTACATGTCCCTCTGATTGAGGACCAACTTGAAATTAAATTTGTTTCACATGTGATAAAGCAGCCAAAATGATAATTTCTGAATTGTTCTTGGATGATATGACATGATGTTTTTGTGTAAGTTGTAACTATCCAATGGTTGTGTTGTAGAAGATTAATATATTATTTTACATGTGATGTACTTATGAGATTGTCATGTGAAAGAAGTCACAAGATTTGTGACTGATGTCATGTAAAGATTGTTGCTGTTGCCTTTTTCATTATTTATTCTAGCATGTTACTCAGTCTGTGATAAACCTGCATTTGATAATGGTTTAAGATATAATGTACATTATATATATTACACTGAATTACTACACATACATATGTACCTAGGATTATCAAGATTTTTTATCTTAATAGCGATTGATATTGTGCCAGAAGCAGTGTTTCACTTAGTTGTACAAAGAGTAGACAAGAAACGCATGTTATTTAGTTTGGTGACACATACCTGTACTGACCTGTAGATAGAGTGGAACTTTTCAGAAGAGCCTGGATCAGGCAGAAGAACAATTGATTACTATAAAGATATTAAATAATCACAATTTTTATCATTTGAGGTTCACAGGTGTTTAAGATTAGCTCTCTCCTCTGTATAGTGAGGATCATCTATAGTTGCTGTGTCTTTTATGTGCATAAATGTTTGCATTTTAGAATCCTTTCTTGTTTAATATTATCTGGAATGTTCCTGCAATGATCTTGACAAACTGCTGTTATTTTGGGATCAGTCCATAATCCCTGAGAAACACTTATTGTAATAAACTTCTTTCAAGTGTCATATTTTTCAATGTGTCCCTAAATCCATTATGTGTGCCATGATTGCCATCTTTAAAAACACTTTGAAAATTCTCCAGTCCCACTGCTGCTATTGAGTTGGAAGTTGGCCTGATGTTATGTAAATTAAAGGAATCCAACAAAGTTTTATCTTCATTGCCATGACAACAAAAAAAGCTATCTTGTAACATGATGCAACTCTGGTTTTCTTGGTCAGTCTGAAATCCACCATGTTGAAAACACATTTTAACCTGAAGCTCCACCACTGGGACTCAGCTCAATCCTGCCTGAAACACAAAGTGCCTATTTTTTTTAGGTCAGTCTGAAATCCATCATGTTGAAAAACACATCTTAAACTTCTTCTCCAGTACCATTAGCGTTATTGTGAGAATATTGTGAAACTGATAGGAAGAAGATGTTGTTGATTTGTTGTTCTGTTATTTATAATTCATCATTTAATCATTGTTTTCATTGCTTCCTCCAAATCATTTAAAGGTTAGATGAATTAGATTTAAAACCCACAGGTCACTTTTTCAATATATTAGAAAACTGAGATAAGAATTTAAAGTTGTATTTCACAGATGGATGTTTAAATTTGAATTTTCTCATATAGTATTGATAAAATAAAAATGCAATAAAAGTACTATATAATGATATCCTTTTTATCTTTTATCTTTTTTATCTTTATTTTTATAGATCAGATGTGCATTTCCATGTATGAATAAAAAAAGATCATAATAACATTTGTTCTTTTGCTGTACAATATCTAAATGAGATATCACTGAGTTTTCTACTCCATTCACTAAAATTGTACCATACACAATTCTAATCAAAGAAATGCCTTCTTCTCTTGTTATGAGAGTTCTCTTTTCAAAGAAGGGTGAACTGCAGTACAGATATATAACTGTCACATTATACTGAAACATATTTAATGTATACATTCATATCAAAGAAGACATGTGCAAAGAAAAAAAAAAAAAAAAGAAAAATGATCAAAGGTTTGGTTGAAGACATCTTTGTTGAGTTTGCTGGTTAAATATTCCAAAACACTATTGGTATATAGTTACCTATGTTAGATCTACCAACACACTATTGGTGTATAGTTACCTATGTTAGATCTTCAACACACTATTGGTATATAGTTACCTATGTTAGATCTACCAACACACTATTGGTATATAGTTACCTATGTTAGATCTACCAACACACTATTGGTATATAGTTACCTATGTTAGATCTTCAACACACTATTGGTATATAGTTACGTATGTTAGATCTACCAACACACTATTGGTATATAGTTACCTATGTTAGATCTTCAACACACTATTGGTATATAGTTACGTATGTTAGATCTACCAACACACTATTGGTATATAGTTACCTATGTTAGATCTACCAACACACTATTGGTATATAGTTACCTATGTTAGATCTTCAACACACTATTGGTATATGTTAGTACCAACACACTATTGGTATATAGTTACCTATGTTAGATCTACCAACACACTATTGGTATATAGTTACCTATGTTAGATCTACCAACACACTATTGGTATATAGTTACCTATGTTAGATCTTCCAACGCACTATTGGTATATAGTTACCTATGTTAGATCTTCCAACACACTATTGGTGTATAGTTACCTATGTTTGATCTACCAACACACTATTGGTATATAGTTACCTATGTTAGATCTACCAACACACTATTGGTATATAGTTACCTATGTTAGATCTACCAACACACTATTGGTATATAGTTACCTATGTTAGATCTTCCAACACACTATTGGTATATAGTTACCTATGTTAGATCTACCAACACACTATTGGTATATAGTTACACACTATTGGTATATAGTTACCTATGTTAGATCTTCCAACACAACTATTGGTATATAGTTACCTATGTTAGATCTACCAACACACTATTGGTATATAGTTACCTATGTTAGATCTATGTTAGATCTACAACACACTATTGGTATATAGTTACCTATGTTAGATCTTCAACAGACTATTGATCTTCCAACACACTATTGGTATATAGTTACCTATGTTAGATCTTCAACACACTATTGGTGTATAGTTACCTATGTTAGATCTTCAACACACTATTGGTATATAGTTACCTATGTTAGATCTACCAACACACTATTGGTATATAGTTACCTATGTTAGATCTTCAACACACTATTGGTATATAGTTACCTATGTTAGATCTACGAACACACTATTGGTATATAGTTATCTATGTTAGATCTACCAACACACTATTTGTATATAGTTACCTATGTTAGATCTACCAACACACTATTGGTATATAGTTACCTATGTTAGATCTTCAACACACTATTGGTATATAGTTACCTATGTTAGATCTTCAACACACTATTGGTATATAGTTACCTATGTTAGATCTTCCAACACACTATTGGTGTATAGTTACCTATGTTAGATCTTCAACACACTATTGGTATATAGTTACCTATGTTAGATCTACCAACACAACACACTTTTGGTATATAGTTACCTATGTTAAATCTACCAACACAACACACTATTGGTATATAGTTACCTATGTTAGATCTTCCAACACAACACACTATTGGTATATAGTTACCTATGTTAGATCTTCAACACACTATTGGTATATAGTTACCTATGTTAGATCTACCAACACACTATTGGTATATAGTTACCTATGTTAGATCTAACCAACACACTATTGGTATATAGTTACCTATGTTAGATCTTCCAACACACTATTGGTATATAGTTACCTATGTTAGATCTACCAACATATAGTTACCTATGTTAGATCTTCAACACACTATTGGTATATAGTTACCTATGTTAGATCTTCAACACACTATTGGTATATAGTTACCTATGTTAGATCTACCAACACACTATTGGTATATAGTTACCTATGTTAGATCTTCAACACACTATTGGTATATAGTTACCTATGTTAGATCTACCAACACACTATTGGTATATAGTTACCTATGTTAGATCTACCAACACACTATTGGTATATAGTTACCTATGTTAGATCTACCAACACACTATTGGTATATAGTTACCTATGTTAGATCTACCAACACACTATTGGTATATAGTTACCTATGTTAGATCTTCCAACACACTATTGGTGTATAGTTACCTATGTTTGATCTACCAACACACTATTGGTATATAGTTACCTATGTTAGATCTACCAACAGACTACTGGTATATATTTACCTATGTTAGATCTACCAACAGACTATTGGTATATAGTTACCTATGTTAGATCTACCAACACACTATTGGTATATAGTTACCTATGTTAGATCTACCAACAGACTACTGGTATATATTTACCTATGTTAGATCTACCAACAGACTATTGGTATATAGTTACCTATGTTAGATCTTCAACACACTATTGGTATATAGTTACCTATGTTAGATCTTCAACACACTATTGGTATATAGTTACCTATGTTAGATCTACCAACACACTATTGGTATATAGTTACCTATGTTAGATCTTCAACACACTATTGGTATATAGTTACCTATGTTAGATCTACCAACACACTATTGGTATATAGTTACCTATGTTAGATCTACCAACACACTATTTGTATATAGTTACCTATGTTAGATCTACCAACACACTATTGGTATATAGTTACCTATGTTAGATCTACCAACACACTATTGGTATATAGTTACCTATGTTAGATCTACCAACACACTATTGGTGTATAGTTACCTATGTAAGATCTTCAACACACTATTGATATATAGTTACCTATGTTAGATCTTCAACAGACTATTGGTATATAGTTACCTATGTTAGATCTACCAACACACTATTGGTATATAGTTACCTATGTTAGATCTACCAACACACTATTGGTATATAATTACCTATGTTAGATCTTCAACCGACTATTGGTATATAGTTACCTATGTTAGATCCCCCAATCATCTTGATGATGTCTCATTGAGTAGTAAGACATTTATTGACCATGTCTATCGAATAAACCCACCAGAATCGGAAATCAAGGACAAGACATACTTTTCTACATCACCCGCTAACCCCAAGTGTTTCTTACAACAAAAGCAACAGGTACATCTCTCCAGCCACCTATGCTGTTTACATGTTACAGCTGAAACCATTTTTAAGGTCTTGTTGATCATTCTCTTCAACTAAAAACTACCATAGAAATCTCTCTTCAATTAATCCTTTGTTAGGAATCTCTCTTCATTCAATTAATCCTTTGTCGGGAATCTCTCTTCATTCAATTAATCCTTTGTCAGGAATCTCTCTTCAACTAAAACTACGTTAGAAATCTCTCTTCAATTAAACCTTTGTTAGAAATCTCTCTTCATTCAATTAATCCTTTGTCAGGAATCTCTCTTCAACTAAAACTACGTTAGAAATCTCTTCAATTAAACCTTTGTTAGAAATATCTCTTCATTCAGTTAATCCTTTGTCAGGAATCTCTCTTCAACTAAAACTACGTTAGAAATCTCTTCAATTAAACCTTTGTTAGAAATCTCTCTTCATTCAGTTAATCCTTTGTCAGGAATCTCTCTTCAACTAAAACTACGTTAGAAATCTCTTCAATTAAACCTTTGTTAGAAATCTCTCTTCATTCAGTTAATCCTTTGTCAGGAATCTCTCTTCAACTAAAACTACGTTAGAAATCTCTTCAATTAAACCTTTGTTATAAATCTCTCTTCATTCAATTAATCCTTTGTCAGGAATCTTTCTTCAATTAATCCTTTATCAGGAATCTCTCTTCAACTAAAACTACGTTAGAAATCTCTCTTCAATTGATCCTTTGTCAGGAATCTCCCTTCATTCAATTGAACCTTTGGTAGAGAGCTCTCTCTTCAACTGAAACCCTGTAAGCGATCTATCATCAACTAAAATTTCGACAGGGATTGCTCTCTTCAACTAAAACCTCGTTAAGGATCATGGATACCGTGACCCGTGCCCTCCTCTTCTAACAAGGTCAATTATCGGTTTCAGTAGTACATAGACCACGGATACCGTGACCCGTGCCCTCCTCTTCTAACAAGGTCTATTGATCGGTTTCAGTAGTACATAGACCACGGATACCGTGACCCGTGCCCTCCTCTTCTTACAAGGTCTATTTATCGGTCTCAGTAGTACATAGACCATGGATACCGTGACCCGTGCCCTCCTCTTCTAACAAGGTCAATTATCGGTTTCAGTAGTACATAGACCACGGATACCGTGACCCGTGCCCTCCTCTTCTAACAAGGTCTATTGATCGGTTTCAGTAGTACATAGACCACGGATACCGTGACCCGTGCCCTCCTCTTCTTACAAGGTCTATTTATCGGTCTCAGTAGTACATAGACCATGGATACCGTGACCCGTGTCCTCCTCTTCTAACAAGGTCTATTTATCGGTCTCAGTAGTACACAGACCACGGATACAGTGACCCGTGCCCTCCTCTTCTAACATGATGTATTTACCGGTCTCAAAAGTACACAGACCACGGATACGGTGACCCGTGCCCTCCTCTTCTAACATGATGTATTTACCGGTCTCAAAAGTACACAGACCACGGATACGGTGACCCGTGCCCTCCTCTTCTAACATGATGTATTTACCGGTCTCAAAAGTACACAGACCACGGATACGGTGACCCGTGCCCTCCTCTTCTAACAAGATGTATTTATCGATCTCATAAGTACACAGACCACGGATACGGTGACCCGTGTCCCCCTCTTCTAACAAGATGTATTTATCGGTCTCAGTAGTACATAGACCACAGATACGGTGACCCGTGTCCCCCTCTTCTAACAAGGTCTATTTATCGGTCTCAGTAGTACATAGACCACGGATACCGTGACCCGTGTCCCCCTCTTCTAACAAGATGTATTTATCGGTCTCAGTAGTACATAGACCACGGATACCGTGACCCGTGTCCTCCTCTTCTAACAAGGTCTATTTATCGGTCTCAGTAGTACACAGACCACGGATACCGTGACCCGTGTCCCCCTCTTCTAACAAGGTCTATTTATCGGTCTCAGTAGTACATAGACCATGGATACCGTGACCCGTGTCCTCCTCTTCTAACAAGGTCTATTTATCGGTCTCAGTAGTACATAGACCATGGATACCGTGACCCGTGTCCCCCTCTTCTAACAAGGTCTATTTATCGGTCTCAGTAGTACATAGACCATGGATACCGTGACCCGTGTCCCCCTCTTCTAACAAGGTCTATTTATCGGTCTCAGTAGTACATAGACCATGGATACCGTGACCCGTGCCCTCCTCTTCTTACAAGGTCTATTTATCAGTCTGTAGTTAAACCCTCAGATTCATTAGAGACATTTGTATTCTTATATTTCATTTCAGTATAAAAACTTTTACATGTTGCTGAAGCTGAGTCAAATGGGATTCTTGTTACTAATGTAACGATAGTATCGGTGTTTGTCATAGACAGAGTTGATGTGGTAGGGAATTTAACCGTTAGTTAGTCAGAGGGGAGACATTTGTCAACATTGATATAAATATCTATTGTTTGGTTTACGTAAGTCACACACCATAGTTAAGAATCCTGTGTCTGAGCTAACACAGTATATTTAATGTCAAGCAATGTAACCGAGAACCAGTCTAAATCGTCTGATCTCAGACATTAACTAGAATCCTTATACTGCTATGCAACAGAGAAATCGAGGATAAAATCGCGGGGATAACGACAGGTCTGGAGAATTGCCGGAAGTTTTACAGACGTGCTTGTTTTGACCGCCGAGAAGAATGATTGTTTTACTACTTTTAGTTACAGCGACTGCAGCAGATGATGGGTAAGTTTATATATTGTAAATTGATAGGATGACTGGCCTGATAGATCTTTGTTTTATCAATAAGGGAAATATTTATTATCATATTCTAATATTGTACACGTGTATCAACGAACATATAGATTTAAAATACATTAGTACAGGAGATGTTGATAATAATAACTTCTTTATAGGTACTTATGTAGTTTGTTTGTAAGTACCTTGTGTTTCTATAATAACCTTTCATTAGCGGATGACAAGTGTTTAAAGTAATTATGCCCAATTCAGATAATATTCCTGTAGGCAAAATGACAAACATTTCATGTAATGGGCTTAATGACAACATGTCATTAATAGGCTTAAAGGCATCATGTCATGTTATAGGCTTAAAGACATCAAGTCATGTAATAGCCATACTGACAACATGTCATGTAATAGACTTAATGACAACGCGTCATGTAATAGGCTTAATAACAACGTGTCCATGTAATAGGCTTAATGACAACATGTCATGTAATAGGCATACTGACAACATGTCATGTAATAGACATACTGACAACATGTCATGTAATAGGCTTAATGACAACATGTCATGTAATAGCCTTAAAGACATCATGTCATGTAATAGCCATACTGACAACATGTCATGTAATAGACATAATGACAACGTGTCGTGTAATAGGCTTAATGACAACGTGTCATGTAATAGGCTTATAGACATCATGTCATGTAATAGACATAATGACAATATATCATGTAATAGGCTTAATGACAACGTGTCATGTAATAGGCTTAAAGACATCATGTCATGTAATAGCCATACTGACAACATATCATGTAATAGACATAATGACAACGCGTCATGTAATAGGTTTAATAACAACGTGTCATTTAATAGGCTTAAAGACATCATGTCATGTAATAGCCATACTGACAACATATCATGTAATAGGCTTAAAGACATCATGTCATGTAATAGCCATACTGACAACATATCATGTAATAGGCTTAATGACAACGTGTCATCTAATGGGCTTAATGACAACATGTCATTAATAGGCTTAAAGGCATCATGTCATGTAATAGGCTTAAAGACATCATGTCATGTAATAGACTTAATGACAACGCGTCATGTAATAGGCTTAATAACAACGTGTCCATGTAATAGGCTTAATGACAACATGTCATGTAATAGGCTTAATGACAACGCGTCATGTAATAGGCTTAATAACAACGTGTCATTTAATAGGCTTAAAGACATCATGTCATGTAATAGACTTAATGACAACGCGTCATGTAATATGCTTAATAACAACGTGTAATGTAATAGGCTTAATGACAACATGTCATGTAATAGGCTTAATGACAACGCGTCATGTAATAGGCTTAATAACAACGTGTCATTTAATAGGCTTAAAGACATCATGTCATGTAATAGACTTAATGACAACATGTCATATAATAGGCTTAATGACAACGTGTCATGTAATGGACAACAACGTGTCATGTAATAGGCTTAATGACAACGTGTCATGTAATAGGCATACTGACAACATGTCATGTAATAGGCTTAATGACAACTTGTCATGTAATAGGCATACTTACAACGTGTCATGTAATAGGCTTAATGACAACGTGTCATGTAATAGGCATACTGACAACGTGTCATGCAATTGGCATAATGACAACATATCATGTAATAGGCTTAAATGCATCATGTCATGTAATAGCCATACTGACAACATGTCATGTAATAGACATAATGACAACATGTCATTTAATAGGCTTAAAGACATCATGTCATGTAATAGACTAAATGACAACGTGTCATGTAATAGACAACAACGTTTCATGTAATAGGCTTAATGACAACGTGTGATGTAATAGGCTTAATGACAACATGTCATGTGATAGCCTTAAAGACATCATGTCATGTAATAGCCATACTGACAACATGTCATGTAATAGACATAATAACAACGTGTCCATGTAATAGGCTTAAAGGCATGTCATGTAATAGGCTTAATGACAATCGTGTCCATGTAATAGGCTTAATGACAACATGTCATGTAATAGGCTTAAAGACATCATGTCATGTAATAGCCATACTAACAACATATCATGTAATAGGCTTAATGACAACATGTTATGTAATAGGCATACTGACAACATGTCATGAACTAGGCTAAATGACAACGTGTCATGTAATAGGATTAATGACGTGTCATGTAATAGGCTTAATGACAACGTGTCATGTAATAGGCTTAATGACAACGTGTCCATGTAATAGGCATACTGACAACATATCATGTAATAGGCTTATTGACAAATGTCATATAATAGGCATACTGACATCATGTCATGTAATAGGCTTAATGACAACGCGTCATGTAATATGCTTAATAACAACGTGTAATGTAATAGGCTTAATGACAACATGTCATGTAATAGGCATACTGACAACATGTCATGTAATAGGCTTAAAGACATCATGTCATGTAATAGCCATACTGACAACATGTCATGAAATAGCCTTAATGACAACGTGTCATGTAATAGCCATACTGACAACATGTCATGTAATAAACATAATGACAACGTGTCATGTAATAGGCTTAATGACAACGTGTCATGTAATAGGCTTATTGACAACGTGTCCATGTAATAGGCATAATGACTACATATCAGGTAATACACAACAACGTTTCATGTACTAAACATAATGACAACATGTCATGTAATAGGCTTTATGACAACATATCATATAATTGGCTTAATGACAACGTGTCATGCAATAGCCATACTGACAACATGTCATGTAATAGGCTTAATGACAACGTGTCATGTAATAGGCTTAATGACAACGTGTCCATGTAATAGGCTTAAAGACATCATGTCCTGTAATAGGCTTAATGACAACGTGTCCTGTAATAGGCATACTGACAACGTGTCATAAAACAGGCATAATGATAACGTGTCATGAAATATGAATAATGACAACATTTCATGTAATAGGCTTAATGACAACATGTCATGTAATAGGCATACTGACAACATGTCATGTAATAGGCTTAAAGACATCATGTCATGTAATAGGCTTAATGACAACGTGTCCATGTAATAGGCATACTGACAACGTGTCATGTAATAGACATAATGACAACGTGTCATGTAATAGGCTTAATGACAACGTGTCCATGTAATAGGCATACTGACAACATATCATGTAATAGGCTTATTGACAAATGTCATATAATAGGCATACTGACAACATGTCATGCAATAGGCATAATGGCAACATGTCATGCAATAGGCATAATGGCAACATGTCATGTAATAGGCTTAATGACAACGTGTCATGTAATAGGCATACTGACAACATGTCCATGTAGTAGCCATACTGACAACATGTCGTGTAATAGGCTTAATGACAACATGTGTAATAGGCCTTCACTTTCCCCTACTGCCAATTTATTTAATTATGGGGTTGCTGCACCCGTCTAGATTTGAAAAAAATTCAATCACTTTAGATTTTCCTCAGTCGCCTCCTAGGCTTCAAAATTCAGGAAAATCACTGACGAGTCCTGGAAGGAGGAAACAGCAGTATGATGTAGAATCACTGACGAGTCCTGGAAGGAGGAAACAGCAGTATGACGTAGCATCACTGACGAGTCCTGGAAGGAGGAAACAGCAGTATGATGTAGCTTCACTGACGAGTCCTGGAAGGAGGAAACAGCAGTATGATGCAGTGGAATTCATTGTTATTCTTTACTCTATCTAATATTTGACCATTGAAAAATGGTAATTACTTGTGTGTCTTTCGTACAATCCTTGTATTTAAAGGTGTTATTCACTTGTGTGTCTTTTGTACAAACTTTGTATTAAAAGGTGTTATTCACTTGTGTGTCTTTTGTACAATCTTTGTATTCCTCCTATGAATAGAAAAGAGACGTAAGTTTTTCCATCAGAAACTGTTCTATTACGTGTGCTTTACAGTACAGCCTGTGTTAGGAAAGGAACACATTTATTTACTATTTCTATATTTCTTTACTCGTTTTTCCTTTAAATATAAGCCGTAGTAATAATGAATGAAGAGAAGAACCGAGATGTCTCCACAATCTACAATGTACTTGTACGTCATTTGCGGATTCATTTTCTTTTGTCTCCTTTCGATATATTTCACAACGTATTTCTCAAAGCCATCCCGAGAGCTGATAAAAGTACTCCAAAGAGCACGTTTCGACAGAATGCTTTTCAGTGTTTACTCTGGATACTCTAAAACTAAATTTTCAAGAACGAAAATTCAAACTATGTAAATAGAACAATTATAAACAAAATATCTGTTATGCCTGGATGTACTAAGTGAGAGTGAAAGTGTCAGAGAGAGAAATTGGCCAGAGACAGCGGATCGAAAGGAAAACAATGGAATCGTCTGATTTTCTTTACTTATATTTAGGGGTAATTCGAAAACAAATTTTTCACATTGTGAAGAATTACTAAAACGGAGCCCCATATTGAATGTGAGATGTACATAAACTGACCATGACAATGGTGGTTGTGTAATCGGAGTAGTCTTTCCCATTTTTGTTTGTTTGATAAGGTTTTACCCTGAACTAAGGTTTCCCATTTCGGACAGTTAGGCATCACGTACTTGTGATTTACAATGTTTCTCATTTCGCAGTATTTGACACCACGTAGTCATGCTTTATAAAAAAAATTTCCTATATCGGAGAGTTTGACATCACGTAGCCATGTTCTACAACAAGGTTTCCCATTTCAGGATGTTAGATATCACGTGGTCATGTTCTACAACAAGGTTTCCCATTTCAGGATGTTAGATATCACGTGGTCATGTTCTACAACAAAGTTTCCTATTTCAGAGGTTTTCCATTTCAGAATGTTAGACATCAAGTTGTCATGTTCTATAATAAGGTTTCCATTTCAGAATGTTAGACACCAAGTTGTCATGTTCTATAATAAGGTTTCCCATTTCAGAATGTTAGACATCAAGTTGTCATGTTCTATAATAAGGTTTCCCATTTCAGAATGTTAGACACCAAGTTGTCATGTTCTATAATAAGGTTTCCCATTTCAGAATGTTAGACATCAAGTTGTCATGTTCTATAATAAGGTTTCCCATTTCAGAATGTTAGACATCAAGTTGTCATGTTCTATAATAAGGTTTCCCATTTCAGAATGTTAGACATCAAGTTGTCATGTTCTATAATAAGGTTTCCCATTTCAGAATGTTAGACATCAAGTTGTCATGTTCTACAATAAGGTTTCCCATTTCAGAGTTTTCGACATCAGATACCCGAGTGTCGTCGTAGCGGCCCAGGATGACGGTAACGTTTCCTTACAGGTAACTTGAATGTCTGAAATTTCCCGAGAGAGATAACCAGAAACAACATGCTTGAACGTAATACCTTCCTTATAATCATTGCAGACTCCCAGAGGTGTTATTGGATAACTTTACGATCTACGATAACAGGACGCTTCTTAGTTGTATCTGTCAGCATCTAATATTTTGATATTCAATAAACAAGGTGTATTGTGCCTTATTAATACGTTACTGAACTCAAACCTGACGACCTACGATATTTTACGTTATATCGATATCATCGGATAGTACAATAAATCACGATGTTTATTCTACAAGGAAACATGTTTGCCTATTTATAGAAGCACATTGAAAACTCTGAAGCCAAATTGTTAATTGGATTGAATACTAGCAAGTATACTTCTGATAAAAAAGGGTAAAAGAAAGCTTATATCTAATTAAATAAAAACAAAAGATTCACGTGTGTGTACATTCTTTGTATAGATATAGACGTTAACTACATCCTCACTAGAGTCTTTCCTTTGTTAACAGGCTGGTTGATGTAAATCTATCCATTGTTGGCAGGCTGGTTGTTGTAAGTCTATCCTTTGTTGGCAGGCTGGTCATTGTAAGTCTATCCTTTGTTGGCAGGCTGGTCATTGTAAGTCTATCCTTTGTAGGCAGGCTGGTTGATGTACATCTATCCTGTGTTGGCAGGCTGGTCATTGTAAGTCTATCCTTTGCTGGCAGGCTGGTTGTTGTAAGTCTATCCTTTGTTGACAGGCTGGTTGTTGTAAATCTATCCTTTGTTGGCAGGTGGTTGTTGTAAGTCTATCCTTTGTTGGCAGGCTGGTTGTTGTAGGCTGGTTGTTGTAATCTATCCTTTGTTGGCAGGCTGGTTGTGGTAAATCTATTCTTTGTTGGCAGGCTGGTCATTGTAAGTCTATCCTTTGTTGGCAGGCTGGTTGTTGTAAATCTATCCTTTGTTGACAGGCTGGTTGATGTACATCTATCCTTTGTTGGCAGGCTGGTTGTTGTAAATCTATCCTTTGTTGGCAGGCTGGTTGTTGTAAGTCTATCCTTTGTTGGCAGGCTGGTTGTTGTAAGTCTATCCTTTGTTGGCAGGTGGTTGTTGTAAGTCTATCCTTTGTTGGCAGGCTGGTCATTGTAAGCCTATCCTTTGTTGGCAGGCTGGTTGTTGTAAATCTATCCTTTGTTGGCAGGCTGGTTGTTGTAAGTCTATCCTTTGTTGACAGGCTGCTTGTTGTAAGTCTATCCTTTGTTGGCAGGCTGGTCATTGTAAGTCTATCCTTTGTTGACAGGCTGGTTGATGTACATCTATCCTTTGTTGGCAGGCTGGTTGTTGTAAGTCTATCCTTTGTTGACAGGCTGGTTGTTGTAAGTCTATCCTTTGTTGGCAGGTGGTTGTTGTAAGTCTATCCTTTGTTGGCAGGCTGGTTGTTGTAAGTCTATCCTTTGTTGGCAGGTGGTTGTTGTAAGTCTATCCTTTGTTGGCAGGCTGGTCATTGTAAGCCTATCCTTTGTTGGCAGGCTGGTTGTTGTAAATCTATCCTTTGTTGGCAGGCTGGTTGTTGTAAGTCTATCCTTTGTTGACAGGCTGCTTGTTGTAAGTCTATCCTTTGTTGGCAGGCTGGTCATTGTAAGTCTATCCTTTGTTGACAGGCTGGTTGATGTACATCTATCCTTTGTTGGCAGGCTGGTTGTTGTAAGTCTATCCTTTGTTGACAGGCTGGTTGTTGTAAGTCTATCCTTTGTTGGCAGGTGGTTGTTGTAAGTCTATCCTTTGTTGGCAGGCTGGTCATTGTAAGCCTATCCTTTGTTGGCAGGCTGGTTGTTGTAAATCTATCCTTTGTTGGCAGGCTGGTTGTTGTAAGTCTATTCTTTGTTGACAGGCTGGTCATTGTAAGTCTATCCTTTGTTGGCAGGCTGGTCATTGTAAGTCTATCCTTTGTTGACAGGCTGGTTGATGTACATCTATCCTTTGTTGACAGGCTGGTTGATGTACATCTATCCTTTGTTGGCAGGCTGGTTGTTGTAAGTCTATCCTTTGTTGGCAGGCTGGTTGATGTAAATCTATCCTTTGTTGGCAGGCTGGTTGTTGTAAATCTATCCTTTGTTGGCAGGCTGGTTGTTGTAAATCTATCCTTTGTTGGCAGGCTGGTTGTTGTAAGTCTATCCTTTGTTGACAGGCTGCTTGTTGTAAGTCTATCCTTTGTTGGCAGGCTGGTCATTGTAAGTCTATCCTTTGTTGACAGGCTGGTTGATGTACATCTATCCTTTGTTGGCAGGCTGGTTGATGTACATCTATCCTTTGTTGGCAGGCTGGTTGTTGTAAGTCTATCCTTTGTTGGCAGGCTTGTTGTTGTAAGTCTATCCTTTGTTGACAGGCTGCTTGTTGTAAGTCTATCCTTTGTTGGCAGGCTGGTCATTGTAAGTCTATCCTTTGTTGACAGGCTGGTTGATGTACATCTATCCTTTGTTGGCAGGCTGGTTGATGTACATCTATCCTTTGTTGGCAGGCTGGTTGATGTACATCTATCCTTTGTTGGCAGGCTGGTTGTTGTAAGTCTATCCTTTGTTGGCAGGCTGGTTGTTGTAAGTCTATCCTTTGTTGACAGGCTGGTTGATGTACATCTATCCTTTGTTGGCAGGCTGGTTGTTGTAAGTCTATCCTTTGTTGGCAGGCTGGTTGTTGTAAATCTATCCTTTGTTGACAGGCTGGTTGATGTACATCTATCCTTTGTTGGCAGGCTGGTTGTTGTAAGTCTATCCTTTGTTGGCAGGCTGGTTGTTGTAAGTCTATCCTTTGTTGGCAGGTGGTTGTTGTAAGTCTATCCTTTGTTGGCAGGCTGGTCATTGTAAGCCTATCCTTTGTTGGCAGGCTGGTTGTTGTAAATCTATCCTTTGTTGGCAGGCTGGTTGTTGTAAGTCTATCCTTTGTTGACAGGCTGCTTGTTGTAAGTCTATCCTTTGTTGGCAGGCTGGTCATTGTAAGTCTATCCATTGTTGGCAGGCTTGTCGTTGTAAGTCTGTCCTTTGTTGGCAGGCTTGTCAGTGTAAGTCTATCCTTTGTTGGCAGGCTGGTCATTTTAAATCTATCCTTTGTTGGCAGGCTGGTCGTATGACCCAGGACTTGCACGTACTGCCCGGACCAAATGGAGGTTCTGTGTACTTGGAGGACGTAGACCTACGTCACATTATCCAGGTAATATTACTTTATCCATTCCCAGGTGATATATTGTACTCAGAGCTCATATATCTTCTCTGTATCATACTTGTGGTACGCGAGATCGATGGTCTCAACCATACCACACAACTGACCTGAGTCTAGTAACTTTGCGGAATATTCTCTATATCCAACAAGAAATGAAGTGAGTTAAGTGGTGGTGATTCCCAGTCTTCACATATTAAACTTCCTGTCCAGTTCTACCGGCAGTATTCAGTTGGAACTTGCCAGGATTGATCCTTAGATGTAACCACTGGTCTAATTTTAAGGGTCAGTCACCGTCTGAAAATTGTTTACTTCTTCTCCTGTTCCACTGATACTATTCAGCTGAAAATTGGTAGGAATAATGAGAGGGTGTTCAACATGGAAGCAATGGGAGGCATTTTGTAACATGTTTGCAAAATCTTTCATTTCTTCAACAACACATATTTTTTTTTAAAATCCTCAAGTTCCACAAGTGAGATTGATCTAAAAATTTTAGTGATTGATCCTGCCATAGTTCTGATAAAATTTACATATTTTTATTGGCGTTCCGAAATCAAAACACAAAACTGCTTCTTCATTTCCAATGGCATCATTAAGCAGTGAAGGGGGAAGGGGAGCTAAACTGGAACAGTGTTGGTATTTTTTATTAACTAAATAGTTAATATGATATTTGTTTTAATCCTTTAATCATTGTTCCCACTACCACTGTTACTGTTATTTATAGATCTTTATAGTCAGGTGACCGTTCACGCTGACTGGCCCATTGTTATGTATGCTGTTCTGTAATTCGACAATGACGATCTGCTTTGTATGTTTACTTGTACAGGACAATTATTCTAGATTTTGTTATGGTTAAACTGTAAAATTCACTTAATGGGAGGAACATCCTTTTTGATAGTAAACACACTGCTAAATTTGGATGAAACCGTCTATAGAAAAACTTTTTTTGTCCGTGTTTAAGTGGTTGTTTAAATGGATTTTTTTAAATGTTTAAGATTGCTACTAGTTTACCACCTGTTTGGTCTGCGCATGCTCATGTTGGATTCTTCGGCACCTTTAAAGGAGAAGAGAAGGTTGACTTGAAACTTGAAGCAGAGGTACTACTTATACAATACACTGAAAGTACACAAAAGTGAATGTGACGTTAGTACACTAGATACTACAGCTGGTCGGAATTCCTCGACTAGATTTTATTGCTAGATTTCTAAAAAATTTATGTCTTCTACTAAAATAACATCCGACTATCATGAATATGTGAAGCATTCAATGTAAACACAGATATATGTTTAGCGATCCCATACCGTGGTCGTAGAATTGTATTATTTTCAATGTAACCGTTAGAAGCAACTTACAAATACCACAAATATGAATTCGCTTTGAGGATCCAGAAGGCGGTACCATCACCTTCGCGCTTGTCGCCGGAGATCTTCCACCAGGTATCAAGCTGAACGGCACAACCGGTCACGTGGTGGGCGAGGTTCCTGATGAAACCAATAGCTACTCATTCACAATCCGTGCATTAGACTCGCATAATAAATACGCCGATGCTGTTTTCAGGATGGAAACATTAGGTATAATGTATCTTGTCTTTACTGTTATGACAATATATTGTGGTGGAAAATGATTATTTCTGTAAAATTATTTTGTTATCAGATAAAATAGAAATCTTCAATTTATGTGTTTGGTAATTTATACATGTATAATAATATGGTTAATTAAAGATGTGGTTACTACGTGCTGTTTTTTCAACGATAAGTAAATTGAATCTATATTTCAGAATTTGATCATTGTACGTCGAATCCTTGTCAAAACAACGGAGAGTGTACGGATACGAAGGCAGGGTTTACCTGTAACTGTACAATAACCTTCGGAGGCCAAAAGTGTGAATACGGTATGTAAAACAGCGTGAGTACTGGAGTCAAGATTTTTGTAGAAAAAGGGGGAGCGGATTTCCGAAACTTTGGATGGATGGGGTTGCTGGATGATTTGTCAATTAACTCTACATATAAAACACTTAGCGAGAAAGATCAGTTCCCACGAGACATCGCCTACATGTATTCACTTTGTCTTTTGTGATTTCATTCCAAGACCAAACTTTTCAATATCTTAAATTATATGTATATATCAAAACTTTAGGGAGGCAGACTTATAAAGGCATAGTCTGTAATAAACGTAATGTAGACTATTTTACCGAATATTCTGAAATTACCACTTTTGCGGAGATGTCAATTTGGGCTGCATCCTTTCATCCGAGGGTTTTTTTTTTTTTTTTTGTGAATGGTATGGTACATCTCTTTACGTTCATATTGTTCTACCTTTTATGTCTGGTTTGGTGTCTGATCATCCTGTTGTATGATACATTATACTGTATATCATTTAGCAAGAAATTTGTTCAGTGACATAGTGATACGTCACATCATTAAAACAATGAATTGGACATAGAAATCCTTTTTCTGTTTCAAACTCAGATTTTCAAACGAAGAAGAGTTCCTATGTTTGATAGAAATATCGTTTTCTCCCTCTTTTTCTAGCATGTACTAGTCGGGCTGTTGGTGTACAGCACCGGTACACCATACCCGACGCTCAGATGACTGCCTACCAAACCTACAGTACGCTTTTGCCATCCAATGGTAGATACGCCGCCAGCGGCTACGGATGGTGTGGAGAAGACTCCAACTCATGGCTCCAGATCGATTTAGGTAAGTAGAGAAAGAACATGGTACTGTATACACACAAAAAAGAACGTTTTTCTTATGTGGCTTGACCTAATTCTATCTGTGGATATGGTCTTGTGTGGAAACCCACACAATCGTGCTGGTGACTCCCTGTCGTACCCCGGACGGCTAAGTGAGAAGCGAATGTTTTACCACAGCGCGCCACCTGACGACGTTAACAGGTGTACTTAAAATTCTTCTGAAATATTCAGACAGTTCAATGGAAATTATGAAATTTATTGCATTAGGGAGCACCGACCTAGATTTTAATATTTCGATCAGTTTGTAGTTTTCTCCGTCGCCGCATAGGCTTCAAAATGTAGGCCCTTAGCATCACCGACGAATCCCAGAAGGACTTCGCAGCTATATGATTCCTATGATTCATTCTTTGGCATACTTTACCTGACTTATTATTTGTTTTAAAAGATACTATCACTTATGTGTCTCGTGTACGTTTCCCTTCTTCAAATAATCTGGTTGATAATATATCTTATTCCTACATAAGTCTACACCTACTTTAGATGACTGTCCAAAAACAGATTGGGAGGTGCACTTACCCGAAAATTCAATCAATTTCGTATTTTTTAATATTGAATTATTTCAATGACGTTTTCTGAACCGTTCCAGTATTCAAATAAGATTAATTAAAAAGTTACATGGAGGAAAAACTCAGTTCAATATTTTACAAACGTTGCATTGTTTTAAGGTTATTTCATCACAGTAAATTGAATTTTTCAATAGATGTATGATCTGATCCGCTGATTCCATTTGAAAACATGAATGTTTGTTTTCGCCTAAATTGGACACGCGTTTCCTCTTATCCAAAGTGGTTTATATTTCCATTGTATTTACTGTATTCGACTTTGCAATAATTGATATGTTATATCTGTATTTGATTATTAATATCAATACTAGACGTGTTTGTGTAGGAACTCTAGCAGCATTTCATAAAACCTTTCTGGACTTAGTTTCCCTGTGGATAATGCGAACGAAGTCTGATGATTAGTGCGAAACACTCAATTAAATATGTTTTTTTGTTAATAACATAAACTTGATATTTAAGTTCAAATTGCTTTTATCAAAGTTAAATTCAATGATTGACTCAGTTTAAAAAAAATGAAACAGATATATTGATTTGCAGCTAAACTATATCTTGAGGGTGAAAATCAAGACTCATACTTTTGACTACAGGTCAGAATTGGAGATGTCCTCGACTGTAAAATGCTATACCCTTGCACCTCGTAATTATATTGTAAAAGAGGATTACTATTGACGAACAGTATCTCCCATTGTCCGAGATGTTTATAACTCGCATATTTAATCACTGAAGATTGAAGACTGAGGAAAATCCAAAGTGATCGAAAGAAAAGTCAAAATCTAGATGTTGAAGTGCACCAGTCTCATATTTCCATAAATTCCATAATTTTCATATATGAGATCATTTAGGTCGATTTCAAGTAGTTGTGTACATTCTAAACTGGTCGAATGAATTAAAATGTGGCACGAAAGAATACACCTTTAAGTGTAAAAGAGAAATTATTTACGATTACCACGACAGGTAACCTGACTAGGATCTACAGAGTGATGACCCAAGGCTATTCTCGTTCCCAGTACACGACAGCCTACACCCTAGCCTGCAGCACTGACGGTAACATCTTCCAGAAAATCAACGGCACGAACGGAAATGATTATGTATGTATAGGGAAGATGTCTTTAACAATGGCACGTTTCGATACACGTTTTAGATTAAACACAGTAGTGTAGCCAAATAATGAATTAAACTACACCAAAATCTGGACTCTCAGCATCACTGACTAGAAGGACAAAACAGCTGTATGATGCAGTTAGTTTCTGTCTTTACTGTATCTAATCCTGAATTTGTATTGATGATTTGTATCTATAGGTACTATTGACTATGACTCATAGTGATACTTAAAGGATTTAAACTTAGGAGATTTAAGAAAATTAGAATCGGGTGAAATGGTTTTTTGATATAGATGCCGATGTGCACTATCTTGTATTTCGCTTTCAATCTGGAACATAGAGGCGATTTATAACTGCGTGCAAATCTCGTTACTTTTTTATCTTCTTATTTATCTAATGAAAGTTGTGGTTAAAAGAGATGAATTTAATGGTTCAGAGAGTACTGCAGCAATAATATGTGTCTGAACAAATTTCAATACAATAGGTTAGAGAGTAGCCTAACCATTACCTATATGTTTATGTACATCCTATCGTATAAAGATGATATTTACACAAAAAAGCTATGTATATAAATATCATGGTATGGGTTAGAGAGTAGCTACCGTTTGCCTCTCAAATCACCCCAATAATTTCAGCTTCATTTTGTAATTTTAAAAAATCGGAAAGTTGTCATGTTCTCTGTGTATGTCAGCAATCTTCTGATCTTCTAGAAATTCTTTGCTGAAATTAATGTCAACAAGCAGTTAAAACATTGTCACGATGTTACCTGTTATTAATGGTCGTGATCGCATAATTATATATAGCAGTATATGATAGTGAGCGACTTTTGGAACACCAAGTGTTATTTATCACATAATGAAATTTCTACTGAAGTTTTCCAAACGACTAGTTGTTTGTTAATGTTTAATTGGTACAGTATAGTGTAATTGGCATAGCCTATTCATACAACGATTAAAGAGCTGAATGATGAGAACCGTTTATTCAATGACTATGTATGTATATTTAATTACCTTTCAGACATTTCTTGCGAGATATTCATCAAGCCCGTACTTCCAAAATCTACCAACGCCCATAGTTGCTAGATTTATTCGTTTCCATCCCACCTCTTATTCAAGAAGACCTTGTTTAAAAGTGGAAGTCTACGGATGCCATGTGTACGGGTCTGAATGATCGTTTCTATATTAAAACAAAGGATGCTTCATTGAGTCTCGTTTTTAGTTGTTTATATAGCTCAGCAACTTGAACTTTAAAAGATAGATTTTTGTTGGATAAAATTTAGGAAAATGAATGCTTTGTGCTCCCGAATGATGTCGTTTGCTTCAAGAATCAAGACTAACATGTCAACATAACCATAAACCAATCTTAAATTCAATGAAACTAGGGCAAGCTATGAACAAAAGAAAGATATACTCGGAGATTCTGAAAAAGTACAAGAAAATAAGACAGGGTGTTCCGCAAGAGTAAAGGTCTTTTGCTTTATCGATGACACACGCCATGTAAATCTTGGTCAATCCAAACACGTCCAGCTTCATATCATACAAGGAAATAGAATATTTGTCATTGACATCACTATGACGACCGTAAAACTTTCCCATTATTTCCATCAATCTGCATCTTTTGAAACAATGTGTTGAGAGTTTGTCCGCCAGTAAAAACGTCTTGCTCGAACGTCTTGATAATGGGAACATGCCGAATCAACTGCGACATGTGTACACCATAGTTTAGATGCAGGAATGTTTCTATCCAGAAATGGAAATTTTACTCGAGGGAAATTGAAATCATTACGCTTATCATACAGTTTGATGTCAAACTGTCCATGTTGGTTCATTGTAGGTAAAGATCGAGATAAGAAAGCTATTGTAGAAGAGTCTGTTGTGTCCTCGATTTCCAATTCTGGTGGGTTGATACGATGGACGTGGTCAATAAATTTCTGATTCAAAGACAAGATGTCTTTGATATCTCTGAAAGTGAAACTGATCGACTTTGCAAAGTATTTGTTGCCTGTTTTGATAAGTTCCTCGATAAATTCAGCCTCGTATGAAATAAAAAATAAGTCAACCAACAGAGGGGAACAGTTAGTTTTCAAAGGTTTGCCAAAAGTCTGTTATACGGTCTTGCCTTCAAACTCAACTGATGTTGTCAACCAGATTTCGCCTTCTTACTTCTTCTTTGATTTCACGAAAAATAGTATAGTTCACAACCATATATTTGTACCACCGTCCACCTTTCTTGGAAAGCTATCGTAACAAGAGCTGAAGGTATTCTTTCTGTTTGGAATGGGGTATGGTAATGTACAGTGGAGATATCAAATGTTCTTATTAAAGAAATGCTTAGAGTTGTGCTGAAGATTGTCAAAAAGCTTCACAGGAACCATGTAACGTTTTATTGTGGGCTCGTTTAGCTGTTAAACCGAGCCTTTGTCAAAACTGAGAACTGCCATTCTAAATACAAAATGTACTATCAAATCTGGGTTTACACGGATTCCCGAGAAATATTAACAGTGGAGGTCCGTATCCTTATCATTAAAAGGCAATTTAAATTATTGCAATATTGTCGCACGTTAGACAGTATTTCTTCTTAGGAAAGATTGCATAACGTATAGATAGGCAATCCCTCATAATCAAGAAATCCTAGTTCTTTTGTACACACGAAATATAATAAAAAAAGTTCTTACATTTCAAGATGTTAATTCTGAATGATGAACCTAACGGGTTCAAATATTTAGGCCAATTCATGGAAGGCTCTCGTAGCTTAAAATTTTGGATGATTCTTAAATTAACAGTTACTATGTGTTCAGTCAATCAAGGCAATACCATGCTCTCTATATGGTAAACAGGTTAAAGATCACAATCATCGAAAAAAATACTTCTTATATCACATGGAAATATACATAATGACAAGATCTATAAATTGAAATTTGAGAAAAATAATTGAAGGACTTAATCAGGCCGATTGATATTGTCAATCAGGTAACAAGCACTCGAATTCAGTTTATTTCATTTGACCAAAGTATATTGTAATTGTGAGTATATGTCTTAGTCTGTCCAGAGTATTTTTTCTTACTCTGTTCATCTCTGGAGAACCATGAAAGGATCTGATTTAAAGATCATGAACCTGTTCTGTATGTGTTTTAAATGAGTATGGTACATTTCCAGCTACACTGACAATTGTAGCCATTTTGAATAATGGCTCTAAAGAGGTTACCGTTATTTCATTTCTAGGAATTTCTAAGATATCTCCCTGATAAAATACAGGGATGACGACAGACTTGATTATAGGTGTGCCTGCCAAATTTTAACTTCATTGTTTCCAGATGGCATCCACTGTCCACTTTTAAATTTGCTGGTACTCTTATCTTACATTTACGTCGGTGAACTACTGAAAAGAGCTTCACAATACAGAAACATAACAAACCTCTACAGAATCGATTCTGTGTACATTGTGAACTTGATGGATTATCTATGTTCGACACCAGCAGATATTTGGATTATAAAGGTTAAGTCTGTTTTAAAAAATTATTGTGTCATTTTCCCTATTTTTCTTATTGTTGTCACTTTTAGTATTTATAAAAAAATGTCTTACTCCCTGGTTGTGCATAATTGTTCTGACAGTGATTTTGAGAAGAGAAAAGGGACAAAGATCTAACAGATATCATGATGAAATTGATAATATGGAAATATAAAAGTATTCAAGATTTTATCTTCTGCACAAGCAGTCTTTGAAAACTGCATTTCTGTGAGTTTTCTAAAAACGTCTGTTTCCTTTAAAGACAGAGTCTAGACAACAGTTTTTTGAGTGGAGGAATATGAAACAAATTAGATGGAAAATGCGTCCCATCAATTTGCCAGAAGAATACACGGTTTCGTCGACTGGTCGAATAGTGAATTGTCGCTGTCAATGGCACATAAAGGAGACGGTTTCAAATCGCTGCTTACATCAATACCATTCAGAACATGAGAACTAATAAATATACGACAACAGGTCCCCATTTCCTCTGGCATTTGTTGTTGGATATATGACTGAACACAAGTGACTGAATGTTTTTATAGAAATTTATTAATAAAGGACTTTTCAGTAGCAGCCGTACACCTCCACTCTGAGTCCAGGCTTGCCTCCTGTGTGCCACAATCTTGGATAGAAGCGGACAAATCGGGCAACAACTGGCGTCATCAAGTCATGTTTAATTATGCTGTCGTAACTCGCACTCGCGGAAAAAATCTGCAATTTAAAATAGAATCTAATTTATTGTTTATCTGGATTATATATTTATGATTTCTAGTACAAAAAGTATGGATTTCTAAACCAGTTATTTCAGTATGTCGATCATAACATTATTGTAAGCCTCAATGATGATTATAACAAATTAGAAAAAAAAGAAAAATAATTTTAACGCAGTGAAGTTACTTCAAAGCTGAAGAAAGGAACAACTCACATTTCCGCTGGCACCAGTTGCGTTCGTGAAGATGTTGCCATCGCGACTGTAAGTGACTTGGTAGGTTAGTGTATAGTAAGATGACGACCTGTAGCTCTGTGTGGCTATGCCGAACACTCTGGTCACATTACCGAGGTCCACCTGAATTATACACGTCGTTTATCAGTATTCAATCTAGCGTCAAAGAAATTCAAAATTTGGTTTTCAATTTAAAACGGCTTGTAATGAAATAGCTTCGCGTGGAAATGTTATAACGGCTTGTAGTGAAATAGTTTCACGGGGAAATGTTATAATGGCTTGTAGCGAAATAATTTCCCGGAGAAATGTTATAACGGCTTGTAGTGAAATAATTTCGTGGGGGAAATGTTATAACGGCTTGTAGTGAAATAGTTTCGCGGGGAAATGTTATAACGGCTTGTAGTGAAATAGTTTCGTGGGGAAATGTTATAACGGCTTGTAGTGAAATAGTTTCGCGGGGAAATGTTATAACAGCTTGTAGTGAAATAGTTTCATTGGGAAATGTTATAACGGCTTGCAGTGAAATAGTTTCGCGGGGAAATGTTATAACGGCTTGTAGTGATATAGTTTCATTGGGAAATGTTATAACGGCTTGTAGTGAAATAGTTTCGCGGGGAAACGTTATAACGGCTTTTAGTGAAATAGTTTCATTGGGAAATGTTATAACGGCTTGTAGTGAAATAGTTTCGTGGAGAAATGTTATAACGGCTTGCAGTGAAATAGTTTCATTGGGAAATGTTATAACGGCTTGTAGTGAAATAGTTTCGTCGGGAAATGTTATAACGGCTTGTAGTGAAATAGTTTCATTGGGAAATGTTATAACGGCTTGTAGTGAAATAGTTTCCTGGGGGGGAAATGTTATAACGGCTTGCAGTGAAATAGTTTCATTGGGAAATGTTATAACGGCTTGTAGTGAAATAGTTTCATTGGGAAATGTTATAACGGCTTGTAGTGAAATAGTTTCCTTGGGGGAAATGTTATAACGGCTTGTAGTGAAATAGTTTCCTGGGGGGGGGGGAAATGTTATAACGGCTTGTAGTGAAATAGTTTCATTGGGAAATGTTATAACGGCTTGTAGTGAAATAGTTTCCTGGGGGGGAAATGTTATAACGGCTTGTAGTGAAATAGTTTCATTGGGAAATGTTATAACGGCTTGTAGTGAAATAGTTTCGCGGGGAAATGTTATAACGGCTGGTAGTGAAATGTTATAACGGCTTGTAGTGAAATAGTTTCATTGGGAAATGTTATAACGGCTTGCAGTGAAATAGTTTCGCTGGGAAACGTTATAACGGCTTGTAGTGAAATAGTTTCGTGGGGAAACGGCTTGTAGTGAAATAGTTTCACGGGGAAATGTTATAACGGCTTGTAGTGAAATAGTTTCGTTGGGAAATGTTATAACGGCTTGTAGTGAAATAGTTTCCTGGGGGGGGAAATGTTATAACGGCTTGTAGTGAAATAGTTTCGTCGGGAAATGTTATAACGGCTTGTAGTGAAATAGTTTCCTGGGGGGGGGGAAATGTTATAACGGCTTGTAGTGAAATAGTTTCATTGGGAAATGTTATAACGGCTTGCAGTGAAATAGTTTCGTCGGGAAATGTTATAACGGCTTGTAGTGAAATAGTTTCATTGGGAAATGTTATAACGGCTTGTAGTGAAATAGTTTCACGGGGAAATGTTATTACGGCTTGTAGTGAAATAGTTTCATTGGGAAATGTTATAACGGCTTGTAGTGAAATAGTTTCGTCGGGAAATGTTATAACGGCTTGTAGTGAAATAGTTTCACGGGGAAATGTTATTACGGCTTGTAGTGAAATAGTTTCGCGGGGAAATGTTATAACGGCTTGCAGTGAAATAGTTTCGTCGGGAAATGTTATAACGGCTTTTAGTGAAATAGTTTCACGGGGAAATGTTATAACGGCTTGTAGTGAAATAGTTTCGCGGGGAAATGTTATAATGGCTTGGGAAATGTTATAACGGCTTGTAGTGAAATAGTTTCGCGTTTCATTGGGAAATTTATAACGGCTTGTAGTGAAATAGGGAAATGTTATAACGGCTTGTAGTGAAATAGTTTCATTGGGAAATGTTATAACGGCTTGTAGTGAAATAGTTTCGTGGGGAAATGTTATAACGGCTTGTAGTGAAATAGTTTCATTGGGAAATGTTATAACGGCTTGCAGTGAAATAGTTTCGTCGGGAAATGTTATAACGGCTTGTAGTGAAATAATTTCCCGGGGAAATGTTATAACGGCTTGTAGTGAAATAATTTCCCGGGGAAACGTTATAACGGCTTGTAGTGAAATAGTTTCGTGGGGAAACGGCTTGTAGTGAAATAGTTTCGTGGGGAAATGTTATAACGGGTAGTGAAATGTTATAACGGCTTGTAGTGAAATAGTTTCGTTGTTATAACGGCTTGTAGTGAAATAGTTTCAAATGTTATAACGGGAAATGTTATAACGGCTTGTAGTGAAATAGTTTCGTCGGGGTTATAACGGCTTGTAGTGAAATAGTTTCATTGGGAAATGTTATAACGTTAGTGAAATAGTTTCATAACGGCTGGTAGTGAAATAGTTTCACGGGGAAATGTTATTACGGCTGGTAGTGAAATAGTTTCGTGGGGAAATGTTATAACGGCTTGTAGTGAAATAGTTTCATTGGGAAATGTTATAACGGCTTGTAGTGAAATAGTTTCACGGGGAAACGTTATAACGGCTTGTAGTGAAATATTTTCGCGGGGAAATGTTATAACGGCTTGTAGTGAAATAGTTTCGCTGGGAAAATTATAACGGCTTGTAGTGAAATAGTTTCGTGGGGAAACGGCTTGTAGTGAAATAGTTTCACGGGGAAATGTTATAACGGCTTGTAGTGAAATAGTTTCACGGGGAAATGTTATAACGGCTTGCAGTGAAATAGTTTCGTGGGGAAATGTTATAACGGCTTGTAGTGAAATAGTTTCGTATAACGGCTTGTAGTGAAATAGTTTCATGTTATAACGGCTTGTAGTGAAATAGTTTCACGGGGAAATGTTATAACGGCTTGTAGTGAAATAGTTTCATTGGGAAATGTTATAACGGCTTGTAGTGAAATAGTTTCGCGGGGAAATGTTATAACGGCTGGTAGTGAAATAGTTTCGTGGGGAAACGGCTTGTAGTGAAATAGTTTCACGGGGAAATGTTATAACGGCTTGTAGTGAAATAGTTTCGCGGGGAAATGTTATAACGGCTTGTAGTGAAATAGTTTCATTGGGAAATGTTATAACGGCTTGTAGTGAAATAGTTTCGTGGGGAAATGTTATAACGGCTTGTAGTGAAATAGTTTCGCGGGGAAATGTTATAACGGCTTGTAGTGAAATAGTTTCATTGGGAAATGTTATAACGGCTTGTAGTGAAATAGTTTCACGGGGAAATGTTATAACGGCTTGTAGTGAAATAGTTTCGGCTTGTAGTGAAATAGTTTCATTGGGAAATGTTATAACGGCTTGTAGTGAAATAGTTTCACGGGGAAATGTTATAACGGCTTGTAGTGAAATAGTTTCACGGGGAAATGTTATAACGGCTTGTAGTGAAATAATTTCCCGGGGAAATGTTATAACGGCTTGTAGTGAAATAGTTTCGTGGGGAAATGTTATAACGGCTTGTAGTGAAATAGTTTCGCGGGGAAATGTTATAACGGCTTGTAGTGAAATAGTTTCGTGGGGAAATGTTATAACGGCTTGTAGTGAAATAGTTTCACGGGGAAATGTTATAACGGCTTGTAGTGAAATAGTTTCGCGGGGAAATGTTATAACGGCTTGTAGTGAAATAGTTTCATTGGGAAATGTTATAACGGCTTGTAGTGAAATAGTTTCACGGCTTGTAGTGAAATAATTTCACGGGGAAATGTTATAACGGCTTGTAGTGAAATAGTTTCGCGGGGAAATGTTATAACGGCTTGTAGTGAAATAGTTTCATTGGGAAATGTTATAACGGCTTGTAGTGAAATAGTTTCGTGGGGAAATGTTATAACGGCTTGTAGTGAAATAGTTTCGCGGGGAAATATTAAAACGGCTTGTAGTAAAATAATTTCACGGGGAAACGGCTTGTAGTGAAATAGTTTCATTGGGAAATGTTATAACGGCTTGTAGTGAAATAGTTTCGCGGGGAAATGTTATAACGGCTGGTAGTGAAATAGTTTCACGGGGAAATGTTATAACGGCTTGTAGTGAAATAGTTTCGCGGGGAAATGTTATAACGGCTTGTAGTGAAATAGTTTCGTGGGGAAATGTTATAACGGCTTGTAGTGAAATAGTTTCACGGGGAAATATTAAAACGGCTTGTAGTAAAATAATTTCACGGGGAAACGGCTTGTAGTGAAATAGTTTCATTGGGAAATGTTATAACGGCTTGTAGTGAAATAGTTTCGCGGGGAAATGTTATAACGGCTGGTAGTGAAATAGTTTTACGGGGAAATGTTATAACGGCTTGTAGTGAAATAGTTTCGCGGGGAAATGTTATAACGGCTTGTAGTGAAATAGTTTCGTGGGGAAACGGCTTGTAGTGAAATAGTTTCGCGGGGAAATGTTATAACGGCTTGTAGTGAAATAGTTTCGCGGGGAAATGTTATAACGGCTTGTAGTGAAATAGTTTCGCGGGGAAATGTTATAACGGCTTGTAGTGAAATAGTTTCATTGGGAAATATTAAAACGGCTTGTAGTGAAATAGTTTCATTGGGAAATGTTATAACGGCTTGCAGTGAAATAGTTTCGTGGGGAAATGTTATAACGGCTTGTAGTGAAATAATTTCCCGGGGAAACGTTATAACGGCTTGTAGTGAAATATTTTCGTGGGGAAATGTTATAACGGCTTGTAGTGATATAGTTTCACGGGGAAATGTTATAACGGCTTGTAGTGAAATAGTTTCGTGGGGAAACGACTTGTAGTGAAATAGTTTCGCGGGGAAATGTTATAACGGCTTGTAGTGAAATAGTTTCGGGAAATGTTTGTATTTCTTACCGTTATTGAAAGTCACACGAGAAATTTAGTCCAACAGTTAGCAGAACTGTTAATTTATCATTATCTGGCGCTGTTACCTTCTTATAACTTGATCCCTATTATTATGTTTTCATTTATACGTCTTTACTACTTTATTTTCTATCCACTCGTATTTTCTTTCTAGTCGAGAAATGATATGTTATTTGTGTACTCTATAGTGAATTATTGTACCTAATCACAGCAATACGTACCTGTAAGTAAGACCCAGATCCATTCCCTATCCACCCTGAGTTCGAGTTGAGGCGACCATCGTGGGCGTTGTACGTGCTGTAAGTTAAGTGAGCCGAAATCTGGGCGTCGGGAATAAGTTTAACGTTCTGGTCCACACCAAAGGCGTTCATAGAGCATACTAAAAAATTAACGTATTTAATTTGATATTCAGCGGAAAAATCACCTGAAAAAACGAACTATCGAAAAATTAGTTTGAGACTGTGTAACTCACGTGTTTCACACCGATCTCCACCATAGGCCTGGGTACATTTACAGGAAAAGTCATTTAGGTTATCCGTGCATGTTCCACCATGTTCACACGGATTACTTTTACACTGGTCTTGTTCTGTAAGGTTAATGAAACAACAGCTGACGAGACAAATGATTTAAAACTTAATTGGCATAATTAATCGAATTTTTCACACGACTACAATACTATCAGTGTAAAGATACCTGCTAATTGATAACATAACTACCATACTATCAGTGTAAAGATACCTGCTAATTGATAACATAACTACCATACTATCAGTGTAAAGATACCTGCTAATTGATAACATAACTACCATACTATCAGTGTAAAGATACCTGCTAATTGATAACATAACTACAATACTATCAGTGTAAAGATACCTGCTAATTGATAACATAACTACAATACTATCAGTGTAAAGATACCTGCTAATTGATAACATAACTACAATACTATCAGTGTAAAGATACCTGCTAATTGATAACATAACTACCATACTATCAGTGTAAAGATACCTGCTAATTGATAACATAACTACCATACTATCAGTGTAAAGATACCTGCTAATTGATAACATAACTACCATACTATCAGTGTAAAGATACCTGCTAATTGATAACATAACTACAATACTATCAGTGTAAAGATACCTGCTAATTGATAACATAACTACCATACTATCAGTGTAAAGATACCTGCTAATTGATAACATAACTACCATACTATCAGTGTAAAGATACCTGCTAATTGATAACATAACTACCATACTATCAGTGTAAAGATACCTGCTAATTGATAACATAACTACAATACTATCCCTGCTAATTGATAACATAACTACAATACTATCAGTGTAAAGATACCTGCTAATTGATAACATAACTACCATACTATCAGTGTAAAGATACCTGCTAATTGATAACATAACTACCATACTATCAGTGTAAAGATACCTGCTAATTGATAACATAACTACCATACTATCAGTGTAAAGATACCTGCTAATTGATAACATAACTACAATACTATCCCTGCTAATTGATAACATAACTACAATACTATCAGTGTAAAGATACCTGCTAATTGATAACATAACTACCATACTATCAGTGTAAAGATACCTGCTAATTGATAACATAACTACAATACTATCCCTGCTAATTGATAACATAACTACCATACTATCAGTGTAAAGATACCTGCTAATTGATAACATAACTACCATACTATCAGTGTAAAGATACCTGCTAATTGATAACATAACTACCATACTATCAGTGTAAAGATACCTGCTAATTGATAACATAACTACCATACTATCAGTGTAAAGATACCTGCTAATTGATAACATAACTACCATACTATCAGTGTAAAGATACCTGCTAATTGATAACATAACTACAATACTATCAGTGTAAAGATACCTGCTAATTGATAACATAACTACCATACTATCAGTGTAAAGATACCTGCTAATTGATAACATAACTACCATACTATCAGTGTAAAGATACCTGCTAATTGATAACATAACTACCATACTATCAGTGTAAAGATACCTGCTAATTGATAACATAACTACCATACTATCAGTGTAAAGATACCTGCTAATTGATAACATAACTACCATACTATCAGTGTAAAGATACTTGCTAATTGATAATATAACTACCATTCTATTAGTGTAAAGATACTTGTTAATAGATCACCTGACTACCTTACTATCAGTGTAAAGATGCCAATAACTTGATTAAATATTAGGTACAGAGCGGAGCAGTGATTGATTGTAGGTTCCCGTTGTTTACATCATGACACCTAAACTTCATTGCGTCATATGCGTTTTGTGTTATGATGTATGCTACTCCTCAGTATTTTTTTCAAATGAAAAAGGTTCATTTTAAACGAAATGGGATACTCTATATATAGAGTCAGTTTATATGTTTCATTCAGGTATATCGTTTATTTCGTTTTCATTTTAAATTGAAATCTTCCTTTGTCACATGTCTCTGATGTGTTGGTATCAAGTTAACTGAAACAAACCTCGGATACTGATGCTGAAGGACCCGTCAGCATATTTCCCGTGAACGTCAGTGGCGCGAATTTCAAAGTGGTAGGTAGCATCCACATCGGGAGCACTTCCAGAGATCACTCCGGTGGCGTTATTCAGTGTAGTTCCGGGAGGAAGATGACCCGACACCAATTCATACACAATGCTTTGACCATCCGGGTCCTTCCACGGTTAAAAAAGTCACATTTTAAACATGTAAGTTTGTATTAATGTATCGTATGTCTGTTGAATAGATACAATTTCAACAGCTAGACATCGATATTCTTGTAACATTTTTGTACTGAATAACTTTCCAGAGGAGCTAAGCTTTCAACATATACTTTCAAACTTGTATAATTGTAGGTATCTCATTTACAAATTGACCATTATATTTCTACAAGATGTATTACAGCAGCGAACACTTTACGAATGAAAACATACCTTTGCCTCCACTGATACAGAGATGGAGTTACCGGAGCTGAACGTACCCAAAGACCCGTGAACTGACTGCTTTGTCCATATAGGAGGCAGGCTTTTCACTTTCTGTATATAGCATAAACATGGATGTGATATTTCTACTCCGTTCAATAATTTTATTGAATTAAATGTAAAGTTTATAAAAATGTTGAACATTTTATTAGAGAGTGTAGCTGAATATTTCAAAAACTGAAAAAATAAATGAAATATGTATTAACGCACTTGATTTCGAATTACACATCCAATATATCATACATTTTCTCAACTATCGAGCTAAGCTTTATATCACAGCATCGAACTTCCATACCACTCCCATGATAAAACCAATAATTTAATGATCAGATAAATTATATTGCCCCTATACAAGTATAAGATAAGGTTTTATAATCAACATGCCTGGATAAATTTTCTCAGGTCTCTGCCAGCTATGTAGACAGTTCCTCCAGCACCAGGCTTTAGAATGACATCGCCCCCTTTGCCAGCCTGAAAGTTTCACATCGATTTAAGATAAAAATGCAGATATGTATTGAATTATTGATAGCAATAACAGGAGAGAGATATTCGTCAAACATTTTGACAAGCAGAGCAGAGAAACACTTGCTACTGACCTCAAATCGAATTAATATTCAAATGTTAGAACAGCTTAGACAAACTCAAAATATATCCCTGGCATTTAATTATTTCTTTTTCACTTTGTTGATAATAGATAAACATTTTAATGTCGAACCAAATGAAAAAGGAACTGAATTTTGGAAAGGAAATGCAAACAACAAGACTTACCTCAAAGATCAAATCCCCGTTCGGTTCCGACGATATATTTACGTTTGGATAGTTTACTTGGAAAAAACTGTAAAATAAAGGTCACATTTTAACCAGACAACGCCATTCGAATATCAGGAACGATACATTGAATATTTTCTGAGATATTCTCTCACCTGGATGTGACAATTGTTGGCAATAAAATGAATACTGCATACAATGCCGCCATGATGGATTTCTTTCTTAAGTCACCGGAAACTGTTTCTTTAGACAGTTACCCAGGCAGGTTTTGGCGGAGGAGGCAATTGCTCGATTTCAGTGTTATCATAGCAACGCTAAGTGGTGACCTAAGTTTGAGAGAAGATTTGATCCATTTATCGTTCTATAGCAGGTTAATCCATGGGCGTCATTTACACCTGTATCGTGCTTCGGATTCTACGTAACCTAACAACGGACACACAGCAATGACGGACATAGATAAACAAGGGCCTCGCGTTGGAACTTCCTGGTTTTAGATGTCCGTTACACGTAGCGTGATTCCTTGTTTGTTCTGTGACTAGACATGTTTTTCTGTTTGCCTGGTGTTTCATCAGTTTCTGTTGTTTTTTTATCATATTGCTGATTAAACCAAATTAATGGCACTGTTGAATGAAAGGTAACGATTATAAATGCGTGTAAACAGATAACATAACCCCATTTTTTATCTACTAAAGGATATTCTATTTACTATTTGCTACCGATGCTTACAAAGTTTGCGCCCATATTTGTCAGACTTTGTCCAGTCACCCTTTGATATCGGTATGCCCTGTAAGTCAGCTTTGAATGTTTGAAATCCAGCTCTACCGTGATAAACTAATTGTTACTCCACTCGTTTCTATAAGTACCCTTTAATACAGATGCTATAGGACTTATTCTACAGACTGATACTGAGTAACCACACGTATTCCTTCCTTTGTAAAATTTGTGATGTGCCGTCATCGTTTACTCTAGCCTTATTTAATAAGAATCTAGCATTGTTGCTAGGTATATTTATTTTAACTTAACCGAGTATCAATCCATCTCTGTTGGTTTTGTAAATATCTAAAACTTTTACACTACTTGAACAAACCGGCTGATTATAGTATAAGTTTAACCTTTGATTAAAGAAAGAAGTAGAATTGTTTATTATACTCTTCTATGCGACATGACGGCACCATGAGTGATGAGGATGAGTTTAACTTGAGGAGAAATATAGAGGAAAAGGAACACTGTTATGATTTTGGGTCTTTATCTCGAGTTGTGATTACTTTTATAAAACATTTGAAGGAATCAGTGATAGTAAGCGCCAGCACTGAAACAAATGGGGGTAAATTCAGGTAAATCCTATTGAAGGTTACGGTGTTTACATTCCAGAGCCGACACATAACTGCTGGTGCCACCACTGCCTACACAACTATGCAGGTATAATGGTCATGTTCAGCTTCAGCTTGATCTGACGAACGATATGGCGGATATGACATTGAATCTAAGACTTACATACATATTTTCATGTATAATTACTTTAGCCATTGCCGGGACTCCGGGCGAGTAAGTATGTTTTTTTTTATCATTTTATACATCCGGATTCAGCTCACTGACGTGACATTGACATACAACTATGTAACACATTTTCTAGGCGGAAATGACGTCATAGGGAATGTCGATATAACATGATGGCAAGAAGACATCTTGACCTTCATGAGGAACAATGTAACGGTGATTTGAAATAACATACATCGTGCAAATTCGTTTTTATATCAAAATTTTAAAATATTGAATTATATCATTAACATGGTAAAATAACTTTGATTTGCTAAGTAACCGATATCGTTATTTCTTAATTATTTCACAGTATGCCTTTCCTCTTTTATAAACAATCTATCAGCATAGGCAAGTAACAAAATGGCTGCGGTATCGATCCCCCGGACACAATTTGACTTCCCATAGGTGTGTGACACGTGACGGAAGACACACCCGGAATGACATCATTTTGTTCCAAACCATATTTAGACAACTCATTTCCGTTTCCTGTTATGCAAATATAAGCATATCACACTCTAATGTAATATAAGATATTATTGAATTATATGTTATATTATATCAAAAATAGATGTACCTTAAACATTGTAAACGTGTTATGTCTAAATGATATCATTACAACGGCTGTGATTAGTGTGCTTCAGTTGGACTTTCCAAACGTAGCTATAGCAGCCCAGGATAATGGAACTCTTTTGGGACAGGTAAGGGAAATTCTGGATCAATGAAAGTGTCTATCACGATAAACGCTGAAAAGACAATGTGATGTACAAATAAATGGCCATGGATAGAAACATACGAATATCTACATTGATAAAATTTATCTTAGTTGATATAGCGAAGAGTATACCCTGATAAAATCACTTTATCAAATAAATTAGGATATTATCAGTTTTGTTTAAAGAAAGCATGACAATTCATATTGTAATATAAGTAATCTTACACCAATGGTTATCATTTAATTATTTTTTTAGTCTGGAGAGAATGGGGACATCCACATCCAGCCAGTGAAGAACGGATCAGGGACAGTTCTATTTGATGGCTATGATGTGTTGGAGATTATAGATGTAGGTATACCACTACTGAACTCGGTCTAGTAAAGCTGATAATTGTTATTCCGAATGCGTTAATGATGGCAGAATTCTAACATCAGAGCCTGACATTCTGAAAATATAGGATGGCGACTTGTGTACATTTATTTTATAATTTGATGACGATAATAGTGTATATACCGTGCTAGTCACGGCCATGTCACATATATCTCTGGCTGTACCGTGCTAGTCACGGCCATGTCACACATATATCTGTCTGTACCATGCTAGTCACGGCCATGTCACACATATCTCTGGCCTTACCGTGCTAGTCACGACCATGTCACACATATATCTGGCTGTACCGTGCTAGTCACGGCCATGTCACACATATCTCTGGCTGTACCGTGTTAGTCACGGCCATGTCACACATATATCTGGCTGTACCGTGCTAGTCACGGCCATGTCACACATATATCTGTCTGAACCGTGCTAGTCACGGCCATGTCACACATATCTCTGGCTGTACCGTAGTAGTCACGGTCATGTCACACATACATCTGGCTGTACCGTGCTAGTCACGGCCATGTCACACATATATCTGGCTGTACCGTGCTAGTCACGACCATGTCACACATATCTCTGTCTGTACCGTGCTAGTCACGACCATGTCACAAATATCTCTGGCTGTACCGTGCTAGTCACGGCCATGTCACACATATATCTGGCTGAACCGTGCTAGTCACGGCCATGTCACACATATCTCTGGCTGTACCGTGCTAGTCACGGCCATGTCACATATATCTGTCTGAACCGTGCTAGTCACGGCCATGTCACACATATCTCTGGCTGTACCGTGCTAGTCACGGCCTTGTCACACATATATCTGGCTGAACCGTGCTAGTCTCGGCCATGTCACACATATCTCTGGCTGTACCGTGCTAGTCACGGCCATGTCACATATCTCTGTCTGTACCGTGCTAGTCACGGCCGTGTCACACATATATCTGCCTGTACCGTGCTAGTCACGACCATGTCACATATATCTCTGGCTGTACCGTGCTAGTCACGGCCATGTCACACATATATCTGTCTGTACCGTGCTAGTCACGGCCATGTCACATATATCTGTCTGAACCGTGCTAGTCACGGCCATGTCACACATATCTCTGGCTGTACCGTGCTAGTCACGGCCATGTCACACATATCTCTGGCCTTACCGTGCTAGTCACGGCCATGTCACACATATCTCTGTTTATACTATATAGACATTACTTGTTTTATCTTCTGCAATATAATTAATATATTCTTCATTATATATATATTTGAACGGTTTTATAAGTAGATGTTTAAGGAGGTAACATTAATCACTTCATCACATCAATCCATCTTTAGTCAATTTAATTAAACTTGAAGTGTATATATATTCAAGGGCGAAAGTGTATGAAATAATGATAAACGGTACCAAATTAGATAGTTCACAAGGATTCATTGATGTCGTCATTAACTTATTAAAGTATCAAAGATGGGCAAATAGAAAGCTCATACGTCTGGTTCTTAATGTTCATCAGCTGTTTCCAGTGATCATCAACAATATGCCGCCCATTTGGCACTTCCACGGACATGTCGGGTACTCAGGGACGTTTGAGGGTGCCAGTAACATAATGATTCCCCTGGAAGTGTTGGTAACTAAACTGCAAGTCATTTAAATTTTCTAAATGAATATATATACGATAAAAAATGACAATAATAACACGTAAACGATATCAACATCAGCAATGTAAAGATTGATTTTTGGCAGTAGTCCTTACATCAAGCCATAGAAACAAGGGATATTTTTTCCAGAAATGAAAAAACGGCATTATCCCGACTCAAATCTATGTTGGGAAAGTGAAACCTTTTTGGTTACATACGTATATACTGTACACGAAAACTTTAAATGGGGATAATTGATATGTAAATTTGCTCACTTTTTGAGTTTGAGAACATCATTCCTGTCTTCACAGGACCCAGAGAGTCAGGATGTCAGGTTTGAACTTGTGGCCGGAAATTTCCCCACTGGTCTAAGTATAGCGAGCAATCCCTGGCGTATCCAAGGTATTCCTCCGGATGAAGACGCCATCTACACATTCACTATCCGCGCTATCGATGCCAGTGACCAGTACGCCGATGCAGTGTTCAAGATAGAAATATTAGGTATGGTTGTTAAGGTAAAAATATTAGGTATGGTAATCAAAGTAGAGACATTAGGTATGGTAATTAAGGTAGAAACGTTAGGTAGGGTTATTAAGGTAGAAAACGTTAGGTAGGGTTATTAAGGTAGAAACATGAGGTATGGTAATTGAGGTAGAAACATTAGGTATGGTAATTAAGGTAGAAACATTAGGTATGGTTGTTAAGGTAAAAACATTAGGTATGGTAATCAAAGTAGAGACATTAGGTATGGTAATTAAGGTAGAAACGTTAGGTAGGGTTATTAAGGTAGAAAACGTTAGGTAGGGTTATTAAGGTAGAAAACGTTAGGTAGGGTTATTAAGGTAGAAACATGAGGTATGGTAATTAAGGTAGAAACATTAGGTAGGTTTATTAAGGTAGAAACATTAGGTATGGTAATTAAGGTAGAAACATTAGGTATGGTAATTAAGGTAGAAACATTAGGTAGAGTTATTAAGGTAGAAACATTAGGTATGGTAATTAAGGTAGAAACATTAGGTAGGTTTATTAAGGTAGAAACATTAAGTATGGTTATTAAGGTAGAAACATGAGGTATGGATATTAAGGAAAAAACAATAGATAAGTTTATTAAGGTAGAAATATTAGGTGTGGATATTAAGGTAGAAACATTAGGTATGGTTATTAAGGTAGAAACATGAGGTATGGTAATTAAGGTAGAAACATTAGGTATGGTAATTAAGGTAGAAACATTAGGTATGGTAATTAAGGTAGAAACATTAGGTATGGTAATTAAGGTAGAAACATTAGGTATGGTAATTAAGGTAGAAACATGAGGTATGGTAATTAAGGTAGAAACAATAGGTATGGTAATTAAGGTAGAAACATTAGTTAGGGTTATTAAGGTAGAAACATTAGGTATGGTAATTAAGGTAGAAACATGAGGTATGGTAATTAAGGTAGAAACATTAGGTATGGTAATTAAGGTAGAAACATTAGTTAGGGTTAGTAAGGTAGAAACATTAGGTATGGTAATTAAGGTAGAAACATTAGTTAGGGTTATTAAGGTAGAAACATTAGGTAGGGTTAGTAAGGTAGAAACAATAGGTATGGTAATTAAGGTAGAAACATTAGTTAGGGTTATTAAGGTAGAAACATTAGGTAGGGTTAATAAGGTAGAAACATTAGGTATGGTAATTAAGGTAGAAACATTAGGTATGGTAATTAAGGTAGAAACAATAGGTATGGTTATTAAGGTAGAAACATTAAGTATGGTAATTAAGGTAGAAACATTAAGTATGGTTATTAAGGTAGAAACATGAGGTATGGATATCAAGGAAAAAACAATAGATAAGTTTATTAAGGTAGAAATATAAGGTATGGTTATTAAGGTAGAAACATTAGGTATGGTAATTAAGGTAGAAACATTAGGTAGGTTTATTAAGGTAGAAACATTAGGTATGGTAATTAAGGTAGAAACATTAAGTATGGTTATTAAGGTAGAAACATTAGGTATGGTAATTAAGGTAGAAACATTAAGTATGGTTATTAAGGTAGAAACATGAGGTATGGATATCAAGGAAAAAACAATAGATAAGTTTATTAAGGTAGAAATATAAGGTATGGTTATTAAGGTAGAAACATTAGGTATGGTTATTAAGGTAGAAACATTAGGTATGGTTATCAAGGAAAAAACAATAGATAAGTTTATTAAGGTAGAAATATAAGGTATGGTTATTAAGGTAGAAACATTAGGTATGGTAATTAAGGTAGAAACATTAGGTAGGTTTATTAAGGTAGAAACATTAGGTATGGTAATTAAGGTAGAAACATTAAGTATGGTTATTAAGGTAGAAACATTAGGTATGGTAATTAAGGTAGAAACATTAAGTATGGTTATTAAGGTAGAAACATGAGGTATGGATATCAAGGAAAAAACAATAGATAAGTTTATTAAGGTAGAAATATAAGGTATGGTTATTAAGGTAGAAACATTAGGTATGGTTATTAAGGTAGAAACATTAGGTATGGTTATCAAGATAGAGACAATATACCTGTAGATACTAACAATAGATATTAAGATGAAGCTATAAGGATTTAGAGGAGATCGATAGGTGTATACATTATTGATGCATTGGCTTTTAATCGGCGGGAGAATATTGAGTGGTTGTATTTACACAAAATGTATTTTTTGTCAGTTTTCTTGTCTATTCTGTTCCTGAAATAAATTATTTCGTTTAAAAAACTGAGAAAAAGTTTAGGTACACAAGCATTATTTCCTACCTTTGATACAGAATGAAAATAGCATTTTATCGGCTTATGTATAAATACGTTTAAACAACAACACCATTATTGTGAAATATGATTTGTTGACTTTTACTCAGAGGTCGATCAGTGTCTCCGAGAGATGTGTCACAACAATGGCCAGTGTAACAACACTAATACCCATCGTGGATTCTCGTGTTCTTGTCCATTGGAGTACGGCGGGCCGACTTGTGATGTCAGTGAGTATGTCCTGTCATTGCCTCCGTATCTATAAATAGTTCATTTTGTTGTGTTGACTTACTTTCCAGTTACAAGTATCTGATAATGAAACATAAGAACGATGCTCTACAGATATAACAGCTGATTTTAATTTTTGTTTTACCTAGCGTGTAATAAGACTGCTCTTGGAATAGCAAACTCTTCTGTAGTCCCAGACGCACAGCTGAGCGCTTACCTGTCTCGATATACCTCTCAGGCATCAGACGGGCGTTTGTCAGAATCTGGAAAGTATTGGTGTGGTGAAAACGCCAACTCCTGGTTACAAGTGGATCTAGGTAATGTTAATAATTTGCCAACATTTTACAACCGTCATGCTGTTAGATAGCGGATCGTGATTGAATTTCCGCGTTCCATATGGATTTATTAGATAAGTCTGAGAGGGTTTTAGAGGTTAGCTGAAGTGATCATTTTGTTTCAATTACTTAAAATCAAAATGGAAATCAAAGTTTTTTCATCAAATTCACGATTTACAGATTTCTATTGCTATAATTTTCATGATGACGTCATAATGCATTCATCGAATCAGTGGCATCATTTAAGTATCATCTTCTGACGTCACAACAGTTGATTTAATATAATTTCATATACAAAATCATTACCAAATCATTACTATATATATATTATGCACTCTATTATATATGTTAATGGTTTATTGAACAAACTTAAATTTGTCTATAATATTTGTAAAATATCCAATAAACTAGAATCAAACTGGAAAGTAGGGTATGGATTATTATTGCTTTTATCAGGTGGCTTAGCAAAGCTCTTTCGAATAGTAACATCTGGGGCAAATTCTACCTTCTTTGCGAAAACATATACATTATCCTACAGTACTGACGGAACCACCTTCAACTCTATCAACGATGTAAATAACACCACTGTGCACGTGAGTAGATAATATCGGAATGTTTGATGTTTGTTTCATTTTCCTAACATTTTCACACAGTGTACAATCAATAAGCTTCTTCATTGCATTTCAACATAACCTTTCCATTACTTTTCAATATAACCTTGGATTTATTCACGTACATTTAAATATTCTGTTGTTAAAACTAAATAAGCTTTCACTTGCATGTTCTCTCTTGTCAATATTTTGTCAAATATCTAGAAACAATGGTTTTCCCTGTAGCAAAGGCAGTAATGTCTCTTCTCTTAAATCTTCAACAACTAAAGGTCACATATTTGACCTTGATAATATCATTCATTCTCCAATAGCAACAACATTCCATCTTTTCCCACACAGCAATGTTCTAATCCTTAACAAATAAGACTCTAACTTTGAAAACGAAAGAAGGATTTATGTATTATCTCTGCATATAACACAGGTTTATCTCATATAAAGAACATTTATAAAATTACAGAGGGATAAAAGATATTAAATTGTGTAGTCGAAGTAGGTATAAGTAATTAATAATGAATACTAAAAGGCAGTACTGGAAAGTAACAGGACCTAAGGATTCTTCGATGAAACCCTGGATGGCATCTGAATACATCTATTCTATAAATAGTGCGGAAAAAGAAGTCGAACCAACTGGTGGATGGACAAGGGCGCTTACATCGAATCTGATATCATACAATGAGAACATTGAATGAAAGACAAGTCATTTAACAATGTTTTTCCTTAATTTTTAACATTGAAAATCTGAGTGGAGGAGGTTCTTACTAAATATGTATTGCTGCGTCGTATTCAATACAATACAAATATATTATCGTATTTGCCTCATTATAATCACAATTGATTTCTCGATACATGTTTAAGTTTATTCATTACAGACTTTTATGGGATCAATAAGTGCATTATACCAGACGTTGCCTGAACCGTTAGAAGCACGTTTTGTCAGGATCCACCCGACGACCTACGAAAGAAGTTACCATCCCTGCTTTCAGGTGGAAATGTATGGCTGCTGGCTTTAGGTCTCTGCTGTCTTAATCTGAGTTTTATGTGGAAAGGTGATGTGACATTATCACAAATATAAACAAATATACAAAAACTTTGAACAGTTTATTCTTTATCTCATACCAGCTTTTTTTTAAAAGGTTTTCTTCGATAACTTATTTAGCAGTACAGATATTTCACAAGTGGTTAAATATTTAATATTTTCATGGAATATTTCTTTTACCACACAAAGATCCGGCTTCACTCCTCCATCACAGCCATACGCGTTTTAATTATTTTTGCTAATGAGGACACTTATATTATGTAGGACATGATAAGCTATTATCACATCCACTAAATACCTGTGACGTTATGATAATGGGATTGAAGTCAGATAAATTTATTTATGCTGTTTGGTGATTATAGCACCAAAGGAATGGAGCCAGGAGTAACCAATATATAATGAATTATTCAGTCCTCTTTTTATGGAAAAAAGAGGTGAACACGAGATGCTGGGTACGCATTAGTAGAGACTTTAAGTCCACATCAGTTTATATATTTCCGTGTGAAGTAATTATTTTGGTGGGCGTCCTCTGACATAATTCAGATAAAAAAATACACTTGGCAATAAACAGATGAAGTTTTGATATGCCTAATTTCATTGAACGATGTAGGGAAAATAAGATATGATGTCAGTATAATGAGGTTTCAGCTCTATTTGATATCGGCTTGTATTTAAATATAAATATAGAGTATTAGATAAAAAAAAACCCCACAAAAATGGCGACAAGACAACAGAAAAGAAAGATTTACACGGAGACTCGTGATAAAGTACAAGGAGAATAGGACCAGAAGGGAAAGTATCTCCAACTTGATCTTCGACACCTGCCATATAAGTATTGGTCAATCCAAGTGAGTAATGTCACGTTCCCGAACGAGAACAATGCAAACAACAACGAAATCGTCACGAATACTAAAGAGCATCAAACACGTCCATTTTCGTATTGCCCAAGTAAACACAATGAATATTCACGAGATCATTATGACGTCAATAAACCTCATCAACCTGCATCTTTCGAAACCCTGTATTGTAAATATGTCTTTAAGTGGCCGACATCTTGAACGAAAATCGTAATTTTGGCCCTTGAATATCAAAATAGCAATATCTTAATATAATAGATGGGGATGCAAGCACGTTGCTATCCAGAAATGGAAAAAATAATAATATGGAAATGCAAAACAAATTGATTTCTCTGTAAGAAGGTACACAGCTTGTGTAGAAGAGGCTGTCATGTCGATGATTTTGAGTGCTTGTGCGAATATACATAGTAATAAATATCTTGTAACTGAAACACAACACATCATCAATAGGTGAAATTGAAGTCTCCGTTACTCGATATATTCTCCTATAAATTCAGTCCCATATGAAAGCAAAAGCAAGTGAGGGACACAGTCGTGTATATTGTCGACAAGGGATTCCGTCGGCTTTTATGACTTAGTCCTCCGAATATGATTAGGACTATTTTTACGAAAGACACTTAAGTATGATTCACAAACATATATTTGTACCACCGTTCACCTATGATTGATGTAAAAAAAAACTGTTTGTACAGAAAAAATATCTTTCGAACAGAGTTTTGTAAGAGATTGGTAGGAAGCTTTTTCGATTGTTATAAAATCAAGATATCATTATTCCACTTTTCCCGTAAACATTAACACTGTGAGACTGATTTAATAGTGCAAAAAATGGGGTTTGAGCTTTGGAAAAGATTTCGAGAGCAGCCTTACGTAATCGTAACAGAATCTTAACATGTCAGCAAAAGTTTAATTGTAATGCAAAAGTGATTGAGAAAAGGAGGTAAAAAAACGTAAACCTTGCACAATTGCGGTGCTAATAATGCCATGTATCCTGGGAGGATAATGCAAGTTCTTCTTAAACGAGGACATCATATACAACGGAGAAATATCACGTACTCAAAATCAAAGCCAGATCAATAAGATGATGAGCATCTGACACCTAGAAAATTATATAAAACAAGGAACGATTTTAAATGAGATCGTAAAAGATACAAACCTTTCATGTATTCGTCATTGATCAACATCCCTCACATCTTTTGTTTAATGGCAAGAAATCATGGATCAATTAATTCTCGTACAAAACAATACAAGTCAGCATAAAAGAATACGTTAAGGCCAAGATAAAGAAAACATTATACTGGCGTTTGAGATGTTTATGAAGCTCGGAATTCACAGTTTGAAAAAAAAAACAAATATTTTTAAAGAAACAAAATACACGTCAACATAATAATCATCCCGGAAACTCAAAGCCAACCAATCTAGGACAAAATATAAGCAATAATAAGAATTACAAGGACACTCCTGAAAAAGCACAAAATTTTGGTTAATCCCAGTAAGTAAAAAGATCTTGGCGAGAGAACCTTATTGATCATCAGTAGTCTTTCGGAGCTTTTCAAAATAAATATTCTGTGCAATCAACTTATGGCTTAGTGACCTGGACTGAAAAACTAAAATAAGGATCTCAGATAAAGGTTGGGTAGAGAAAGTAACCAATAAGGCAATAAAATATTGCATGGATTCCACACTTCTTTATTATGAAAGATTACCGGAAAGACTGTAATATTGAAGCACGATTAGCTAGCATTAAAAGGGATATGTAGAAGTCCTTGTCCTGTATGCCAGCGAGAAATTCTCACACAGTGAATATCAGCACATAGAAAGGTGGACAACTACATCATTCAGCAACACTTACTTTTTCATCTTATTGTAAAGACTTCTATATATGATAAAACCCAACATGTTTTAAATGTTCACGTGTTCTGTGGCATACTAAGACTACTTGTTGGTTCATAAAGTCAATTTCTACAAACTTGAAATCTATTCCATATACATGCTACTTCACAAATACCATGATACAGGACCTATGACTTGTTGAATCAATACTTGATCCCAGTATGCTAATTGAACAATATGAGCACCATGTGACGTTGGGGAAAGAAGTCATTTTCAAAAATAACACATTTGAGCCCTGTGACTTTGAAAGCGGGACAAGGTCATTTATTTTAAGAAATTCGGTGGCAGTTCAATCCAACAAGCCCAATATAAACACTCTTGGTCTTTTAGCTAATGAGAGGAAGTCTTTTGAATTTCCATTTTAACGTGTTTGACCCATCTGAACTTGACAGTTTGTTAATATCATTCATTTGAACAACAGCACTCTGGGCCTTTAAGTATTGAGAATGAAAGTATTTTTTTTCATGAATGTAAATTCATATTAATACAATGTTATTATAAATTCATAATAAATGCAGCGGATGCAATCATTTTAACATACTCCGTTTATTCTGATATTACAACTAAAACAAATAACAGATCATTTGTATGAATGAATCGACATTGGCTACGAATTAATCTCGCATCCGTAAACCTCAACGCGCATGCCCGGATAACTATTGAATGTGACAGGCTGGAATCTGATGAAGCGAGCCCGAAGTGGAGACGTTAACACGTGTTTGGTAACGGTGTTGACATTCGAACTTCCGCTGTACACCTACAATGAGATAAAATTTAAAACATAAAAATAGATGAAAGAAACATTTATATTATTCTTTCTATTTAATAGATATTTGGCATATTGCCAATATGCATATATGTGTTACAAACTATCTGCCTCGCTAGGCTTTAACACTGATCAGGCAAGAATACCAACATAGAAATGTTCAATATATTTTAGTGTGATCAGCCTACCATATTGTCCGTTCCATTCTTAGTGTTCACAAAGCTGTTCCCGTCGGAACTGTACAGTAGTTGGTACTCTGACGTGTAGTAAGTCGATGTGTACCCTTGGGTAGCGACTGCGTGTACTTCCATGACATCACCAAGATCCACCTGAATCATAACTACCATTTATTGTTTAACCATACACATTGAAATCAACATGAAATGTGCGATAATCCAATTACTTTTTAAACACCTACGTCTCCGAGGATTGCCGGTCTTTTGAAATTATTCACTACTGACAATAATGAGTACTAAAATGAAGAAATATCAGCACGTAGTTTCTTTAATGCTATATTTCTCTTGTTCTTTGTGTCCTTTGTTCAATCTTCTAAGTTACAAATCAGTTAACCTGTAGCCAAGAGGCTGTGTTCTGTCCGATCCAGCCTTGAGGAGCGTTTAGACGTCCGTCGGAGGCTGGATGGTCGCCGTATGAGTAGTGAGCGGACATCTGTGCGTCAGGTATTGTCTTACTTCTCTGGTCCACACCTAATGCATGACTCGCACAGTCTGTCACACATAGATAATACAATGTTATTTCATGCTTTTGTGTTAAAACGCAAACGTTTATTTCCCAAACAAGACTTATATTTACACGTATACATACTCCGATATTTGAACAACAGACTTTAATTTCTCAAGTGATAGTAAAATTACACACCATTGTATTTTGTTTGAATTAATGAGTTGTGATATGGAACAATCGTTAAATCATTTGAATTTAATTGAATTTCTCAGTGCGTCTAGTCTTAAATTCCGAGCAAGCATGAAGTGTGGGTTGTAACAAGTTTACAGACGGTACGCTGTAGACTTACTGGTAGCACATGTCTTCCCGCCATAGTGTTGCTGACAAGTACAAATGAAATGGTCAATATCATCCACACATGTTCCTCCATGAGTACACGGGTTACTCAAGCACTGGTTGTTATCTGAAAGAAACCACAAGCTATTACGAACGTGTAGATATATTTATCAAACAACAAGTTAAAGGTGAAATTAAATCAGGTTATAGATAAGGATATTTTTAAATAGAATCCATTGAGTAATATTACATCACATGGAAATAATATCAATAAAGACATTATGTTACACTAGAAACAAATCTTAAACCTATTATAACAGAGAAAATAACGATTTTCAACCAAAAGGCCTATGTTTCCTAACAAGTAAGAAATAACACAAAAACGATCTGTTAGACGTGGTTGTACAATAAATCATTCTGATTTTAATTGTTTTTGTTTTAATCAAGAAACAGACCTCTAGTGTCTATAGAGAAAATTTTGTCGGCATATTTTCCGTGCTTGTCTGTTACCCGGATACCGAATTGATAGGTAGCGTCTACATCCGGGGCTGTACCGGATATCTGTCCAGTGTTTTTGTTGAGATGAACACCAGGAGGCAAAGCACCAGAGACCTTCTCATATTTTAATGAACCTCCTTCAGGATCCTACAATAAAATATGTTAAGCCCATCTCTTAAACTCTTGATAAATTTTCCTTGAAAAATACTGATTTAATAGAAAAAAAAGTTTTAAAATTCAATTATGATTTCTATTCCGATGGCGTTTGCGTTCTCGACCCGTAATATGGAGATTATCATTAATTAAGATGAGCAATTCATTAAAAGGGGTAGTGTTCCATAGACATCGCATGTACATTATTCATTTTGATAAGAATTCATTATTAAATACTACAGGGAACGACACTGGATTGTATAACTGATTTGTTCTATTTGAATCCAGATATGATATCGAGACTGACTTTAACCATGATTAAATCAATCGTGATTAATTTTGTACATAGGCTCCGTCAGAAAGAATGTTAGGTGTGTATATGTTTCCGTTCCAAACCAGTGACACTTTGTACCAAAGTCGAACATAAAACCGGAAAAAAGAGACAGAACATAACAATGAATTATTCCTGAAGTGGCGATCTTGGGAAGGACAAACATACCACAGCTTCAACATTCAGTGAAATAGAAGCTCCTCCCAGAAACGTGCCCAGAGAACCATGAACAGCATTCAGTTCCCACACTGGAGGCATGCTGTTGACGATCTGAAAGGCAATAACCTGTCTGTTATATAGGGAAAGATGATAATCTACCAATTATAAACTGAAAAGATGATAACCTACCAATTATAAACTAAAAAGGTGATAACCTGTCTGTTATATACAGAAAGATGATAACTTATCAATTATAAACTGAAAAGGTTATTACCTACCAATTATTAAATGAAAAAGTGATAACCTACCAATTATTAACTGAAATGTGATAACCTACCAATTATAAACTGAAAAGATGATAACCTACCAATTATAAACTGAAAAGATGATAACCTACCAATTATAAAATGAAAGGTGATAACATACCAATTATAAAATGAAAGGTGATAACATACCAATTATAAACTGAAAAGATGATAACCTACCAATTATAAAATGAAAAGATGATAACCTACCAATTATAAACTGAAAGGTGATAACCTACCAATTATAAACTGAAAAGATGATAATTTACCAATTATAAAATGAAAGGTGATAACCTACCTTTTATATACACCTAATTGTTATGATGTAAAGATTGTCACAAGATCCTCTACAAGGCTTTATGTTCAGCATGGTGTAACAATCAGTGAAATTGAACATTTAATCTTAAAAATTGTTTCGTTGTTTTTACGAATTTATTTTGAAGCATTTATCTTTATCTTAAATTTTCTACATACATGATATGATAAAGTATACTCAAATGATATAGACAATTACCTCAAAGAGTTTCAGCATGTCGGTCTTACCAATATAGACTGTTCCATTACCAGTGGGTTTCATTATGATATTCCCACCTTGTGGTCCTGCCTGTATAATGATATCTTATAACGATAATGGTTTGATGGACTTAAAATAACGGAGTCATCTGCTTAACTGTTTCACCACTTCATATATTTGCGTGTTGTGAAAACATTCTTTAGAATGATTAAACTACATAGATATCATATGATAATCATTAAATTGCATAGATATCGTATGAACTTTCGAAATGGTAAAAACCCAAATGCTGATGCATGTAGTCTGATAAATATATTTTGAATTAACGAGAGAAATCACTCCTATGGAGACACTTGCATATTGTCATTTTAAAACAGCTGTATTATAAGTATATATGATAAGGTTATATTTCGCCTGTGTCTATACACCTACCTCAACAGTCAGGTTACCACCCGTCTCGGCTGTCACCAACACATTCGGGTATTGTATCTCAAAAAAACTTTTAAACAAAGCAAAGTATCATATTGCAATATGTTCTGAACACAGAGAAAACAAATCCACAAGTGACATTCAACATCTATTTATGTACAGTCTAGATCAGCAATGGATATACCTGTCGAAACATTATCGTAAGTTACTAATATCTATTTTACAGCAATATTTAGAAAACAGTGATAAACTTGATTTAGATGGTACATTTACAACTGTACATGAAAACTATACTCATTCTTTTCAGTACTAAAAGTAAATATCTTCCAAATGATGTTCCGTTTAGAGAATTGCCTTTGGTTTTGAGTACAATTAGCCGATCGTATGCTACTTCGAAACGAAGACGACGTTATACATGTTTGTTCATTGGTTCTTATCAACTTTAACAACTAAGTCGCTCTAAAATGACATTATGTTGTATTTTTTCTTCTTTCTTTTTTTATTCACCTGACTTGTTGCACGACAATATAGGTAAACCAGATGTTCTGAACGATAAATAAAATAAAACAATATACATTACCTTGCTATAGTGTAAGGAATGAAACACAGCACGAGGCACGTTGTTTTGATAGCCGCCATTTTGTTTCGAGATGTTGAGTGGTGTTGGGACCTAGCGATAAGTTTCCTTGTACAATCTACTGAAATGTTTAGCTGACATACATGGCTTGATATATCACGTGACTTCTGTTGCTACTAAATACAAAGTGATCGCCGAAAATGGACATCAATATAAAAGTACATAGATTTTTTTTACACTTTAAAATACATGTAAAACAAAATAACACAATAATCTTAAGTGCCTCAGCATCATAATTTTGTTGCATCATTTATATATTTTTGTTTTTCTTTCTTTCTTCCATTTTGTTTTCTTCTTATTTTGCAATTCTATCTTTAAGCTCAACTGATGATTTTTGTTCAGTTAAGCAACGTTTGTTTATTTTTATCGCATTAAATGTTTACTTAACAAAACATTAATTTTGTCTATAACGGGTGCAGTGAAGGTGACTTTCACATTTTAGAGATACTGGAATTAATACATTTATTTGACGCCTTCATGGATGTTCAGATTTGTTCAAGTCGAATTCCACAGGTGCGTGTTTTTTTGTGTGTAAAGAGGAATTATGTGGCAAACAGTACTGATAATCACTAGAAAGATAGATTTAAATTAAATCCTTTAATGTATAAATGCCCCTGTTTCTGGTCTTCGGTTGGAATTGGGTCAGCTTGCCCAGGACCAACCCAAAACATGCAAATTTGGTGCAATAATGCTGCAACAGAAACATGCATGATGACACAGGCTTATTTGTAACCTTAGATAAAAAGGCCACACCATCAACACGTATACCTTTGAGCACCATATTAGCATAAAAAGTACACATAAAGTACATTTTTTACTTCTTATAATTTGTATTGTTATATCATCTTCCTTATACGAGTAAAAATAATCCCATCAAAAAAGTGCAAATACTGAAAAACGATTTTTCCATAAATCTTTCATCCGAAACCACGTGTCATATGTTGTTTGAAATAGCAAATTCGGTAGTTTCTAAAAAGCAAACTTATCGCCTTTGTAGATTCTCGTTAACTCCTCTATCTATTTAACTTCCATTTGTCAATAGATAAAATTATGTATGATAAAAATAATTAGTTAAGGATATTCATACTGTTTACATTTCCTAATTAAATCTATTTTGAAAGGAAAATCTGGACGTGGATCTTTAATTCTTTATGTACTGAGACGGTATATATACAGCTACTTAGAGATAACGGTATCTTGGGTCTCCAGGGGAAAACGACGCTGAATGTGACTATAATTCAAGATGGCGATCGTGTACAACCTGTTCAAGACTTTGTCGCTGGTGGTTCTTCTGAAGTCCCTTGCTGTTTTAGCTGCTTCTGAAGAGTATGTAAGTTTTTTATCATAAAAAATATTACGACCTTAAACTTATCTGGTTAAAGAATGATACATGAAGTTAACAAATAAACAGTACCGTATTTGGGATGACTAGTAAAAATGTATCTAGATGTATTTTGCTTTTAATTTGATCATTAATTAATTAATATATCAAATCATACCTTACATATTTGAAAACAATGAAAGCTAAATTTAGTTCATATACGAGACATGTTTTATAAAACTGTATATTGTGTTGTATTTTAATCGTAACATTCTATTTTGGTGTAATACTTAAAGAAACAGCATTCACATCACAATATGATAATATATTATTAAAGAAATGAACTTGTTTTACAGTCCTTTACAAGTGAATTATCCGAGTGTCACTGTCCACGCTAAAGATAATGGAAACTTTACTATGTCGGTAAGTAAGGGTGTAAGTGGGCCAATATATGTGGAATGATGTCATGCAGAAATTATTATGCTAATTAATATGATAGCAACACATGTGATAAAAGTATTTGAAAAAAGAATAGAAAACTAAAAATAGCCATAAAATAACAAATATTTTCATAAAATTGATTAATATACACACAATACATGCTGGAAGAATAAGATCTTGTAAGAGTAGAATAATCAAATTCTTTGGATGGGAACTGAGAAAGTGACAGTAACCCCCTCCCTAAACATATTGGATGCTGTAACCCTGCTCTGTATTATACATTATGTCTCATCCCCGACTTTTTTTAAAAGTTACATATCCCCCAAAACCCCTTATTCAATGTTTGTCACTGTATAAGTCGACATTTTGAAGTTACATCTCCCCAAAACCTCGCGTTCGATGTTTGTTCCCACATAAGTCGACATTTATTATTTTCAAGTCTCCATAAACTCCATGTCCAATGCTTGTTCCTACATAAGTCGACATTTATTATTTTCAAGTCCCCATAAACTCCATGTCCAATGTTTGTTCCTACATAAGTCGACATTTTTATTATTTTAAGTCTCCATAAACTCCATGTCCAATGTTTGTTCCTGCATAAGTCGACATTTATTATTTTAAGTCTCCATAAACTCCATGTCCAATGTTTGTTCCTACATAAGTCGACATTTATTATTTTAAGTCTCCATAAACTCCATGTCCAATGTTTGTTCCTACATAAGTTGACATTATTAAGTTACATCTCCCCAAAACCCCGTGTCCAATGTTTGTTCCTACATAAGTTGACATTATTAAGTTACATCTCTCGATATGTAATATTGTAGTCTTATTTTCTGGTGACTATGACTACATTATTACATTACCTATACATTAAACATTACATACAGTTCTGACTGCATTGTTTTACCGTATAAACTCTAGTGTTTGTATGACTATTTTACCATCATCTTTCTCGCCACTCCCATCGTTTTTTATGTTCTACTAAAGTCTGGTTACAATGGCGACATTGAAATCTTGCCCGGCGTCAACAATACCGGAAAAGTTTACTTTGAGGGAGAAGATTTGCTTTATCTGTTCGAGGTAAGGACGTTTTTATCAATTTAGGCAATCAAGATAGGAATTATCTTAATTGTAAAAAGTTTACGATAAAAAAAATTATCAATTCGTTTTGATGTATGATGAGTTTCTCAACTCATGAAATCTTTCAATACGGGAATAATAGAGCTACTATTACTACTATTGAAAACAGGATACCAAATATGAAAACCGAAAACCTCTTCTATATGATGAGATTTTATCAGTGATGTAAATATGACTTGCTTTGTAGAGGTCAGCGTAAATATCTGTTAAACAAAAGAGAATAATTTTAGACAGGATTTGCCATTTCCCAGTAAAACAAATCTTATTTAATAATATCATAATTCGTGGATGTTGCAGATCATCCTGAGTGAGCCACCGGTATGGTCAGAACATTCACCTTTTGGACATATCGGGGATTTCCATGGAGGAGAGAAAGTTTTCGTCCAGTTGGAAGCTCTAGTAATTCATTGCCAACCTTTTCATTATTTTACCTATATTTGTTTTTGTCTGTGACACTTTATACCACCTTGTACTTGTGGAGACTTTCCAGGCAAACTTTCGTGTCCAACATAATTTTGTAAAACTGAGATCGAACTAGGACTTACAATTCCGATCTGAAAATTATCATGATTGCCTTGTTATTCAGTGAATTTAGCCATGTTGTATTTATAGGCTTATATACAACTTTCCATTTGATATCTCATTTATGAAACCAGCATAAGAATTTTTAATTTAAGCGAAACTTTGGCGAGCTAAATTTTTCAGAAATGAAGACCTGCTTCATAAACTACATAATTATCAAGTAAAAACACATCTTAAAGATATTTTTTATGGTTGATTATTCATGCAAGTATAGTAAAAAGGCATTTCTACTATTTAAGGTCATTATTGTTACGTCACAATCCAATTTTATATATTTGTGATGTCGTTGCTTTATCTAGACCTGACGGCACAATAGGCTGTGACACACGCATTATACACAAAAATATTTCCTGGGTATATTCACTGAATATAAACCGTTTGTAAAGTCTATTGTGACGTCAGATATATATAATGAAGTCCTGTCACATCATCTCATGTTGGATTTGAACTGTAAAGACAACAGATATAGAACTGAAATGATTTCAAGTTTACTTAAATAATATATCTCGTGATGAAAAGCATCTTAAACTTGTTTCTATTTGATATGCGATTTATGACACTTGTCGCAATGATTTTGTTATGTTGTTTCCTGTAAGCTTGCCATTGGCTTGCTAAATTAAAAAAGAAGTTAACTGCATTTCATGAATAACATATGGAATAGAAAGTCGTTCAAGATCCTGTATTTATGACACAGTGTTTAAAGTTGGAGAGTTTCGTTGTAGTTAAAATCGTCATCCGAGACGTTTAAACAGAGACGTATGTTACTTACCTGGTTATAGTGATTAGAATGTGTTACCGTCATTAAACAAATGATCAGTAACGAATGTGAAGTGTAGGATATGATAATTATACTAATATCAATTAATAGCTACTTTAAGTACTTAAAAATTAGTATACTAGAGTAATGACCCTCTTATTTCTATAAGCAAGTTGACTGACTTTCCAAACCGAACATTTACATGTACGATAATACATCTTGTGATATCTTCACCTCTTACTTCTTCAATGGTTTCCGTGTAAATCTTTTGTTCGTATTTCGCCCTTATTTAATTAAAATTAGAGTTTAATTAATGTTGACATGCCATATACCTGTACACGATAACACTTTATATGAAGTACCTTCATGACGAATGCTTGTATTTTTAGTCTCACTTCTTATTAACATTTCATGTTAATGTTCATTGTTTTGATATACTTGATGTGTTTAGGACCCAGAAGGAGGTCAGGTAACGTATTCGGTTGTAGCAGGCGCTCTACCCCCAGGTGTAGCACTTGATTCCACATTAGGTCTGGTAAAGGGTCTTGCTCCTGATGCTGACACAACGTACACCTTCACGATCCGGGCTACTGATTACCAAGGCAAATACGCCGACAAAGTACTGCAGATGAAAGTTAGAGGTGAGTAACATACTACACAACCTTCTTTTTCTCATTGTGTATCAAACGTTGCAATAATTTTCCTTATATCTAATATCTTCAATATTTAGCATCCTTATCTGTTTATTTTTGTCAGTCATTCGGTGAAAACGAAACAACTTCAACAGCAGTAACATTTTAACGTTTCCAAATTAAAATTCCTTTCCTTATACCAATAGCTTGATTGAACCCTTATTTAAGGCAACATGCTTATGTATCAAAACATTAAAATGTACAAGTATAAAGTTTTCATTACATTTGTAGGGTATCGAAATTAATTTAACTAAATGAAATTGATACAAGCTTTAAGTAATTAACGTCCCTGAATACGTCATAGTATCTTGGTTAATCCTTCCAATTTACGTTAAATAGTTTTACTGTTAATGCAGAAGACGTGAATACTTGCTGCAAACCATTTACATCCACATGTAATACTTATGTCAGTGAACTAAGCAGTTGTAAGTTAAAACAGCAATGTTTCACTAAAATGTTAATATGTAGGTAGCAATTCATGTACGAGAACAACATGCAGACACGAAGGGATATGTCAGGATGTTATAAGCGACATTCAGTGCACCTGTATACACCCATACGGAGGGAAAACATGCAACGTGGGTAGGTTTTGTCTAATATCTTGTAACATGTTGTATTTGTCCTTAAAGAAAATACAATTAAGTAGGAAATAATGTCGTAACATTTTAACCTGAAATGATTCTTGCAGTGTTTTCTTGAGGATTCATTATTCGTGTTAAATATTCTATGTATCATCGGCAATAACAAATATCTTTGTAAGTATTGAGGATACAATAAGGTTCATTTTCCCAAATACTAACGTATCTTAACGCTTATTGCGTAAACAAAAACAATATTTTACTTTTAAGACTGCAGAAGTAACAGTCTGGGAGTGGACAGTCGTCAAAAAGTCGTACCTGACGCGCACATGTCGGCATACAAATCCTACAGTACTTACCTGGCATACAATGGGCGGTTGAACGGAGCGGGATGGTATGGAATGGACAGTGAGTCATGGCTTCAGGTCGACCTAGGTAAGTCATGATCATTACAGGATGAGGCTGGTAAAAATGGTATATAGTGAATATTTAAAATTATATAAAATTAATGCGGCCTTCACCTTTACCGCAGATTAGAAGTCAGGGCATGATGACCTTAACCTTCCGTAATAAACACTTAACTTTACCTATATCATATTTTGAATATTGGTCATTATTACTTGCCTATCCAAACGGAACTTGAGCTTAGAAACGTATCTAAAGGAACGATTAGACTCACAAGTGAACTATTCTGATCCACCAGGAAACGTGACACAGATTAATGGCGTGCAAATGCAAGGTTGTTCCAGCTACTATTACACAACAGCGTTCTATTTACAATTTAGCGTAGATGGCAATTCTTTCACCAACTACACCACTTCCGGCGTCAGTCCAAAGGTAAATCTATAAGTAATGCATCACCAGCATCATTTTGAAGATCACCTTTCTAGTAAATATTCTCACCAAGTCCTAGGTAATCAAAACAACTGCTGCAGTATGACTGTTGCTTCAGAAAAATGTACATATCACGTTAATAAGTCATGATGCTAATACCATTTCTTAATAAAGTAACTGCTCTGTGCCATATACCAAATAAAGTGTATATGGTGGAGGACAGACTCAGTTTCAGAAGGGGTTTAACACAAGTTAGCAAGGCATATGGCAGTTTTCCCAGTATGTGGGCTTTCATATATATATTTATTTATACATATGTGTGCGTGTGTGTGAGGGTGCGTGTGTTGATAAAGAATATGATGATTCAAAATCAACGAAGCGAGGTCAAAGAATGAAATTTTAAATGTTTTTACCGAGTCAGTTGGTGCAATAAACGAAAGATTTACACGAATGCAAACTGTACAAGGAGAATAAGACCACGTGTACCAGAACAGTCTTCTTTGTCAATCCAATGAAGTAATGTAAACATCAGGGTGAATGACAATGAAACTACCAGGTATTCTACTAGTATCGAACACATACAACGCCATATTGTAAAATGAAAAAGGTGTGGAATTCATAATGCACCAACGGCTTTACTTCTTAGGAAGATATTCGTCAAATAAGATACCAACATCAGTAGTCAAGCCACATCACTTCCGATATACAATATATACGTTTGCAACAGTACATCTGCATCAGTCGTAAGTATTACTTTAGTGTTATTCATAAAGCAAGTGTTCGCAACAAAATAAAAATCTTAATAATACTCTCCCAAGCAAGAAGACAAATTAATTATTAATTTACAGATCTACCCAGGATACAGTGATTCTGGCAGTGTGTATACTTCGTCGTTGGCCCAGCCTGTCGACGCACGGTATGTCCGGTTTGTGCCTACCAACTGGAATCGCTCCCACAGGCCTTGTATGCGGGTTGATCTTCAAGGATGCTACAACCATTAATTTTGACCTGGACAGGTGTTTTTCTTTTGACAATAAAAATATTTCTTATGTTGATTGATATGGTGTCCTTTCAATTAATTTATACATATTAGCAGAACTTAAGTGTAAACATTCTTTAAACATCTCTCCTAGACTTATTCTACCGCAATACAGACAATATTTTTTCTCGTTTTCTTCAATGAATCGCAAAAATAGGAAAATGACGAAGTGTATGTCGAAACAAAAATCACAGATTCAAAATATATCTAAGATATTAAACAGAAGATACCAGAAGGATCATGGCACCCAAAATCGGTCGTTTTCTTCCTATTCTTTTCTTTCTTTCTTCTGATTTTTGCTCTTGGTAAAATTTGAAAATTACTCTTAATAAACAACTATAATAATATCATACTTCAAGATCCGCGATGGTCGCCTGTCAGCAATTTTGTTCTTCTGACCAGTCCTAAAAGTCAAACGGGCATATCATGAGACCAGTGGAAATACATATGTGAAAATTGAGAAAGATATATACATTACTTCTCGTGGTAACTTACATATCATCCCTTGTGTGTAGCATGTCACTGGTGTCTTTCCGCTGTGAAGACTCTGTAGACGTCATCAGGAAGTATTCAGACCTCTTCAGATTTTTCGACCCTAAACCCCAACATCCTCCGGCTGGTGGGTCAGCAGTGGTGACCAAGCCACTGCTCGTCTATGTTGGCTTCAAATCGGCTCGTCTCGTCAGTGCCATAGCCAACACAATGCTTTCTCTGCAGTTTGTGAAAAACATATGATGGCTGCACTTCGAACTTTTCCTGTGGTCCCTAGTGTGTGCAGCCCACCTCCACTGGGAATAGCCAAACAGTCCATCCCTTCTCTCTACACTTCGCCATCAACTCTTCATACTTGGTTTTCTACTTTTCATGGTCCTCTTCGCAACCTACTTCCCATAGCACCGTTAGCTCTATTGCGATGAAGACTGCTGCGATGACACCACGATGCCAAGCCTAAGCGTTGTCTCCACGACATTCGGGAAGACAAGCTTCCTGTCCCAGCCCACCTTCATCTCCCATGATTGAGGCTTATCCAAGATAGCATAATTGTTTCTCTTCCTTCTTTTCCCTCTTTCACCTTGCCTGACAAACCGAATAGCAGACTGTGCTGCTGGCCGATTTGTCCTCTTCTTCCGTCTTTCCGTCTCCAGGATATCAGCCAATACTCTAAGTCCATTGTCATGTCTCCATCGGTATTTTCCTTGCCGAAGTGCTTCCTTGCATCCAGACAGGATGTGTGAGACATTGACCTTCTCTGGTTGCATAGTCTGCAATTCGAGTGCAGATTGACGGGCGATGGAAGAGTGTCATACACTGATTTTAGCATAGCTGATATCCTAACGGGTTCCGTCATCCACGATTCCATCCATGTAAGCTTTCTGTCTTGGAGGTTCCATTTCGTCCATGAACCCTGCTTACTCAGTTCAACAGATTTCTGCTTCCGTCTCTTCTCTTCTAATGTCCGTACGTCCTTCTGAACCATCGGTCGCCGCTCCTGAGTGTTAGTCAATTCCCACTGCTGGAAGTGTGAACAGCCAACGCATTGCCTTCCCACACATGTGTTACGAATTATATTCATCAGCTCAAGCATATTCTGTGCTTCTTTGGAGTCCCGGAGAAATGGCAATAACAAACTTTCATTTATCAAAATCTAAGATGATCGCCTGTCGGACATCATGTTTTTATGATTAGTCATAAAATCAAATTGGCAAAACAAAAAAGGAAGTTACATATTAAATTTGAGAAAGATCTATCCAAAACGTTTCAAGAAATAACGAGTATATTTCTTTTATTGTTCAAAATCCAAGATGGTCGCTTGCCGGGCATTTTATTTTCCTGATAAGTTCTAAAATCAGACAGACAGAACAAGGGACTAAGGAAACCCTATACATGAAATTTTGGAGAGATAAATCCAGCATTTCTCAAGAAATAGCGATAACGACCCCTTATTGTCCAAATCCAAGATGGCCGTCTGTCCAACATTTTGTTTTTATGATTAGTCCATAAATCAAATAGATACAAGAAGGGGCCAAAAAAAAAAAAAAAAAACCCTTTACACCCTTGAAATCCGACATGGCCGCCGGTCGGCCATTTTCTTTTTCTGATGAGTATTAAAATCAAATGGGTACATCTAAGACCAAAGGAAATCAACATGTGAAATTTGAGAAAGATCCATCCATTACATTTTTGGTAAAAGCGATAATAAACCTTCAACAACAAAAATCCAAGATGGTCGCTTGACAACCAATTTGTTTTTAGGCTCAGTCTTAAAATCAAATGGGCACAAAGGACCAAGCAAAACATAAATATGAAATTGGGAAAGATGTACCCAGTGATTCTTAAGAAATAGTGATTACAAATTTACATCATAAGAATCCAACTAGGGACCATAGGAAAACTTCATATTATATCTGAGAAAGATTCCTACAGTTCTTTTCAAGAAACATTTTCTTGTCAATGTCCGAGATGGCCGCATGTCGGCTGGGTTTTTTTCTGATCCAAACTCAAAAAGTTTAAACTTGAAATGTGATGTTCATGTGACTGCTGGTTATAAATAAAGACATCCATAATAAAACTATCCATGATTACATTTTAACTAATGGAATGGAAGAACTCTGGAATGTTTAGAATTTACACGAATCTTATGGTAGAAAAAAAAACATACCACAGGCATAAAGTCACATCTGAGTCCATGACCATACTTATCTGAATGGTGTTTTTCAAATTGGGTGTATATTTATATACTGATCAAAATCTTTGCATACCTAGAACCAAATGTCACGATTTAGGAAAGTTTTAAATAATTATTTCCTTAAAGGTATTTTTGTTAAAACATGACTAATATATTTGTATCTGAAGACCAATTCCAGCATTTTAAATGAGAAATGATGAATCTTCACATTAAACAATGCCAGCAAAAGACAAGTATATCAATATATCAGATATATGTGTAAGACCTATGAATACAAGAGAACAAATAATTAAGAGTGATGTGAATCCATGAAGACCAGCTTCGTTTATTTGGACGTGTCTTAAACTTAGATATATCATTTGTTAATAACTGTGTATGGTGTAAGCTGTTATACTTACAGACAAATTAAACTAGATAATAGGATACAGTACCGAAATGATAGAAAACAAACAAAAACAAATTATTTAATGAATCTACGAAATTATCGAAAATATGTGAAACAACAAAAATATTTGAAATGTTAGAAAACATACGAAATGGTAAGAAGACATAGCAGGTTGAAAAGAGTGGTATATAAATATGTATATCAAAATATTTAGTTCTCAGTGTTCATTACAATTTGATTACCTGAACTTCAACTAAACTGAATATACCAGTAATGAAATGTGTAGAAGTATTAAAAATCCATCCATATACTGTCTTCCATATTTCAAAAAGTGAAAGTAGAATTTTGCCATTTTCTACACGTAAAGTGAAAGTAATATAGGAATATCTATCTCATTTCACCACTGGTGTCTGTATTTGATCTGATGATTATCTAGGAGTATCACGCTAAGTAATTTTAGACAATACCAAACAAGGTAAGTATTTATGATAAGTACAGCCAGGTGATGTTATAGAGAATATATATTCATATCATGTCTTTAGTTATCAATGATAGGATATCATATACTCTGAACCTACAAGTCTTCAATATAAAAATAAACCTTTTGTCCAAACGATGCTCTCTGCCTAAACAATCTTATAATATGTGAAATTATATATTGTACTATACAGCTTTTACACGTGGAAAAAACATCAAAACATATTTTTTTAAATTCAAATTAATAGAATCATGATAGATTTTCATTTATTGTCAGATTAAGCAAAATCTATGGCGGAATATTTTCAGATTAAACCCTAAAGTCCAGTTAATTCTATAACTTTTTCTGTTCATCAATAGCTTTCACATTAAGCTAATATCACATCTGGCATTTTAATTTAGACAGAAGTTACATGTATCAATAATCACTGGGAATATCAGACTTAATCTAGCAGCTGGTGCTAAAACCATCATCCCCAGACAACAACTGACTGAAGTGATCAAGGTTTCTCCTGTATGGTAGAAATGGAGGCCTAGATAGCTAAACTCAAAGTGTGGTATCACATGACTGATTAGCTATTTGTTATTCAGTGAACAATGTGATGTTTTCACATACTATATTTTATGTAATATATCCTTTTGTGACTTTAGATTTATAGATAATAGACTGCAAGGAAATGTAACAGTGTAAATCAAACAGCCATAATTACTTCCATTTGACATTGAAATGTCCATTTTCTACAATATTTACCAAAATAATCAATCATGTTGTGATTAAAAAATCTTTGATTTGATATGTGATTTATGAAACTACAATCTCTTAAGATTCATATAATAGATTACATATCAAAAGAAAGCTACATGTAAGACCCCTTGTATCGTGGAACAGCATGTTTTTATCTAAATTCTTCTTTATTTCTCCTAGCTGACCTTTAAAACAGTTTTCTATTGCACAAACCTTGAGAGAGAAGGCCAGCTTCTAAATATAAAACAAAAAAGGTCTCTATCATGATATAATACTGTTACCATAGTAACAATACTGACAAAATGAAGGATTTGTTTTACATGTAATATTAAGTAACCTGTGTGTTATTTAGGTTAAAGTGAAAATAGCAATCAATATGGTTAACATTTGTATATATCCGCAACAAGTATCAAAAAACAGAAAACTAATATTACATCCATTCCTTATAAACATGTACAGTGTAAATAAAATTCTGACATTTAATCACAATGACATTCCTTACCTACATATAAACATGAACAGTGTAAATAAAATTCTGACATTTAATCACAATGACATTCCTTACCTACATATAAACATGTACAGTGTAAATAAAATTCTGACATTTAATCACAATGACATTCCTTACCTACATATAAACATGTACAGTGTAAATAAAATTCTGACATTTAATCACAATGACATTCCTTACCTACATATAAACATGTACAGTGTAAATAAAATTCTGACATTTAATCAAAATGACAAAGAAGATATCACATCTGTTTCATTTTCAAGTCAAGTTTACGCAGCTTATAACATTTTGTAATCACACTTTAATGAAAAGTTTGTGATGGGTTTCAGATGCATAAGATATAGACAAATTTGAAATTCTGTAATGTCTAAAAATAGATGGTAAGTGTAAATAAAACACAACATTTTCTCAAGTTGATTTCAAATCTAACCATGAGGTATATATAAATATGTACTATATAAATTTTTTTTCAGCATTAGAATACATTCAGAAGTAAGCAGGGCCATGAAGTTGTAATTATAGTCAATACAAGTGTTGATATTTTCATTGTTATCTTAAGGAGCATCATCATACTCTTGTTGTGTATTACAAATTGACCCCTTCAGCAATTTTAACCGAATATTCTAATTAAAACAAAATTACCAGATACAACATAAGGAAATTTGACATATAATGAGCCCAACTCTTTCTCATTAGGATATTGACTTATATAGTGAAATTTAACAGTAGTTAATTTGCATAGAATAAGTATGGAGAAACAAGTTTCAAAACTATCTCTCCATGATGGCAGAGACTATGATCAGCAAGTCTCATAAACATGGCTAACCACAGACAGCATTACCACAGAAATGCGGCTTTTATTTTCTTCTTGGAATCCTCAACGATTTGAATAGCTGATCGTGATTCCAAACATGCGTGCTGCATTTTTGCACGATTTTGTTCAATGATTGCTGATATTTCTTTGATGTCTGCTCGACCTCGTGGAACATTGTCTACCATGGCAACAGCATCCCAGCATTCATCACACATGGTATTGAGGCGAGCATCCATTGTCTGCAGGTTGGAATCTATCACAGGACATTCCTTCAGTATGGCCTTACACACATTAGCAAACTGTATGAGGAAAGAACCATATTAAGTCTCAACACATTTCTAAAAGTATGTCATCCACATCAAATTACAAATAGCTATATAACTGACCAGATATTATACAAAATAATCAGTGAGTTATTGACATCAAATTATAAATGGATCAGTCAGTTTACCAGTTGTAATGTACTAACAAAACTCTCCAACCCAATGCATCAGTAATCCTCTCTCTAAGAGGTTAAGATCTTATTTCTTTGGATTTTACAGTAAAAAGTAGATCATAGTATTTTAGGAAAAGTGACAACTGATGACAGGTATTGTGTGTCTGATTACAGCATCACAATAACATGATGTAGATAGATGCCTAACATTACAGTGCTAACTAGTCAACTGATAACATACCTCATTATGGAAGAGTTTCATAAGAACTCTCATTTTCTTCACTGGTTTAAAATCATCATCTTTTGAGATGATTTCTAGCTTACAAAAATCTTCGTCTTTTTTCACCTGAAACACCAAATTTTAATCATACCAAGAAAATGAAATTAAAGATCAATAAAGATACAGAAAAATTTAACAGTCAAACTTCATCCTTCTGATCTTTCATGAATTCAATGAAAGAATACTCCTCTCATGAAATACATAAAGATTGTTTTGTTTTCACTTCCTGTCAAATTGGTAATATACTATATTCTCTACTTTCCCTTGACTGAACTCTGTTGTGTTTTAACATTGATTTCATCCCTCTAGTTTAGATGTGAACAAATACATATCCTGTCTGCATTCCAATCCCTTCCCTTTTACTGTAATAAAGGGTGACATATTTTTTTTAAGTTCAGCCCTGTCTCCTATGTTGCATTAGAGGGTGACACTATTTACCTTATGTTCAGCCCCGTCCCCTATGTTGCATTAGAGGGTGACACTATTTACCTTATGTTCAGCCCCGTCCCCTATGTTGCATTAGAGGGTGACACTATTTACCTTATGTTCAGCCCCGTCCCCTATGTTGTGTTAGAGGGTGACACTATTTACCTTATGTTCAGCCCTGTCCTCTATGTTATGTTAGAGGGTGACATATTTTCCTTTAAGTTCAGCCCTTTCCCTTATGTTATGTCAGAGGGTGACATATTTACTTTAAGTTCAGCCCTGTCCCCTATGTTGTGTTAGAGGGTGACAGTATTTACTTCAAGTTCAGCCCCGTCCCCTATGTTATGTTAGAGGGTGACATATTTACTTTAAGTTCAGCCCTGTCCCCTATGTTGTGTTAGAGGGTGAAACTATTTACCTTATGTTCAGCCCTGTCCCCTATGTTGTGTTAGAGGGTGACACTATTTACCTTATGTTCAGCCCTGTCCCCTATGTTGTGTTAGAGGGTGACACTATTTACCTTATGTTCAGCCCTGTCCCCTATGTTGTGTTAGAGGGTGACACTATTTACCTTATGTTCAGCCCTGTCCCCTATGATGTGTTAGAGTGTGACACTATTTACCTTATGTTCAGCCCTGTCCCCTATGTTGTGTTAGAGGGTGACAGTATTTACTTCAAGTTCAGCCCCGTCCCCTATGTTGCATTAGAGGGTGACACTATTTACCTTATGTTCAGCCCTGTCCCCTATGTTGTGTTAGAGGGTGACACTATTTACCTTATGTTCAGCCCTGTCCCCTATGTTGTGTTAGAGGGTGACACTATTTACCTTATGTTCAGCCCTGTCCTCTATGTTATGTTAGAGGGTGACATATTTACTTTAAGTTCAGCCCTGTCCTCTATGTTGTGTTAGAGGGTGACAATTTTTACTTTTAAGTTCAGCCCTGTCCCCTAAGTTATGTTAGAGGGTGACACTATTTACCTTAAGTTCAGCCCTGTCCCCTATGTTGCATTAGAGGGTGAAACTATTTACCTTATGTTCAGCCCTGTCCCCTATGTTATGTCAGAGGGTGACATATTTACCTTATGTTCAGCCCTGTCCCCTATGTTGTGTTAGAGGGTGACACTTTTTACTTTAAGTTCAGCCCTGTCCCCTATGTTGTGTTAGAGGAAGACACTATTTACCTTATGTTCAGCCCTGTTCCCTATGTTGTGTTAGAGGGTGACATATTTACCTTATGTTCAGCCCCGTCCCCTATGTTGTGTTAGAGGGTGACACCCTTATGTCCCCTGTCCCCTATGTTGTGTTAGAGGGTGAAACTATTTACCTTATGTTCAGCCCTGTCCCCTAAGTTATGTTAGAGGGTGACATATTTACTTTAAGTTCAGCCCTGTCCCCTATGTTGCATTAGAGGGTGAAACTATTTACCTTATGTTCAGCCCTGTCCCCTATGTTATGTCAGAGGGTGACATATTTACCTTATGTTCAGCCCTGTCCCCTATGTTGTGTTAGAGGGTGACACTATTTACCTTAAGTTCAGCCCCGTCCCCTATGTTATGTTAGAGGGTGACAGTATTTACCTTATGTTCAGCCCTGTCCCCTATGTTGTGTTAGAGGAAGACACTATTTACCTTATGTTCAGCCCTGTCCCCTATGTTGTGTTAGAGGGTGACATATTTACCTTATGTTCAGCCCCGTCCCCTATGTTGTGTTAGAGGAAGACACTATTTACCTTATGTTCAGCCCTGTCCCCTATGTTGCATTAGAGGGTGACACTATTTACCTTATGTTCAGCCCCGTCCCCTATGTTGTGTTAGAGGGTGACATATTTACTTTAAGTTCAGCCCTGTCCCCTATGTTGTGTTAGAGGGTGACACTATTTACCTTAAGTTCAGCCCCGTCCCCTATGTTATGTTAGAGGGTGACAGTATTTACCTTATGTTCAGCCCTGTCCCCTATGTTGCGTTAGAGGGTGACATATTTACCTCATGTTCAGCCCTGTCCCCTATGTTGTGTTAGAGGGTGACAGTATTTACCTCATGTTCAGCCCTGTCCCCTATGTTGTGTTAGAGGGTGACATATTTACCTTATGTTCAGCCCCGTCCCCTATGTTGTGTTAGAGGGTGACACTATTTACCTTATGTTCAGCCCTGTCCCCTATGTTGTGTTAGAGGGTGACACTATTTACCTTATGTTCAGCCCTGTCCCCTATGTTGTGTTAGAGGGTGACACTATTTACCTTAAGTTCAGCCCTGTCCCCTATGTTGTGTTAGAGGGTGACATATTTACTTTAAGTTCAGCCCTGTCCCCTATGTTGTGTTAGAGGGTGACAGTATTTACCTTAAGTTCAGCCACGTCCCCTATGTTGTGTTAGAGGGTGACATATTTACTTTCAGTTCAGCCCTGTCCCCTATGTTGTGTTAGAGGGTGACAGTATTTACCTTAAGTTCAGCCCCGTCCCCTATGTTGCGTTTGAGTGCAATGATACAGTCCTCCAGACTTGTCTCCCCTGATTCCAATATTTGAGCTTGCATGCACATCTCCTTGAGCTTGGTGAAAGACTTATGATGATAGTCACGTAACATAGCTACCTTCTTCACAGCAACATCTGCCATCTCAAACACCTGGTCAAACTACAACAGAAATAGTGTAGTAAGTACACCGTCAGCAAACAAAAGAATTTATTGTCAACTTCCAACAAAAATATCATTATGGTTAGAAACATCATATACTAAACAAACGAAACATGGAGATTTATCAAATCAATTACTACATCATATTGTTACCATACAGATTAACATCACATTGTTACCATACCAACTGACATCATATTGTTACCATACCAACTGACATCATATTGTTACCATACCAACTGACATCATATTGTTACCATACCAACTGACATCATATTGTTACCATAACAACTGACATCATACCGTTACTATACCAACTGACATCATATTTTAACCATAACAACTGACACCATATTGTTACCATACCAACTGACATCATATTGTTACCGTAATAACTGATATCATATTGTTACCATACCAGCTGACATCATATTGTTACCATAACAACTGACATCATATTGTTACCATAACAACTGACATCATATTGTTTACATACCAACTGACATCAGGTTGTTGACATACATATACCAACTGATATTACATTATTTACATAGACAAGAATTCAACAGAAGCTGAGATGTTGCCTTTTCTACCAAATTATACAAAAAAAAAAAATAAAAAAAATCATAGAGCACTAGATGAACTTTCCAATTGACCCTGCCAGCAAAGTCATCAAAGTACCTTCAAATGGTTATACAATACAAATGTCATGACTGACCTTCCCCGCAGCACTGCTATAAAGATGAAACATGTTTGAAAAGTTTCTCTTCCATCAGGTACTCACCTCCTTGACATGTGTTAACTGAAGTCCTTCATACTCCAGTTCTTTTGCTTTTTTCTGCTCTGTAGGCTTGTCCTTGCGTTTCCACTTGTTCACAGCAAACTTTGCTTCCAGTACGTGACGTACCAGGTATTGTATTGCCTCCCTAACTGACCCATCACCATCACGAGCGGACGCCATCAGACTACACAGTAAATCAGTTTGCATTTAAATATTACACAGGTGTATAAATCAAAACATCTATACAGCAGAAATATAGAAAGAGGCAAACTTCAAATATGGACATGTTATTTTTTTCACATGACTCTTTCTTTATGGATGGTATGTGTCCATACATTTCTTATTTATCCACCAACTCTACACATACATCTCTGAATTACCAACCAACCCTTTACACATATCTCTGAATTACCAACCAACCCTATTCACACATCTCTTAATTACCAACCAACCCATTCACACATCTCTGAATTACCCACAAACTTCATACACCAATCTCTAAATTACCAACCAACTCTATACACACATCTCTGAATTACCCACCAACTCTACACACACATCTCTGAATTACCAACCAACTCTATATACACATCTCTGAATTACCAACCAACACTATACACACATCTCTGAATTACTCACCAACTCTACACACACATCTCTGAATTACTCACCAACTCTATATACACATCTCTGAATTACTCACCAACCCTTTATACACATCTCTGAATTACTCACCAACCCTTTACACACATCTCTGAATTACTCACCAACCCTTTACATACATCTCTGAATTGCCAAACAACCCTATACACACATCTTTTAATTACCAACCAACTCTACACACACATCTCTGAATTACCAACCAACTCTATATACACATCTCTGAATTACCAACCAACACTATACACACATCTCTGAATTACTCACCAACTCTATACACACATCTCTGAATTACTCACCAACTCTATACACACATCTCTGAATTACTCACCAACTCTATACACACATCTCTGAATTACCAACATACCCTAAACACACATCTCTGAATACACACCAACTCTACACACACACATCTCTGAATTACTCATCAACCCTACACACACATCTATTTATTACCCACCAATCCTTTACACATATCTCTGAATTACCAACCAACACTATACACACATCTCTGAATTACCCACCAACTCTACACACACATCTCTGAATTACTCACCAACCCTTTACACACATCTCTGAATTACCAACCAACCCTATACACACATCTCTGAATTACCAACCAACTCTATACACACATCTCTGAATTACCAACCAACTCTATACACACATCTCTGAATTACTCACCAACTCTATACACACATCTCTGAATTACCAACCAACTCTATACACACATCTATTTATTACCCACCAATCCTTTACACACATCTCTGAATTACCCACCAAATCTATACACACATCTCTTAATTACCAACCAACCCTATACACACATCTCTGAATTTTTAACCAACCCTATACACACATCTCTGAATTTTTAACCAACTCTATACACACATCTCTGAATTGCCAAACAACTCTATACACACATCTTTTAAAATACCCACAAACTCCATACACATATCTCTGAATTTTTAACTAAATCTCTACACACATACCCACAAACTCCATACACACATCTCTGAATTACTCATCAACCCTCTACACACATCTCTGAATTGCCAGCCAACTCTAAATACACATCTTTTAATTACTCATCAACCATATAATATCACTGAACTGATGAACATTGAAAATATATATTGTTGGTTAACATGAATATCACATATCTAATTTTAAAATAAATCCTATTTAATATAAAAAACATCTATGGTGGAGGTACTAGAATCTGTGTTTCTATATACCTCTGTCTATCTGCCTAACACCAGTGCACATTTCTGCACATAAAAATTTTATCTTGAACAAAATCATCAACCTAACCCTTCCTGGCTGGAGATCAAAAGCTAGCATTCCATTTACAGAAATACAATTTTTCATCAAACTGAGGTGAAAAGTGACTCAAATTTCTTACCTTCCATGGAAGTTGTGGTCTACCGCAGTCTTCTCCAAAAACTTAACACACTCAGGTTTTTCCTCATCAGTAAGTGGACCATTGATAGACCATATCTTACGAGAGTTCTCTTCTATTTCTTGATTTTCCTTATCTACAAAATACAATAGTCCTGTATAATGATCTACCTTAGTTGTAGTTAAGGGTTCATTAGAACAGGTTGTGATCAATGATAAATGATATACATGTATATGAGAGACTTCAATATCATTTATAAAACTCACAATCCAGAAAATTGTGTTAGGGAGAAAATATTGACAGGTTTACTGACATTTCATCGTTTAACTAATTTATTAAAATATTGATAAAACATTGTTGAAACGAAAATTAGAAGTAAAGTACCAAGTATTTTCTCAAACATAACAATCTCTGGGCTGATTAAGTTTATCCACTAGCACATTTCTCTACCTTCATCCTCAGGACTTTTCTTCTCTGACTTTGCACGTTCTGCCATCATTTTCTTGAGACGCTCAGCTTGTATCCTCTGTTCGATCTGAAAAGTAATGCTTCTATGATATATTGTGTATGTACCTATATATATATCATTCTTTACAGGTATAACTCAAATAGACATTCTGAAACGTGACAAATATGACCTAGATTACAAAACAGGAACACTTCAGGTATACAGACTTATAAAAATAACTTATAAAACATTGTGAAACGAAAATTATGACCTAGATAAAAACAGGAACACTCAATACAATCTCTATAAGGTATAACTTTATATAGCACATTTCTGAAACGTGACAAATATGACCTAGATTACAAAACAGGAACACTTCAGGTATACAGACTTATAAGGTATAACTCATATAGACATTCTGAAACGTGACAAATATATTGTGTATGTACCTATATATATATCATTCTTTACAGGTATAACTCAAATAGACATTCTGAAACGTGACAAATATGACCTAGATTACAAAACAGGAACACTTCAGGTATACAGACTTATAAGGTATAACTCATATAGACATTCTGAAATGTGACAAATATAACCTAGATTACAAAACAGGAACACTTCAGGTATACAGACTTATAAGGTATAACTCATATAGACATTCTGAAACGTGACAAATATGACCTAGATTACAAAACAGGAACACTTCAGGTATACAGACTTATAAGGTATAACTCATATAGACATTCTGAAACGTGACAAATATAACCTAGATTACAAAACAGGAACACTTCAGGTATACAGACTTATAAGGTATAACTCATATAGACATTCTGAAACGTGACAAATATGACCTAGATTACAAAACAGGAACACTTCAGGTATACAGACTTATAAGGTATAACTCATATAGACATTCTGAAACGTGACAAATATGACCTAGATTACAAAACAGGAACACTTCAGGTATACAGACTTTACAGGTTTTCATTTTTTTTTTTTTTTTTTGACACACAGTATTACAGCGAGTTTAGTTGATATCATACAACAGAACTCTCACGAAGAAAATCTCACCACATCAAACTTGTTGCCAAGCAAAAGTATTGGAAACGTCTCCTTGTCTACCGGAGTTTCTTCCATTGTGGTTGTGTGGACCTGTCCTGCCTTGTCCTCAACTGGATGGGTCAGAAATGTATTGTTGAGGACTGTCTGACGCCATACTGGTGCCATTTCAATACTTGTCTGTTCTGTCATGTCCACCACCACTGTAACACAGCTAGACATAAATCTACCAGTCGATTTAACAAAGTTGTTTTATTACTGTACAAAAGTACACTGTATGTTAATTTAAAATCTTTCATTTTATGTGTACTATAAACTTACTTTTATGTTATCCATACAACTAATGTCCCTTATTTCAGACAGTTTGCTTTTATTTTGCAGAGTTGAAACTAAAAGTGATTCACATCATTCCTGTTTTTATTCCAAATATAAGCAATGGCCAACTACTTCTACAGTTCTATCACTGAACTCTGATATTTCTCTGTAGAGCGTGCTTTTTAATTCATGTATTCATTTAGAATCAAACTTTGAAGGTATTTACGCACACATTTTTCTTAGTTCCCTAGTGCCAGGTAAATAAATACATCATTATAGCTGTATAAAAATGTGTATCTTCATTAAGCTTGCCTCATATATCTCAAGTTTTAAGCCATCCTACAGGTGCACTCTTAACATTTTCCCTATGCTGTTGCAGTACGTTTTATTGACCAATATGTAAAGTGTATATCATATGTGCCTGTTTTAACTCTAATGTTGATACATACTGTATATATGCCAGCAGGTTTCTTTGTTTAAAGGTTTTAACAAATTTGACCTCTGTGACCTTGAATATGGGTCAAGATTATTTTTTTTTTGCAAACTTTGTTAAGCTTCATCAAAGGAACCTTCCTGCCATATATAATGATTCCAGGCCTTCCAGTATTTTGGAAGAAGTCATTTAAAGGTTTTAACACATATGTCTTAGCTCATCAGTTCAACAAGGCAAAAAAAAAAAGTTAATTGGTAGAATCAGTGTTTTTCTCTTCTTCAATTTCAACATGGTGTTCATGAAAATTTTAAACACAACATGAATTCTTTCTTTTTATGCTCCATCTTTTAAGTTGATTAAATCATATATATAGTTGTTGACGATAACACTACGCCTACTGACTTTCTAATCACACCCCTACTAACTAACCAATCAAACCCCTAATGACTGACCAATCATACCCTTACTAACTGACCAATCACAATCCTACTGACTGACCAATCACACCACTACTGACTAACAAACCACATCACAACTGACTGCCCAACTACACCACTACTGACAGCCCAATCACACTAATACTCTTGACTCACCAATAGCAGCATCCAGATTCCTGAAGTAAGCTTTATGGAGGTCAATGTCCTCTCGTCCAGGAATATCCCACAAAGTCAGGGATACAACAGTGTGACCTGGAACATTCAACTTCCGCACTGTGCTCTCTGAAACCAGATTTATTTATGAAAAATAGCTGTTTTCTAAAGTGATTAATTAGTTCTAAAACTTAGCTATTGAGATGAAGTCTTCGTAAAATGTTAGATCTTATCTCAAAAAAGGTGTGCATCCCTTATCAGTTTGTTATAAGGTTATTCTGGTAGCTTTCATGTTTGAACAAACTAACTAGCCCTTCATACCAATAAATGATGTACTCCCAACGTCATGATCGAGGGGCCTTTGATTGTTGAGAGGAAGTTGTTTAAATGGAAAGTTGACATCAGATATATGGAGAAATGCTATATTACAACATGAGCTCACCTTGCCTTCTTACCAATGCATTGCATTGTTCATAAGAAATATTTTTACAAAAAATATTTTAGTTACTGCTATATGGAAAATTATTTCTGTAAAGTATTCTTGTTTGCCATATCACATACTAGTGTTTCATTTGTTACGATATACTTACCAATGACTGCTTTCTTGGTGGGAATATACATGGGACTGAACTGATTCTTGAGGAATCTCAGTGCTACACATGTTTTACCTACTTCAGGGTCACCTGGAAAAACAAGAAACCTATCTCAATCACTGATGTCTAATACATGTACTCTCTGATGGTGTTTATTGTTTGGTGAAACTAAAATAGTTACCATTAATATTTTTCACAAAATCTTCAAATTGAAACACAAGCACAGGTTTTTCTATCTATCTATTTATTTATTTAAAGGCAGTTGCCCAATTATTGGAGAAATGTCTTGTTAGATATGGACTGAATTTATACAAAAATGGTATTCAACTTTGGATAATTGGTATGATAGTGTTTACCCATATTAAAGCCTGTATCTTACCTACTAAAGCAATCTTCAGTGGAGGAACACGGTGTCCTGTGCCTAAATGAAAACAGAAGCAATGTGATATACAAAACCTCTTTATAAACAGGTTATACAGTTAGGGTGTAACTTATAATAATCAATTATCAACTGGAGTAATACTTCATGTATAAGAATTACCATACAGGGAGTGCTAAAAAAAGGTGGATATTCCAACCCTCCCATACCTAATGCTGAAAGGTAATACCATCAGTACTTTTTAAAAATAATTATCAACATGACCAAAATGTCACATAACAAATTTTGAGCTTTATACACCAACTATGACAAGAGGACATGCATTTGTACATGTACACATAAAATCAGTGTTGTTTTACAGAATTGTCAAAAAAAAATTAATGGTGCCGTCCATTGTACAATTTGTTGAGTCAGTCCTGGCCGGATGCTTGTGTATTTGCTTCTCTTTGTTATGCTGTTTTCACAATTTAAAATTTTGTCACACCTTTTCGTCCAAATTCAAGACCATGGGCCCAAACTTATAAAAGTTCTGAAAAAAATGACGGTGACCTGTACTCTCAACTTCTACATAATCTTACTGGTGTAATAGGAAGGAGTAGGTAATGAAAAATTCCTTGATTCCCTGTCTTAACTTGGGTTTGAACTAGTGACCCTTCGGTGTCTAGCCAGACACTCTATCGCTTGACTAATGGGAAAATTCCACTAGATGAGGCTTGTAAGGTGACCTGTACTCTAATTTTTTGTATTATTCCCTCCTTAACAAGGTCTAAAACCCAGCTTCATAAGCTCCAAGGAAGCATCTCAATCTCCTATATAGATTCTACCCTAGTGGGCAGTATATGACGAGCATTTGATTTTACAATACCTAGGTGATGAGAAAAAGATTTTTAAGATTTGGTATAATGTGATTCCTTTTGGCCCTTTCCATCAGCCCCTGGGGGTTCCTTACCATTAGCTAGTATCAATATGTGCATACCATCAAACTGTCATTATATACTAATGATGGAATTTAAACAAATTATGCTAAAAAATTTGGAATAACTAATAAACTACAGTGTAAAGTAGATTTTGCCCCTTCCCCAACGTAAAATTTGAGATCCTTTGGTCATGAAATTCAAAATTTGGGTCAATTTGACCATTTTTGGACTCTGTCAATCAGGTCCCTTGATGGTGGTGACCATGTAATTTACAATTCTGGTTCACTTTTTTTTTTTCGATCATGGAAGATTTCAGAGGAATTTCTTTGAAATTGGTTCAAGGGAAGGATGATGGATGGCACTGGTCAATATACGACCACAAATGGTCATCATGAGAGCAGGTGACCTAAATTTGTTTTTACAAATCATTCATTTTATCAAATTTTGACTACGCTGTATGCATGAATGAAAATCTCAAACCCTCAAACCTTTTTGTATATAGAATGTAAAAAAAATGTACAGGTAGTCACCCATATACAAATCAATAAATAAAAAAAAACATCTGATCACCCTATAACACATATTTGTTCTTTGGCAGCATTGGTTAGGCTTATCTGTGTTAAGGGTTTTAATTACCTCATATTTTTATAGAACCTAGTAATACACATCGCAAATTAGCAGGAAACTAAAAACCAAAAACTACAGAATGCAGGGTTTTCCATAATTTTGTTAGTAGTAGGCTGTGTAGTGAAAGTAGGAGGCTGGCCTGCTGTGTATGTGTAGTCGTGTACGGAACATTATTACAGAACTGGATTGGTGTAGGAGGCCAAATGATCAAAGTAGCCGGTCAAATTGGCCGGCGACCGGCTTTTATGGAAAACCCTGAGAATGGATATACTCACTAAAGGGAAAATCCTTACAGATAGAAGAGACAGAAAAAGACATTGGAGTAATCATAGATAATGACTTAAATTTTGAGAAACATATTTGTGAGAACGTCAACAAGACAAACTCGATGTTTGCAATTATACGTAGAACTTTCCAATACCTAAATGCAGATTTGTATGTCCCCGTGTACAAGAGTTTTGTTAGAGCACATCTTGATTTTGCTAAACCTGTGACGTCACCATACAAAATGAAGCATATTGAGAAGCTACAAGGTTTTCAAAGACAGGCAACAAAGCAGATACCTGGGTTTAAAGAGTTGAGCTACACTGAGAATTTGAAGAGATTAAAGTTACCTAAACTATCTTACAGACAAATAAGAGGGGATATGATTGAGTTGTAGCAAATATTACACAAGCATTATGATCCAGAGGCAAGCAGTATTGAGGCACTATGGAGGAACTCAGCAATTAGACAAGGAACCTGGGGAAACTCTCTAAAAATCTACCCTCAGCTAAGCAGATCAGAACTCCGGAAAAACTACTTTTCCATTAGAACTCTCAATATATTGAACAGCCTACCAGAAAATATTGTTAGTGTACCAACGAAAGATACCTTCAAAAGCAGGGATAAACATTGGGGAAACCAGAGCATATTCTATTACTTTAAAGCCTCAATTGTAAGTGACAGGATCACAACAATTATGGGGATTGACAACGAGTCTGGTGTAGAGGACCACTATGGCCTGTACCTGAAAACCTCGCTAAGTAATGCTAAGTAAGTAATACATATCAATGCACTTGAAAGTTTCAGTGTAACACAAAGTGAGCATTTTTTTTCGTCAACGACATTGTATCAATCTAGCGCGAGAACTAAACATTTCAGGGATAAATGTGTTATAGAATCACCTGAATAGGTGAATGGATTATCTGCATCCGAACTGCAACCTGCTCCCATTGTGTTGGTATCATTCAGAAATCATTGCCGTCCGTCGGCCATGTTGTTGACATTGTAGCTAGGTGTTTTTGAGAAGAACGTCATCAGTTTATGTGTATCTTGGACCGCTTAATATTGTCGTGATCGTAATAACAGAATTTTAAGGTGTTAGTAGTAAGCGCGTAAATTAATACAGTTAAGAGAATTTTTGATTGAACTAACAGAACGATTTTTACCAGCGGACGAATATGAGCTGGTTCTGTGGTGTAGTGGTTATCACGTCTGCTTTACACGCAGAAGGTCGCGAGTTCGAACCTCGCCAGAACCTCTCAGATATCTTTTTTTGAAGATGTCGCTATTTGGAATACCCTTCCTTTCAATTCCAAATAAAAAAAAAATCGGGACACGTGTATATAATGATACATCAAGATTATACCTATTTCTTTTTGTAGTTCACATTGCTATTATCAAATCCGGTTAAAGACAACGGTTCACTTTTTATTTAATATGATTTAATAGGATAATAGTGAACGCAGGCATTTCTGCCTCTGTATTCACACCAATACAATGTATTATTAATATAAACATAATATTAGACTAGATATAAGACGCTGTATGATCGTACTTCAGTTCAAGATCTTTCCAGAAATCGTCTAGGTGTTTTTCAAAATCATGAACGATAAGTGATGAAATTACCCATTGCGGGAGACTATTCCAAGTATCAATTATTCTTTGAGTAAAATAATGTTTTCTGACATTCAAATGACAATATTTTTAAAATAATTTTTTACTATGTGCACGAGTTTTTCCTTGCGCTGCAGGGTCGAACATTCCCTCCACCAGCTTTGGATCAAATATCCCATTCATGAACTTAAACACGTTTATCATATTTCCATGTAGACGCCTGTATATCAAGGTTGGGAGATTCAAACGGCGTAACCTCTCATTGTAGCTTAAAGTTTTAAATCCTGGTAGTAGTTTTGTCGATCTCCTCTGGATGTTTTCTATCCGTTCGATGTCCGTAATTCTGTGTGGGGATCAAACACTTGCCGCGTACTCTAGGTGCTGTCGTACTAGAGCTTTAAACGAATTCCTGGACATATTTTCGTCCAAATAAACAATTGATCCTCTTATGACACCTACCATTCTATTATTGGTGACTATCATCTATTATCTTTTATCGTGACAGGTAAAAGAATAAACCTACAATGAAATGACCAGGATATATAGTAGTGGTTATCACGTCTGCTTAACACGCAGAAGGTCACGAGTTCGAAACTCGTCGGAACCTGATCCTTATTTTTCTTCTATTGTTATCTTTTTTTGAATGATTTCAATTGACACTTGTGCAAATTGTACATTTCGGAAAATCATTTGCATAAGGGTTTCGTGGTGTAGTGGTTATCACGTCTGCTTCACACGCAGAAGGTCGCGAGTTCGAACCTCGCCGAAACCTAAAAATTACATTTTTATTCTTATTACCGACATATCTTGCATTATCCTAGATCACCATTCAACTTCATCGCAAACATTAAAGTCAACTAGGAATAATCAACCTAACTTTTCAGTAAATATAGCGAATTAAATCAACTCGACTATCAAATATTTCGATCGATCGTAAGAGTATGTGCGGTTCTGTGGTGTAGTGGTTATCACGTCTGCTTTACACGCAGAAGGCCGCGAGTTCGAACCTCGCCAGAACCTCTCAGCATTTTTTGCAAATGGCACTATTTGGAATCCCAGATCCTCTTATTAGCCGATTGGGTGAAAGAAAAAACCCAACACCGCAGTTCAAGTTCAATACATGTCATGTCGATGCGTATCATTAGAATACTTTCAATACACAGACACTCTCTGCGTCTAGCATTATTTTAAGATGTTTACCAGGATATATATATATTTAGTTCTTTATCTATTTATCTGATTGGTAGCGTAAAATGATAAACCTACAATGAAATGACAGTCGAGACAGTATTTCCGTATTGCTATACCTAAATATATCTTGTTTCATAAATGAATATTTAAAACCACTTTTATCGTAAATAGATCATTGGTCCTGTAACAACAATAACAGTTTGCAATAATACACGTTTATGACATGGTCAATTAGTTTAGAAGATATTTCCTTATAACACCATGTTCCATATGCATTAGGAAACAATCTTAAGCATTAGTTATCAACCATATCAACTAAATATTACCCTTCATCAGTGATAATTCTGTTACTGAACTACCCATTCACATCTGTATTTAAACCACAAGGATTAGTCACTTTAAACCTGGGTAAATATCGCAGAAATAGCCTAAAGATTTCATGGAAATTGACAAAGCAAACAAACAGTTATAGAAATTGATGAAAGCATCAACTTCTCTATTACAATATTACAACCAAAAATCTTGTAATACTAAAAAAAAGGAAATATCAATTATTTATGGGAATTCCTCGATGCATCAATTTCTCTATTGCAGGATCAATGGAATTGTGAGATTGATTTCATATCATTTTATTATTATTTTGTTTTTACCTGATGTTGTTTTAATCGTTTTCAAATTGAGGAGTCTTCGGGGCCCCGACCATAAAACCGTTTATAGTCCTCATTATTATGCATCTCGTATATCTCCGTGATGTTTATCTTATTGTCAGAAGTAGACATCTCTCATGGAAATTGTGATACTGGAAAAGAAAGTTCGTCAACGTTTCTGTGAGAATGACCGTAGGTCAATAAAACATGAATGTTACCATCGAGAATCGCAAAATAAATTCACAACAGAGAAAAGCGATAATTACGCTTATGTCGTATAGGAATGTTACTATATTCTTATTGATGGTATATTTAAAGACCAGTTTTGTTGATGGGTGGCAGTATACAGTTTTTTTATGTGGTCATTGGTGTTGTTTTAGTGTATTAGTTTATATCTTTGAGAAGGTATAACCTTGATGAGGTAGACAACTTGATGTCTCGTTATTTTTTTCGGAATTGGGTTTTGAACTGTGTTGAAGATTAACATTTGTTCAGTCTCGAATTTGTGTCTACCAACAAAAGTCGGGCTGAACTTGTAGTAGGATTTCCTTACTGCCAACACGTGTTCGTTTTGTAAATCTGTTCCGGGTTGGGATTAACATGAAATTTCGCTCAACCGATTTTAGCCTTGTTGAAAAAGAAAAAAACCATCCAAAATAATAATAAAAAACAAATCATGAATTTAGTGTACCATTCCGTTTATCTAGACTTAACTTTTGTTTCGATCAATTCGGATTCTCCCGAATCATTGACTTCTAGATTCCCACGCGTAAGGTCCCTAGCATCAATGGTGAGTGTTCCAGGGAAGGGACGAAACAAGAGAGAAGTGCAGTTAAATCATTGATTTGGCATATGTAATATCTCAATACTATATTTGTATTATGTCTCCAATTGAAGGTCCGATTTTATCATATTAAATGTTATCGTATGTTTCATATACATGTATGTAGAGTTTTGGTATTTGGGTTGTGGGTAGATATATTATGTGAAAATACACGGGGTTTGTCGAATATTGAAAATAAAAAAATAGCAGAAGCATTTTCTTGATAATCGTTACAATGCTGATTCGTGCTGTGTGGAGAATGTTTTAGCACGAATTCAGTATGAAGGTTCCGTGGTGTAGTGGTTATCACGTCTGCTTCACACGCAGAAGGTCGCGAGTTCGAACCTCGCCGAAACCTAAAAATTACATTTTTATTCTTATTACCGACATATCTTGCATTATCCTAGATCACCATTCAACTTCATCGCAAACATTAAAGTCAACTAGGAATAATCAACCTAACTTTTCAGTAAATATAGCGAATTAAATCAACTCGACTATCAAATATTTCGATCGATCGTAAGAGTATGTGCGGTTCTGTGGTGTAGTGGTTGTCACGTCTGCTTTACACGCAGAAGGCCGCGAGTTCGAACCTCGCCAGAACATCTCAGCATTTTTTGCAAATGGCACTATTTGGAATCCCAGATCGTCTTATTAGCCGATTGGGTGAAAGAAAAAACCCAACACCAGACTTCCGGTTATGATTTAGAGGCGGATGGACGTATGTCTTTGAGCTGGTTAAAAATCGTTCTACATCGGAGGTAATCTCGGGTCTATGACCCTATATTTGTGATTTGACTAAAACATTTATATTGTTCATTACACTGAAACATTTATTATGTGATATTTTTAAAGATATTGGTGTAATTTGTAATATCCCATTTCCGGTTTGTTCCGGGGGATATGGCCGCTTCGGGCGACCCCAGGCTGCACGTAGCGGTAAGAGACGCTATAGTAAAGATAATACTGTTGTGATTGATGTGTTGGATAACAAATCATTAAAAGCAGACAGGATAATTGAGGTAATTTCGGAAATGTGTGGTGAAGGTTCTGTTTTTGCTTGTGTCCCAAAGTCCGGGAATTTATATGAGGTCACACTAGAGGGCCGAGCGGGGATCAATCTGCTATTGGATGGTGTTTTTATTGATGGTAGGACATATGATTGCCATGATATCACCAAGAAATTCACACTTGTCAGCTTTTTGCACCTCCCTGCCTATGTAGATGACGACGAAATAAGATAAACTTGCGAACATTGGTGTTGAGTTAGTTTCCCCCATTAAACGTCGCTTTTATAAGGGAACTAATGCAGCTGACGGCACTCGTTATGTACGTGTGAAGTTACCCCCGCACCTGAAATCACTACCGTATACCATGAAATTCGGCAATGACTATCACCGTGTGATACATGATAATCAGTTGAAAGTGTGTTCCTTATGTTATTCTGATGAACACTTATTCAGAGACTGTCCAAAGTTTGTTTGTTTCACCTGTGGTGGCCAGGGTCATTTCAGAAAAACATGTAAAACACAGCCATGCACTCGTTGCGGTGAGATCAGGTACGCGTGTGATTGTGCGCGCGCGGTCAGGCGTATTGACACTCTGTGTGACCGATGTGGACTGTATAGCTGTGAATGTTTTGACACGGGGACAAACCTTGATGACAGCGATTCTGTTGACGGAGTTTTACAGGACACGCGTGGTAACTCGGTTGATATCGCTGACTCCCAGGGTGGCTCAGAGGCTGATGATGACGTCATGACTGAGGAGGAATTCCTGTCGTCTGATCGTGTCCGAGAGGACCAGTCGTCCAATCGTGTCCGAGAGGATCGTATTGGAAATTCTAATGATGGTGGTGATAATAACTCAAAGGTTGAGGCTTCTGAGGATGGAGATATAAGTTGCGTGAATGGTGATACTGCTGATGATAAGTGCGTGGATCGGGCAGACTGTAATGACGTTTCAGCGCCCCTTCAGCTTGATGTGCCTCTGGTCTATGGAGATGTATTTCCATTGGAGAATGCCGTTACCCAAGCCTCATGCAAGAGGTTCTGGAATGATGAGGATGAGACTGAGGTGAGTGAGGAGGACGCTGCCGATAAGAAACAGGAAACCATAAGGCTTTCCTAAAGTCTAAAGTAGGAGATGGAGGTATTAAGAAAACAAGAAAAAGAAAAACGAAAAAAGTTAAAGACGTTTCATAATGAACTTTCCGGTGTTGTTATTGTTTTCTTTAATGTTTACATGTGTGTCATTAAATGTAAACGGCTTGAGGGACGTCGTTAAAATAAGAAATCTATTTGAATATTGTCAGTCTAATTATTATCAGATCGTATTTTTACAAGAGACCTTTTGGGATGACGTTTTTGTTAATCAAATTAGCCATATGTGGCAGGGTAAAATTATATTTAACAATAGTAATGAGCATAGAAAAGGTGATTACACTGAAAGGTGAAAACTGATTACAGGGGGTGATTATAATACAACCTTGTCAATACTCGATCGTACAGGTATCTCTACACACCAGGTAAATTCTAGTGTGTCTGCGTTAAAAAGCTTGATGTTTACTTGTGATATTTTTGATATTTGGAGGAGTAGGAATAAAAATTGTGCTATTTTTTCTCGTAAAATGGTTAGTGATGGTAATCTATCTCAAAGTCGCATTGATTATTTTTTAGTTTCAAAAGAACTGTCTCCTTGTGTGCAGAATGTTTATTATAGGGATACATATTTTAGTGATCATTGTTTTGTTGTTATGAAAGTTGATTTAGATCGGGGAAGTAAAGGTCCTGGTATATGGGTGTTAAATAATTGTTTTTTATTGGAGGAAGATTTCAATACAAAAATCAGGGCTATTATCAATGATGCGAAGAAATGCCCTTTATATGAAGATGAGCCTAAGGTATGGTGGGATAACTTGAAATATAAAATCAAAAAGTTTTCACAAGTCTATGGTAAAGACCGTAGTAAGAAACGTAATGCTGAGTATTTTAAGATCCAAAATAAATTAAAGAGTTTTTCATCTGATATAGCCAACGGAAAGTCTTTCAACTGTAACAAATATGAGGAACTGAAGACAAGTTTGGAAAATTTAGAAAAAGAAAAATGTAAAGGTGCTGTATTGAGGTCAAAAGCTAAATGGGCTGTAGACGGGGATAAGAATACGGCTTATTTTTGAAGGCTTGAGAAATTTAGACAAAATTGTAACACTATAAAATGTTTGCGTTCTTCGAATGGTGACCTACTAAATGATTCTGATGAAATGTCTAATGAAATTTATAATTTTTATAACGACTTGTATAATTGTATTGATACAGATGATGGTGATATTGATAACTTATCATCTTTTGTTGACAAAACTGTTAATGATGAAGACAGATTGAAATGTGATACGGTTGTTACTAATGATGAAATTAGAGATGCTTTGAATGGTATGTCTAAAGGTAAAAGTCCCGGACTGGACGGGCTTACTGTTGAATTTTATTGTCATTTTTATGAAGAATTAAAATGTTGTTTTACCCGTGTTGTACAAAGTATCTGGGACGACAGGGAATTGACCAGATCTATGAGACTTGGTGTCATCAACCTTGTTTATAAGAAAAGGGGTGAAAAGTCTTTATTAAAGAACTGGAGACCTATTAGTCTTCTTAATGTGGACTACAAGGTATTAGCTAGAATAATGTCCAATCGATTAAAAGCTGTGTTACCTTCAATTATTTCTGAATTCCAGTCTTGCTGTGTAATTGGTAGAGATATTTCTGACACTATTTTTAGTGTTCGAGACATTATTGACATTTCATTTCAGGAGGATTTTGAAACCTATATTCTTAAAATAGACCAGGAAAAAGCATTTGATCGTGTTAGTCATAAGTACTTATTTAGAGTATTAGAGAAATTTGGTTTCGGCCAAAATTTTATTGACTGGATCAAAATATTTTATACTGGAATTTCTAGTTCTGTTAAATTTAACGGTAACTTGACCCCGTTTTTTCCCATACAAAATTCAGTCAGACAAGGTTGTCCGATATCGGCGATGCTCTATGTTTTAGCAGCAGAACCTCTTGGTCGAATGATTTCCAAGTCTCCAGTCATAAAAGGTATTGTTGTTCCTAATTCAAGCTTCGAGTCTAAAGTGTATCAACATGCTGATGACACAACGTTGACTCTTTCTGATAAAGAATCAGTTGTAAATGTTTTTAATTTGTTGGATGTTTATAGTAAGGGCTCTGGTGCCAAAGTTAATAAAGATAAATCTGAAATTTTATGTGTTGGAAAAGCCATGATTACAAATGAAGAAGCGGAACGGTTAGGTATACAATTATGTGATAGGGTTATTTGTGTTCTAGGTGTTTGGATTGGTGTCGATCAAAAATTATGTAATGAAAAGAACTGGGAAAGTAAAGTTACTTCTATACGAAATATTTTAAGATTGTGGTCTCAGAGAAAGTTAACTCTTCACGGAAGGGCTGCTGTACTTAGTTCTCTGATTATGTCAAGATGTTGGTATTGTATTACCTCTCAGACTATACCTCTAGTTGTTATCAATGAATTAAAAACTTTATGTATTGACTTTTTATGGCAAAGTGGGGCCCATCTGGTTGCGTATGACACCATCATCGGTAAAAGAAATTCTGGAGGCCTAAATATACCTGACATTGAATTAAAGCTTAGGTCGTTTCGAATAAAGTTTCTAGTTAAGTGGCTAGATAAGTCTTGTACTGCAGTCTGGAAAAACATGTGTGTTTACTTTTTCAACAAAATACTCAATTTGAATCTTAATACTGAGATCATTTATTGCAAAATTCCAGACAAGTATTTAAATGTGTTGCCTATTGTTTATCGTGAAATGTTAAAAGCTTGGTATGCTTTTCAAACTGTTAATGAGGTTAGCCATAGTAATATAGACACGTCTTTTGTGTATGAGCAACCCCTCTTTTGCAACCCCAGTTTTATGAAGAATGAAAAACCTATTTTTATTCATTATTTTGCTAAGGCTGGAATAACCAAAGTTAAGCATTTGACACTTGAAGTAGTTTCTAAATTCCTTTCTCCTAGTGCGATAGTTGATATTGTTAAGGAAACTGTACCTGATATTTCTCTGGATACTGTTGTTTCTGACTTCAATACTATCATGAGTTGTATTCCAGCCAGTTACAAGAAAATTGTTTCGTCTAAGGTGTATACTGGTCGTAGAACCGATTCTATGCCATATGTTACTTATAAAGATGGAAATGATACTACCATTCAGGTATTTCTCAAAACCACCCGCGATATCTATGCCTGTTTCATTCGCAAGTGTTTCAAAATGCCAAAGTCGACTGAATATTGGTCAGCGCTATTTCCAAATGTTGACATTCCTCGTGTTTTTTCCATAATGTACGTGCCTTTTTTTCCCTGTGATATTATCGATTCTCATTTTCGAGTAGTTCATAATTCCATATTTACAATGGTGAAGCTAGCGAAAATTGGCAAAGTAAACAGTGACACTTGTCTTGTTTGTAATTCTGAGCCGGAAACGTTACAACATGTTTTTATCGATTGTTCAGAATTAGGTGAATTTTTATCATATGTTCAGTCATTATTACAGAAACTTTTCTCAGAAGCTGATCAGAGCAAGTTGGTAGATATTTCTTTAGGAAAACTAATCTTCATGGGTTTTACAAAGAAACTTGAAAATACCAATCAGTACTTTATCAACTTTTTTCTGGGAGTAGTGCGTTTTTGTATTCTTCGAAGACGAAATATAGTGATAAATCAAATGCCCAAGGTAAATATTAAAGCTCTGTTCGTTTATACGTTTAGGAAATATTTTGATTATGTTAAAGTCTACTACCAGATAAAAAAGAAGTATGCTCTCTTTAAGAAGTACATTGTTGCCGACAACTACCTCTTAAAAACTCAAGATGTTTCTCTTTCTACAGAGAACATGACTTTTTATGAATTATCTATATAAAATGTATGTCTTTCATTGCAATGTTGGTTGTGTATGGGCAGCGAAGTATTTTGGAAAGATGTGATAACAGTTTTACATTACAAGTAATATTTTAACTTTTGTATTAGTTTTAACCGTTATGTTAATGTATTGCATATGAACTGTGAGGCACCAATCTATTTATTCAAGAAAAAAAAACGTCTGCTTCACACGCAGAAGGTCGCGAGTTCGAACCTCGCCGAAACCTAAAAATTACATTTTTATTCTTATTACCGACATATCTTGCATTATCCTAGATCACCATTCAACTTCATCGCAAACATTAAAGTCAACTAGGAATAATCAACCTAACTTTTCAGTAAATATAGCGAATTAAATCAACTCGACTATCAAATATTTCGATCGATCGTAAGAGTATGTGCGGTTCTGTGGTGTAGTGGTTATCACGTCTGCTTTACACGCAGAAGGCCGCGAGTTCGAACCTCGCCAGAACCTCTCAGCATTTTTTTGCAAATGGCACTATTTGGAATCCCAGATCCTCTTATTAGCCGATTGGGTGAAAGAAAAAACCCAACACCGCAGTTCAAGTTCAATACATGTCATGTCGATGCGTATCATTAGAATACTTTCAATACACAGTCACTCTCTGCGTCTAGCATTATTTTAAGATGTTTACCAGGATATATATATATTTAGTTCTTTATCTATTTATCTGATTGGTAGCGTAAAATGATAAACCTACAATGAAATGACAGTCGAGACAGTATTTCCGTATTGCTATACCTAAATATATCTTGTTTCATAAATAAATATTTAAAACCACTTTTATCGTAAATAGATCATTGGTCCTGTAACAACAATAACAATTTGCAATAATACACGTTTATGACATGGTCAATTAGTTTAGAAGATATTTCCTTATAACACCATGTTCCATATGCAATAGGAAACAATCTTAAGCATTAGTTATCAACCATATCAACTAAATATTACCCTTCATCAGTGATAATTCTGTTACTGAACTACCCATTCACATCTGTATTTAAACCACAAGGATTAGTCACTTTAAACCTGGGTAAATATCGCAGAAATAGTCTAAAGATTTCATGGAAATTGACAAAGCAAACAAACAGTTATAGAAATTGATGAAAGCATCAACTTCTCTATTACAATATTACAACCAAAAATCTTGTAATACTAAAAAAAGGAAATATCAATTATTTATGGGAATTCCTCGATGCATCAATTTCTCTATTGCAGGATCAGTGGAATTGTGAGATTGATTTCATATCATTTTATTATTATTTTGTTTTTACCTGATGTTGTTTTAATCGTTTTCAAATTGAGGAGTCTTCGGGGCCCCGACCATAAAACCGTTTATAGTCCTCATTATTATGCATCTCGTATATCTCCGTGATGTTTATCTTATTGTCAGAAGTAGACATCTCTCATGGAAATTGTGATACTGGAAAAGAAAGTTCGTCAACGTTTCTGTGAGAATGACCGTAGGTCAATAAAACATGAATGTTACCATCGAGAATCGCAAAATAAATTCACAACAGAGAAAAGCGATAATTACGCTTATGTCGTATAGGAATGTTACTATATTCTTATTGATGGTATATTTAAAGACCAGTTTTGTTGATGGGTGGCAGTATACGGTTTTTTTATGTGGTTATTGGTGTTGTTTTAGTGTATTAGTTTATATCTTTGAGAAGGTATAACCTTGATGAGGTAGACAACTTGATGTCTCGTTATTTTTTTCGGAATTGGGTTTTGAACAGTGTTGAAGATTAACATTTGTTCAGTCTCGAATTTGTGTCTACCAACAAAAGTCGGGCTGAACTTGTAGTAGGATTTCCTTACTGCCAACACGTGTTCGTTTTGTAAATCTGTTCCGGGTTGGGATTAACATGAAATTTCGCTCAACCGATTTTAGCCTTGTTGAAAAAGAAAAAAACCATCCAAAATAATAATAAAAAACAAATCATGAATTTAGTGTACCATTCCGTTTATCTAGACTTAACTTTTGTTTCGATCAATTCGGATTCTCCCGAATCATTGACTTCTAGATTCCCACGCGTAAGGTCCCTAGCATCAATGGTGAGTGTTCCAGGGAAGGGACGAAACAAGAGAGAAGTGCAGTTAAATCATTGATTTGGCATATGTAATATCTCAATACTATATTTGTATTATGTCTCCAATTGAAGGTCCGATTTTATTATATTAAATGTTATCGTATGTTTCATATACATGTATGTAGAGTTTTGGTATTTGGGTTGTGGGTAGATATATTATGTGAAAATACACGGGGTTTGTCGAATATTGAAAATAAAAAAATAGCAGAAGCATTTTCTTGATAATCGTTACAATGCTGATTCGTGCTGTGTGGAGAATGTTTTAGCACGAATTCAGTATGAAGGTTCCGTGGTGTAGTGGTTATCACGTCTGCTTAACACGCAGAAGGTCACGAGTTCGAAACTCGTCGGAACCTGATCCTTATTTTTCTTCTATTGTTATCTTTTATTGAATGATTTCGATTGACACTTGTGCAAATTGTACATTTCGGAAAATCATTTTCATAAGGGTTTCGTGGTGTAGTGGTTAGACTTCCGGTTTGGATGGTTAGATGGATGGACGGGTAAATCAACTCCGTGGTTTTCTATCGTAAGTCATCCCTTTTCCGTGAGATTATTGAATGCCATTTTGCTTATCAACTTTTTTGAACATTTGTCAGGATCTGTTTACAACAATAATTATGTAAACTGAAATTTCTGAACACTGAATTCGAGCCATTTTTATAATGGACTCGGTAGGCGACGGCCGTAATGGCCGTACAAAGTCCTATAAAAAGGACTGTACGTATTTGGTCAATGTGCAGGACAACAAGTCTGTACTTCCAATGGAGCTTATTCGAGCCATTGAAGACATTTGTGATGTTGGCTCTCTATATGCTTGTGTTCCAAAGGGCGGTGACTCTTATGAAGTGACCATGAGTGGCTTGACCTCTGGGCAACACCTACTCAATGGTGTCGAGGTGAGGGGCCGAGTGTGTACGGTGTCAGAAGTGGTAAAGACTTATTTGGTTGTATCATTTCTACATATCCCTGCCTATATATCAGATGAGGAGATTGAGGGAAAACTGAGACAATTAGGTGTTACTATCCATTCCCCTATTAAACGTAGGTGTTATCCGGGTACGGACATAGCTGACGGGACTCGTATTGTCAAGGTCAAACTACCCCCCGGTTTGCCGTCTCTACCTTACACAGTACGCATTGACAACTCATATTATCGCGTTGTTCACAATGATCAGAGACGAATGTGTACGATGTGTCACTCAGTAGACCATGTATTCAAAGACTGTCCCCAGTTCACATGTTTTAAGTGCAATGAGCAGGGACACTATGCAAGAAACTGCACTACCCCTCCCTGTGGTAAGTGTGGTGCTGTACGAGCAAACTGTTTGTGTAGAGCGACGGTGTCTAAGATTGAGGTCGATAGTGAGAACGGTATGGACGCTAGTACAACTGATCAGTTATGCGACGCCTGTGGGCAATTCAGCTGTGAATGTAATGAGTTCACCTGTGAATGCGGACAGTTCATTTGTGTTTGTGACGGTAAGCTGATTAGACGAGATGATGATAACGATGATGACGGTGACCAAGAGGAGGACGTCGGGATGGAGGGTGATGTTGTGGAAAACGATGAGGACGGGGAGGTGGAGGTTCGCGACACCCAGGAGTCTGATTTTGGTACACAGGAAATGACGGATGATGTTGTGACGGGTGATGACGGTTGCGTTAAGAAAGTCTCCGGACATTCAGATCTGGTAGAAGGGTCAATCTTAGTCCATGATAGCTCTGCTATTAATTCTTTTGAAACAGGGAAGGGGGGGTTGCCGGACGTGGCAAGCCTCTCTTCCCCACAGATAGTCACTGAGACGCCGCTACACGGGGTGTTTTGGGAGAAGTCTGAGGGTTCTATGGAAGAGGACGGTTCTGACGTCGATGACTCATTCATTTCCGTTGGGAATAGAAAGAGAAAAACGGTGAAGGATTTTGTTAAATTTAGACGTCAGACCGATTCCTCCAAGAAGCCTAAACAACAACAATAGCGCTATTTGTATTTTTGAGTATTGTTTTTGGGATGTTTAGATTCTTGTCGTTTAATTGTAATGGGTTGAGTGATATTAGTAAATTACAGAAGGTTTTTTCCGATTTCCAAGAAAAGAATATTGATTTCATTTTCCTACAGGAAAAACTTTCTGGTCTGATAATTTCATTGGCCAGGTAAAGGACAAGTGGAATGGTGTTGTTCTATACTCCAATGGTGTCAATGGTCGCCAAGGTGTAGCTATTCTGCTAAGGAATAGTCTAAAAGATTGCGTTTCTTTTAGTACCGGTCGAAATGGTCGTTTTTTGCATGTGCAGCTGCAAGTTGATGATAAAGTAATTAATCTAATAAATATATATTCCCCTAATATTCTAAATGACAAAACCAACTTTTTTCACTCTGTATGTGATTATCTTGAGCAAGATAGGTATGAAAACATTATAATGGCCGGTGATTTTAACACCACCTTAGCAAATATAGACAGGTCTGGTGCTACGCAACATTGTAATGACGCCGGGTTTAGAAGTTTGATTAAAATAATGGAAAATAATGATATTACTGACTTGTGGAGAAAAAGAAATAAAAATTGTTCTATTTTCTCGCGAAAACAAATACGAAATGGTAAATTATCGCAAAGCCGGATTGATTATTTTTTAGTATCTAAAGCGCTGACAGGATTTGTCCAGAACATTTTATATAATGACACGTCCTTTAGTGACCACAGTTTTGTGACTATGTTTTTAGATTTGGAAAATGTTGAGAGAGGTCCGGGTATTTGGATAATAAATAATTCATTTTTGTCTGAAGATGATTATGTTTTAAAAATAAGAAATGTTATATCCAGTGCAAAGCAAGAAGAGTTAATGGAGCAGGATGTATTGGTGTGGTGGGACAACTTGAAATACCGTTTCAAGAGAATATCTCAAATATACGGTAAAAATCGTAAAAAAGTTGATAATGAAAATTTTTATAAAATCCAAAATAAGCTGACTGACCTATCCGCTAAGTTAGCCGGCTCCAATAACCCTGCACTTGTGCAAAAAATGCAAGAAATTAAGGCTGAATTAGAGGTGTTGGAAGAGGAGAAGTGTAAAGGGTCTATTCTACGATCAAAAGCCAAGTGGGCAATAGATGGTGATCGTAATACAGCTTACTTTCTACGTTTAGAAAAATATAGACAAAATTTTAATAATGTTAAATTACTTGCAAATGCCAACGGTGATTTGTTGCACCAAACCAGTGATTTACTGGATGAAATTTATCAATTTTACCACAAGTTGTATTCTTGTGTATCTGTTGACGATAACTATATTGAAAACTTTTTGAGCGATATTGATACCAAGATATCTCCAGGTGATAACAAGAATTTGGGGGCCGAAATTACTGACGAAGATGTGCTGTCTGCTTTAAAAGGTATGTCTAGTAACAAGAGTCCCGGGCAGGATGGTTTAAGTGTGGAATTTTATCGAAAATTCTTTCCAGAATTAAAAGATTGTTTTATGCGTGTAATTTCTGAAATACAAGAAAGGGGTGAACTTTCGCGATCTATGAAACTTGGTGTTATCAGTCTTATTTACAAAAAAAGAGGTGAGAAGTCAAATTTGAAAAATTGGAGGCCGATAAGTCTCCTTAATGTCGACTATAAAATTTTAGCTAGAGTAATGGCTGATAGATTGAAAGTGGTATTACCCTCTGTTATCTCCCCTTACCAAAGCTGTTGTATTATGGGGCGAGATATTGCGGATAACATTAGTAATATTCGAGATGTTATTGACCTGGCTATGATGGAAAACTTAGAGTGTTATATTATGAAAATCGACCAAGAAAAAGCCTTTGATCGCGTCAGTCATTCCTATCTTTTCAAAGTCTTGGAAAAGTTTGGCTTCTGTGGTTTTTTTATTGACTGGATAAAAATCTTTTACAATAGTATTTATAGCAGTGTCAAATGTAATGGTCATCTAACAAAATATTTCCCTATTAAAAATTCAGTTAGGCAGGGTTGCCCTCTGTCAGCATTACTTTACGTCCTCGTGGCAGAACCACTTGGTCAGGCAATTTTAAAAAATGATAAAATTGTTGGAATTTCTATCCCTATGAGTAACATGTCTACAAAAATTTTTCAACATGCCGATGATTCCACATTGACCTTGTCAGACAAATCTTCGATAGACGAAGCTTTTACTGTTTTTGAAAATTATAGTCGGGCTTCCGGGGCTAAAATAAACAAAGATAAGTCCGAGTTATTGTGTATTGGTTGTGGACAAATGTCAGCTGCTGAATCTGACGCGGTACAAGTTAAATTACTACGGGACGCAATTTTAGTTTTAGGTGTGTATTTAGGTCCAAATCACCAGTGTTGTGATTCCCTAAATTGGGACCCTAAGATTGTTTCCATTAGAAATACTTTAAGATTGTGGTCTCAGAGAAAACTAACCATTCTGGGGCGAGCCACTGTTATATCTTCGCTAATGTTATCTAAATGCTGGTATACATTGGCTGTGACCTCCATCCCTGATTGTTACAAAATACAACTTAAAAATTTATGTTTAAACTTTCTCTGGGACGGAGGTGCCCATTTAGTAGGCTACAAAACCCTTATAGGATTGGAGTCTGAAGGAGGTTTACAGTATCCTGATATAGACCTGAAAATGAAGTCCTTCAGAATTAAATTCGTTTTTAGATTGTTCAATGATGTAACGACAATTTGGAAAGAAAGTTGTAAATATTTCCTCTCTAAGGTAGCCAATATGAATCTTGGGTTATCTATTTTTAATTGTACTTTTAAAGTAAACCAATTACATTGTCTTACCCCTTTTTACAAAGAAATGTTGTTGGCATGGTCCAGTATTTATTCACGTATTTCATTTCAAAACAGTGTCAGTCATACATTTTGTCAACCAATGTTTTGTAATCCTTTGATTCTAGACGAAAATGGTAAAACGGTGTACGAAAACGTTTTTGTAGATGCTGGTCTGATATACTTAAAAGATTTCACTTACGAGGTTGTTGAAGGATTCCTTCCAATCCATTCCATTGTGGAACTGGTCCAGGAAAATAATCCAGAAATCACAAGTCAAGTCATATCCAAAAAGTACTTAAGTCTTCTCAGAAAGTTACCATTGGAATTTTTAGGCACCGTTATAAACAATTGTTACACATCCACTGATCTGACACAACCCGTTATGTATCTGACTCTGAATGACTCGGGATCGTACACTGTTCCACGACATACACGGGACATTTACCGTGCTCTCGTGCGAATGCACTTCGTTGAACCGGCGGCGCGGTCGTTCTGGTCCAATAGTTTTCCTACCTGTGAGGTCGACAGTATTTATAGAATAGTACACGTGCCTTATTATCCGGCTGAGTGTGTCGAGCTCCATTTTAAAGTTGCACATAACGCTATTTTTACGAAAAAGAAATTGATGAAGTGTGGTATGTCAGATTCAGATACATGTCCGGTATGCCAGTCTCAGACGGAGGATCTTTTTCATTTATTTATTGGATGTCCAGAGTTATCTACCCTTAACGTCTTTTTAACCGATATGTTGGATAGTTTGTTTATTAGAGTGCCTTCGGAAATTGTGAATGTACTCAATTATGATTGGCTAGTTCTTTTAGGCTGTGGCAGAAATTCAAAAAATGTTAACTCGTACTTCATAAACTTTGTTTTGAGTGTGGCACGATTTTGTATTTACAAAAGAAGAAATATGGTCATGTTCAATGAAGGTAGTGTTCCAATATTGCGATTCTTTAAGTTTACAGTCAAAAAATTTATCAACTATGCTTTTAATCACTATCGAAAGAAAAACAATGTTTCACTTTTCCGAAAATACTTTATTTGTGATAACAATATTGTATCTGTGATTGACGATCGTGTCTCAGTTAATTTGTAAAACTTTCGTCTGTGATAGTTATGGTTACTTTGTTATGAAACATGTGATTTTTCTTTTTACCTTTTATCTATTTTTAATACATGATTATGAAATGATTACACTGTGAGGAATCTCAAGGGCCCCAACCCTTGAGACCCTATTGCTGGGATAATAAAATTTTTATTTTTACAAGAAAAAAAAAATCACGTCTGCTTCACACGCAGAAGGTCGCGAGTTCGAACCTCGCCGAAACCTAAAAATTACATTTTTATTCTTATTACCGACATATCTTGCATTATCCTAGATCACCATTCAACTTCATCGCAAACATTAAAGTCAACTAGGAATAATCAACCTAACTTTTCAGTAAATATAGCGAATTAAATCAACTCGACTATCAAATATTTCGATCGATCGTAAGAGTATGTGCGGTTCTGTGGTGTAGTGGTTATCACGTCTGCTTTACACGCAGAAGGCCGCGAGTTCGAACCTCGCCAGAACCTCTCAGCATTTTTTTGCAAATGGCACTATTTGGAATCCCAGATCCTCTTATTAGCCGATTGGGTGAAAGAAAAAACCCAACACCGCAGTTCAAGTTCAATACATGTCATGTCGATGCGTATCATTAGAATACTTTCAATACACAGACACTCTCTGCGTCTAGCATTATTTTAAGATGTTTACCAGGATATATATATATTTAGTTCTTTATCTATTTATCTGATTGGTAGCGTAAAATGATAAACCTACAATGAAATGACAGTCGAGACAGTATTTCCGTATTGCTATACCTAAATATATCTTGTTTCATAAATAAATATTTAAAACCACTTTTATCGTAAATAGATCATTGGTCCTGTAACAACAATAACAATTTGCAATAATACACGTTTATGACATGGTCAATTAGTTTAGAAGATATTTCCTTATAACACCATGTTCCATATGCAATAGGAAACAATCTTAAGCATTAGTTATCAACCATATCAACTAAATATTACCCTTCATCAGTGATAATTCTGTTACTGAACTACCCATTCACATCTGTATTTAAACCACAAGGATTAGTCACTTTAAACCTGGGTAAATATCGCAGAAATAGTCTAAAGATTTCATGGAAATTGACAAAGCAAACAAACAGTTATAGAAATTGATGAAAGCATCAACTTCTCTATTACAATATTACAACCAAAAATCTTGTAATACTAAAAAAAGGAAATATCAATTATTTATGGGAATTCCTCGATGCATCAATTTCTCTATTGCAGGATCAGTGGAATTGTGAGATTGATTTCATATCATTTTATTATTATTTTGTTTTTACCTGATGTTGTTTTAATCGTTTTCAAATTGAGGAGTCTTCGGGGCCCCGACCATAAAACCGTTTATAGTCCTCATTATTATGCATCTCGTATATCTCCGTGATGTTTATCTTATTGTCAGAAGTAGACATCTCTCATGGAAATTGTGATACTGGAAAAGAAAGTTCGTCAACGTTTCTGTGAGAATGACCGTAGGTCAATAAAACATGAATGTTACCATCGAGAATCGCAAAATAAATTCACAACAGAGAAAAGCGATAATTACGCTTATGTCGTATAGGAATGTTACTATATTCTTATTGATGGTTATTTAAAGACCAGTTTTGTTGATGGGTGGCAGTATACAGTTTTTTTATGTGGTCATTGGTGTTGTTTTAGTGTATTAGTTTATATCTTTGAGAAGGTATAACCTTGATGAGGTAGACAACTTGATGTCTCGTTATTTTTTTCGGAATTGGGTTTTGAACAGTGTTGAAGATTAACATTTGTTCAGTCTCGAATTTGTGTCTACCAACAAAAGTCGGGCTGAACTTGTAGTAGGATTTCCTTACTGCCAACACGTGTTCGTTTTGTAAACCTGTTCCGGGTTGGGATTAACATGAAATTTCGCTCAACCGATTTTAGCCTTGTTGAAAAAGAAAAAAACCATCCAAAATAATAATAAAAAACAAATCATGAATTTAGTGTACCATTCCGTTTATCTAGACTTAACTTTTGTTTCGATCAATTCGGATTCTCCCGAATCATTGACTTCTAGATTCCCACGCGTAAGGTCCCTAGCATCAATGGTGAGTGTTCCAGGGAAGGGACGAAACAAGAGAGAAGTGCAGTTAAATCATTGATTTGGCATATGTAATATCTCAATACTATATTTGTATTATGTCTCCAATTGAAGGTCCGATTTTATTATATTAAATGTTATCGTATGTTTTTTTGGTATTTGGGTTGTGGGTAGATATATTATGTGAAAATACACGGGGTTTGTCGAATATTGAAAATAAAAAAATAGCAGAAGCATTTTCTTGATAATCGTTACAATGCTGATTCGTGCTGTGTGGAGAATGTTTTAGCACGAATTCAGTATGAAGGTTCCGTGGTGTAGTGGTTATCACGTCTGCTTAAAGACTTCCGGTTTTGATTTCGTAGCGAATGGACGCTTGTCTATTAGCAGTGTTGAAATCTACATTCATCGGTGGTAAGCTAGGGTCTCTGGCCCTGTCGATTTGATTTTTGTGGAATATTGACATTTTTCATTCCCATAAATAATTGTGATGTGATATTTCCCCGATTTTCGCCGTATTTGCCATATCTCTTTTGGCAGGTACGTGCCGGGGGGATGGGGTCGTACCTAGTGGACATAGGCGCTATACGAAAGACAATACTGTAATAATTGATGTTGTAGACAACAAATCGTTGAAAGCCTACAAAGTAATTGATGTGATAACTGAACTGTGCGGCGAAGGTTCGGTATTTGCATGCGTCCCGAAGTCCGGGAATTTGTTCGAGGTCACCCTAGAGGGTAGAGCGGGGATCAACATATTACTGGACGGTGTTTTGATTGACGGAAAAAGGTACGAATGTATGATATCACTAAGAAGTTCACGCTGGTTAGTTTTCTACATCTTCCAGCATATATCAGTGATGATGAAATAAAAGAAAAACTTGAAATTCTTGGTGTTGATTTAGTATCCCCAATAAAACGACGTTTCTACAAAGGAACAAGTGTAGCGGATGGAACAAGATATGTACGTGTAAAGCTACCCCCTAGTTTGAAATCATTGCCATACACTATGAAGTTTGGCAAGGAATATCATCGTGTAATACATGACAATCAGTTAAAAGTGTGCTCACTGTGCTATTCTGATCAACACCTTTTCAAAGACTGTCCCCAGTTTGTTTGTTTTACATGTGGTGGTCAAGGACACTTCCGAAAAACCTGTAAAACGCAGCCGTGTACTCGCTGTGGCGAGGTGAGGTATGCATGTGATTGTGTGCGTGCAGCCAGGTGTATCGATACACTGTGTGACCGATGCGGTGTGTATAACTGCAGGTGTTTTGACACGGAGGCCAATCGTGACGACAGTGAATTGGTCGGTGAGGAGGAGTCGGCAGACGACTGGGTTGAGACGGAAGGGAAGGGACCCTCTGATGACTGTGTCAGTGTTGCTGCTGAGGCTGATAATGAAGATGCTGATATGGTGATGGATTCCAGAAGTGAAGACGGTGGTATGGCTCCTGTGGTGGAGATTAGCAGCGCTGTTGATGAGGAACACACCTGTGAGAATCTCGAAGTTAGTTTGACTGCTGAGTCATTAACTGATGATGATGATGAGGATGATGTTAGCGATGATGATGATAGTGAAGAAGGAAACTACGCGGAAGGTATTTGGAGTCAGACAGACGTCATTTTGAGTGATGAGAGGCCGAACGTTTGTGGTTCTCCTGTATACGGCGATGTTTTTCCTCTCCAAGGTATGACAGTCCAGCCAAAAATGGAGAGTGAAAAGATGGGGGATGAGAGACTTGATTCGGGTAGGCAGAGTGGTGGAAAGGGGCGCGATTGTCTAAAACAAAGGGTGGGAGACTGTGGTGTGAAGAAAAAGAAAAAGCAGAAACACAAAAAAGTTAAGAAAAATTTAGAATGAATTTTGTTTTCTTGGTTTTTCTTATGTTTACGTGTTTGTCTTTAAATATAAATGGTTTGAGAGATGTAGTCAAGATAAGGAATGTTTTTGAATATTGCAAATATAACCATTTTGATGTAATATTGCTACAAGAAACATTCTGGGATGATAATTTTGTTAATCAAATTAACCATTTGTGGGCAGGTAAGATTATTTTTAACAATAGCAATGACCACAGAAAAGGTGTTGCTATTTTGATATCAAACAATCTGAAAGATAGTTTAATTGAATTTGACGGTTATGGTGGGAGAGTCTTGCGAATAAAAATTGAAATAGAAGATATGAAATGGAATATTGTTAATATTTATGCGCCTAATATTGTGAGTGACAGAAAAGTATTTTTTGATCAGTTAAAAGATTGGCTAGTGCCTTTTACAGAGAACCTGATTACAGGGGGTGATTTCAATACAACCTTATCTACACTTGACCGTACTGGTGCTACGACACACCAGGTAAATCCCAGTGTGACTGCATTGAACAGTATAATGTTTACATGTGACGTTTACGATATTTGGCGAAAAAGAAACAGAAATTGCGCTATTTTTTCTCGTAAGATGATTAGTAATGGTAAATTATCACAAAGCCGTATAGACTACTTCTTAATTTCAAAAGGACTAGGTCCTTATGTACAGAACATTTACTACAATGATACATCTTTCAGTGATCATTGTTTTGTAGTCATGAAAGTAGACTGTGCTTTAGGAAGTAAAGGTCCTGGTATTTGGATTTTTAATAATTCATATCTATTAGAGGATGATTTTAATAACAAAATCAGATATATTATTACAGAGGCCAGAACTTGTGATTTGTATATCAGTGAACCCAAAGTCTGGTGGGACAATTTGAAATACAAAATTAAAAAGTTTTCTCAGGTCTATGGTAAAGACCGGTAAACGACGTAATGCTGAATTTTATAGAATTCAAAATAAGTTACAAGCGTTTTCTTGTGATATTGCTAATGGAAAAAAGTTTGATTGTGATAAGTATGAAGCGTTACGGCATAGTTTAGAAAAGTTTGAAGGCGAAAAATGTAATGGGGCAGTTTTAAGGTCAAAGGCTAAATGGGCTGTAGATGGAGACAAATGTACTGGTTACTTTTTAAGGTTAGAGAAATATAGACAAGGCTGTAATGCGATTAAAAAACTACAAAGTATAAATGGTAAAGTTGTAAGTAGTGAAGATGAGTTATCTCATGAAATATTTAATTTCCATAGTGAGTTGTATAATTGTACCAACACATCTGATGATGATATTGATCATCTTTTGTCCTATATTGATACAACAGTGACCGATGAAGATCGTGATAAGTGTGACGCATCTATCACTGTTGATGAAATTAAAGAAGCATTGTTTGGTATGTCTAAAAACAAAAGTCCTGGTTTAGACGGACTTACTGTTGAGTTTTATTGTCATTTTTTTGAGGATTTGCGTTTTGTATTTCCTCGTGTTGTTCATAGTATCTGGGAAGATAAAGAACTTTCCAGAACTATGAAACAAGGTGTTATAAATCTTGTCTATAAAAAGAAGGGTGATAAATCTTTGTTAAAACATTGGCGCCCAATTAGTCTCCTAAATGTAGACTATAAAATACTAGCCAGAGTTATGTCCAATAGACTTAAATCAGTCTTACCCTCTATTGTTTCAAGATTTCAGTCATGCTGTGTACCTGGTAGAGACATCTCTGACACTATTTTTAGTGTCCGAGATATTATTGATGTTATTGATCAGGAGAATTCTGAGGGTTACATACTTAAAATAGACCAACAGAAAGCTTTTGATCGTGTTTCACATTCATATTTGTTCAAAGTTTTACAGAAATTTGGTTTTGGGGAAAATTTTATTAATTGGGTTAAGATTTTTTATTCTAAAATCTCTAGCTGTGTTAAGTATAATGGGAATCTTACAAAGTTTTTTCCTGTGCACAATTCAGTTAGACAGGGTTGTCCGATTTCGGCTATGCTGTACGTTTTGACTGCTGAACCTTTGGGCTGTATGTTTTCAAAATCTCCTGATATTTCTGGTATCAAAGTGCCTTGTGCAAATTTCGAGTCAAAGGTATATCAACACGCTGATGATACTACCTTGACACTAAGTGACAAACAGTCTATTAGTAAAGTTTTTAACTTATTAGAAGTATATAGTAAAGGTTCAGGAGCCAAGATAAATAAAGATAAATCGGAGATCTTGTGTGTAGGTAAAGGAAGTATTTCCAATGATGAAGTGGATCAGTTAAGCATTACTGTATGTAAAAAGAGTATATGTGTACTTGGTGTTTATGTTGGTACAGATACTAATGATTGTAATATGAAGAATTGGGAGAATAAAGTTAATTCTATTAAATCTATTTTAAGGTCATGGTCTCAAAGACAGCTGACTCTACATGGAAGAGCTACTGTAATTAGTGCCTTACTTATGTCAAGGTGTTGGTATTGTATTACCTCTCAGACAATACCTTTGGTTTTTATAAATAATATTAAGAAAGCATGTATAGATTTCTTATGGAATAATGGTGCTCACCTGGTTGCCTATGATACTATAATTGGTAAAAGGGAAGTCGGGGGTCTAAATATTCCGGACATGGAATTAAAACTAAGATCGTTTAGGTTGAAATTTTTGTTCAGGTGGTTGGATAATTCCTGTAGTGCTGCTTGGAAATGTATGTGTCGATATTTCTTTAACAAAATTCTGAATTTACAGTTGGGTACAGAAGTAATTTATTGTAAATTCTCTGATAAGTACCTTAGAGTATTACCGATCGTTTATCGGGAGATGATAAAGGCATGGTATGCCTTTCAGGCTGTTAATGATGTATTTTATGAAAACAGAAACAGTTTCTTTGTATACGAACAACCATTGTTTTTTAATTCTACTATATTAAAGAATGACAATCCTGTATTTATTGATGCCTTTGCCAAGGCGGGTATTACAAAAGTGAAACATTTGACACTTGAACTTGTACCTAAGTTCCTTTCTGCTCATGCAGTAGCAGACATTGTCAGAGAATATAATGCTGACATTTCAGTGGATATTATTTTATCCGATTTTAACTTGATTATGAGTTGTATACCAGCTGAATACAAGAAAACAGTTTTAACCAGTGTTCACACAAATACTAGTACGGAGTGTCAACCTTATGTCGTGTACAAGGATGACAATGGCACCACGGTAAAGATTTTTCCCAGGTCTACTCGGGAGATTTATGCGTGTTTTATCAGACGTTGTTTTAAAAAGCCAAAGGCGGTAGATTACTGGTCAGACATTTTTGAAAATGCTGATTTGAAGCCCGTTTTTTCTATAATGTATATGCCCTTTTTGCCCTCAGATATCATTGATGTCCATTTTCGCACTGTCCACAATTCTATTTTTACTATGGACAAGTTGATGAAAATTGGTAAAGTAGATAGTGATGTTTGTCTTGTGTGTAATATAAAAAAGGAAACATTACAACATATGTACTTTGAATGTTCGGAACTGTCAGACTTCTTAGATTATATTGATATGTTAACAAGGAAGTTGCTTAAGGATGCTAACCCCACTTATATTGTTGATGTGTCTCTTAGGAAGCTGGTTCTTTTTGGTTACACTAGAAAAATTAAAGGAACAAATCATTTTTTCCTCAACTTCTTGTTAGGTGTAGTCCGTTTTTGTATTTTTAAAAGAAGAAATCTTGTAGTGAATAAAATGTCAAAGGTTGATTTGAGGAATTTTTTTATGTATACTCTTCGTAAATATTTTGACTACGTACAAATTTACTACAAGGTGAACAATAAACCGTTTCTTTTTGCCAAATACATGGTACAGAATAATCACTTGTTAGAGAAGAATAATTCTTCAGAAAGAAATTTAGTACTGTCATTGTGAATTATGTTAACGCAATATTTGAGGGTGTGTATTATAAAGCCTTTATTAGATTAAAGACACATTCTATTTTTATTCAATCTGATGGAATGATAAAATACTCACTATTTCACATTCGAAGAGACCGACATGTATTGTTTTTTAATGATTATTTGATTATCATATTATGTAAGCTATGATATTGTCATCGATCTATATATGCACTGTGAGGAACCTCCGGGGCACCAACCCCGTAGGCCCTATTTGCTGGTACATTAAAATTAATTTAAAAAAAAAAAAAAAAAAAAATCACGTCTGCTTAACACGCAGAAGGTCACGAGTTCGAAACTCGTCGGAACCTGATCCTTATTTTTCTTCTATTGTTATCTTTTATTGAATGATTTCGATTGACACTTGTGCAAATTGTACATTTCGGAAAATCATTTTCATAAGGGTTTCGTGGTGTAGTGGTTATCACGTCTGCTTCACACGCAGAAGGTCGCGAGTTCGAACCTCGCCGAAACCTAAAAATTACATTTTTATTCTTATTACCGACATATCTTGCATTATCCTAGATCACCATTCAACTTCATCGCAAACATTAAAGTCAACTAGGAATAATCAACCTAACTTTTCAGTAAATATAGCGAATTAAATCAACTCGACTATCAAATATTTCGATCGATCGTAAGAGTATGTGCGGTTCTGTGGTGTAGTGGTTATCACGTCTGCTTTACACGCAGAAGGCCGCGAGTTCGAACCTCGCCAGAACCTCTCAGCATTTTTTGCAAATGGCACTATTTGGAATCCCAGATCCTCTTATTAGCCGATTGGGTGAAAGAAAAAACCCAACACCGCAGTTCAAGTTCAATACATGTCATGTCGATGCGTATCATTAGAATACTTTCAATACACAGACACTCTCTGCGTCTAGCATTATTTTAAGATGTTTACCAGGATATATATATATTTAGTTCTTTATCTATTTATCTGATTGGTAGCGTAAAATGATAAACCTACAATGAAATGACAGTCGAGACAGTATTTCCGTATTGCTATACCTAAATATATCTTGTTTCATAAATGAATATTTAAAACCACTTTTATCGTAAATAGATCATTGGTCCTGTAACAACAATAACAGTTTGCAATAATACACGTTTATGACATGGTCAATTAGTTTAGAAGATATTTCCTGATAACACCATGTTCCATATGCATTAGGAAACAATCTTAAGCATTAGTTATCAACCATATCAACTAAATATTACCCTTCATCAGTGATAATTCTGTTACTGAACTACCCATTCACATCTGTATTTAAACCACAAGAATTAGTCACTTTAAACCTGGGTAAATATCGCAGAAATAGCCTAAAGATTTCATGGAAATTGACAAAGCAAACAAACAGTTATAGAAATTGATGAAAGCATCAACTTCTCTATTACAATATTACAACCAAAAATCTTGTAATACTAAAAAAAAGGAAATATCAATTATTTATGGGAATTCCTCGATGCATCAATTTCTCTATTGCAGGATCAATGGAATTGTGAGATTGATTTCATATCATTTTATTATTATTTTGTTTTTACCTGATGTTGTTTTAATCGTTTTCAAATTGAGGAGTCTTCGGGGCCCCGACCATAAAACCGTTTATAGTCCTCATTATTATGCATCTCGTATATCTCCGTGATGTTTATCTTATTGTCAGAAGTAGACATCTCTCATGGAAATTGTGATACTGGAAAAGAAAGTTCGTCAACGTTTCTGTGAGAATGACCGTAGGTCAATAAAACATGAATGTTACCATCGAGAATCTCAAAATAAATCCACAACAGAGAAAAGCGATAATTACGCTTATGTCGTATAGGAATGTTACTATATTCTTATTGATGGTATATTTAAAGACCAGTTTTGTTCCTGGGTGGCAGTATACAGTTTTTTTATGTGGTCATTGGTGTTGTTTTAGTGTGTTAGTTTATATCTTTGAGAAGGTATAACCTTGATGAGGTAGACAACTTGATGTCTCGTTATTTTTTTCGGCATTGGGTTTTGAACTGTGTTGAAGATTAACATTTGTTCAGTCTCGAATTTGTGTCTACCAACAAAAGTCGGGCTGAACTTGTAGTAGGATTTCCTTACTGCCAACACGTGTTCGTTTTGTAAATCTGTTCCGGGTTGGGATTAACATGAAATTTCGCTCAACCGATTTTAGCCTTGTTGAAAAAGAAAAAAACCATCCAAAATAATAATAAAAAACAAATCATGAATTTAGTGTACCATTCCGTTTATCTAGACTTAACTTTTGTTTCGATCAATTCGGATTCTCCCGAATCATTGACTTCTAGATTCCCACGCGTAAGGTCCCTAGCATCAATGGTGAGTGTTCCAGGGAAGGGACGAAACAAGAGAGAAGTGCAGTTAAATCATTGATTTGGCATATATAATATCTCAATACTATATTTGTATTATGTCTCCAATTGAAGGTCCGATTTTATCATATTAAATGTTATCGTATGTTTCATATACATGTATGTAGAGTTTTGGTATTTGGGTTGTGGGTAGATATATTATGTGAAAATACACGGGGTTTGTCGAATATTGAAAATAAAAAAAATAGCAGAAGCATTTTCTTGATAATCGTTACAATGCTGATTCGTGCTGTGTGGAGAATGTTTTAGCACGAATTCAGTATGAAGGTTCCGTGGTGTAGTGGTTATCACGTCTGCTTAACACGCAGAAGGTCACGAGTTCGAAACTCGTCGGAACCTGATCCTTATTTTTCTTCTATTGTTATCTTTTTTTGAATGATTTCAATTGACACTTGTGCAAATTGTACATTTCGGAAAATCATTTGCATAAGGGTTTCGTGGTGTAGTGGTTACATATATCACTGTTGATGAAATTAAAGAAGCATTGTTTGGTATGTCTAAAAACAAAAGTCCTGGTTTAGACGGACTTACTGTTGAGTTTTATTGTCATTTTTTTGAGGATTTGCGTTTTGTATTTCCTCGTTTTGTTCATAGTATCTGGGAAGATAAAGAACTTTCCAGAACTATGAAACAAGGTGTTATAAATCTTGTCTATAAAAAGAAGGGTGATAAATCTTTGTTAAAACATTGGCGCCCAATTAGTCTCCTAAATGTAGACTATAAAATACTAGCCAGAGTTATGTCCAATAGACTTAAATCAGTCTTACCCTCTATTGTTTCAAGATTTCAGTCATGCTGTGTACCTGGTAGAGACATCTCTGACACTATTTTTAGTGTCCGAGATATTATTGATGTTATTGATCAGGAGAATTCTGAGGGTTACATACTTAAAATAGACCAACAGAAAGCTTTTGATCGTGTTTCACATTCATATTTGTTCAAAGTTTTACAGAAATTTGGTTTTGGGGAAAATTTTATTAATTGGGTTAAGATTTTTTATTCTAAAATCTCTAGCTGTGTTAAGTATAATGGGAATCTTACAAAGTTTTTTCCTGTGCACAATTCAGTTAGACAGGGTTGTCCGATTTCGGCTATGCTGTACGTTTTGACTGCTGAACCTTTGGGCTGTATGTTTTCAAAATCTCCTGATATTTCTGGTATCAAAGTGCCTTGTGCAAATTTCGAGTCAAAGGTATATCAACACGCTGATGATACTACCTTGACACTAAGTGACAAACAGTCTATTAGTAAAGTTTTTAACTTATTAGAAGTATATAGTAAAGGTTCAGGAGCCAAGATAAATAAAGATAAATCGGAGATCTTGTGTGTAGGTAAAGGAAGTATTTCCAATGATGAAGTGGATCAGTTAAGCATTACTGTATGTAAAAAGAGTATATGTGTACTTGGTGTTTATGTTGGTACAGATACTAATGATTGTAATATGAAGAATTGGGAGAATAAAGTTAATTCTATTAAATCTATTTTAAGGTCATGGTCTCAAAGACAGCTGACTCTACATGGAAGAGCTACTGTAATTAGTGCCTTACTTATGTCAAGGTGTTGGTATTGTATTACCTCTCAGACAATACCTTTGGTTTTTATAAATAATATTAAGAAAGCATGTATAGATTTCTTATGGAATAATGGTGCTCACCTGGTTGCCTATGATACTATAATTGGTAAAAGGGAAGTCGGGGGTCTAAATATTCCGGACATGGAATTAAAACTAAGATCGTTTAGGTTGAAATTTTTGTTCAGGTGGTTGGATAATTCCTGTAGTGCTGCTTGGAAATGTATGTGTCGATATTTCTTTAACAAAATTCTGAATTTACAGTTGGGTACAGAAGTAATTTATTGTAAATTCTCTGATAAGTACCTTAGAGTATTACCGATCGTTTATCGGGAGATGATAAAGGCATGGTATGCCTTTCAGGCTGTTAATGATGTATTTTATGAAAACAGAAACAGTTTCTTTGTATACGAACAACCATTGTTTTTTAATTCTACTATATTAAAGAATGACAATCCTGTATTTATTGATGCCTTTGCCAAGGCGGGTATTACAAAAGTGAAACATTTGACACTTGAACTTGTACCTAAGTTCCTTTCTGCTCATGCAGTAGCAGACATTGTCAGAGAATATAATGCTGACATTTCAGTGGATATTATTTTATCCGATTTTAACTTGATTATGAGTTGTATACCAGCTGAATACAAGAAAACAGTTTTAACCAGTGTTCACACAAATACTAGTACGGAGTGTCAACCTTATGTCGTGTACAAGGATGACAATGGCACCACGGTAAAGATTTTTCCCAGGTCTACTCGGGAGATTTATGCGTGTTTTATCAGACGTTGTTTTAAAAAGCCAAAGGCGGTAGATTACTGGTCAGACATTTTTGAAAATGCTGATTTGAAGCCCGTTTTTTCTATAATGTATATGCCCTTTTTGCCCTCAGATATCATTGATGTCCATTTTCGCACTGTCCACAATTCTATTTTTACTATGGACAAGTTGATGAAAATTGGTAAAGTAGATAGTGATGTTTGTCTTGTGTGTAATATAAAAAAGGAAACATTACAACATATGTACTTTGAATGTTCGGAACTGTCAGACTTCTTAGATTATATTGATATGTTAACAAGGAAGTTGCTTAAGGATGCTAACCCCACTTATATTGTTGATGTGTCTCTTAGGAAGCTGGTTCTTTTTGGTTACACTAGAAAAATTAAAGGAACAAATCATTTTTTCCTCAACTTCTTGTTAGGTGTAGTCCGTTTTTGTATTTTTAAAAGAAGAAATCTTGTAGTGAATAAAATGTCAAAGGTTGATTTGAGGAATTTTTTTATGTATACTCTTCGTAAATATTTTGACTACGTACAAATTTACTACAAGGTGAACAATAAACCGTTTCTTTTTGCCAAATACATGGTACAGAATAATCACTTGTTAGAGAAGAATAATTCTTCAGAAAGAAATTTAGTACTGTCATTGTGAATTATGTTAACGCAATATTTGAGGGTGTGTATTATAAAGCCTTTATTAGATTAAAGACACATTCTATTTTTATTCAATCTGATGGAATGATAAAATACTCACTATTTCACATTCGAAGAGACCGACATGTATTGTTTTTTAATGATTATTTGATTATCATATTATGTAAGCTATGATATTGTCATCGATCTATATATGCACTGTGAGGAACCTCCGGGGCACCAACCCCGTAGGCCCTATTTGCTGGTACATTAAAATTAATTTAAAAAAAAAAAAAAAAAAATCACGTCTGCTTAACACGCAGAAGGTCACGAGTTCGAAACTCGTCGGAACCTGATCCTTATTTTTCTTCTATTGTTATCTTTTATTGAATGATTTCGATTGACACTTGTGCAAATTGTACATTTCGGAAAATCATTTTCATAAGGGTTTCGTGGTGTAGTGGTTATCAGTCTGCTTCACACGCAGAAGGTCGCGAGTTCGAACCTCGCCGAAACCTAAAAATTACATTTTTATTCTTATTACCGACATATCTTGCATTATCCTAGATCACCATTCAACTTCATCGCAAACATTAAAGTCAACTAGGAATAATCAACCTAACTTTTCAGTAAATATAGCGAATTAAATCAACTCGACTATCAAATATTTCGATCGATCGTAAGAGTATGTGCGGTTCTGTGGTGTAGTGGTTATCACGTCTGCTTTACACGCAGAAGGCCGCGAGTTCGAACCTCGCCAGAACCTCTCAGCATTTTTTGCAAATGGCACTATTTGGAATCCCAGATCCTCTTATTAGCCGATTGGGTGAAAGAAAAAACCCAACACCGCAGTTCAAGTTCAATACATGTCATGTCGATGCGTATCATTAGAATACTTTCAATACACAGACACTCTCTGCGTCTAGCATTATTTTAAGATGTTTACCAGGATATATATATATTTAGTTCTTTATCTATTTATCTGATTGGTAGCGTAAAATGATAAACCTACAATGAAATGACAGTCGAGACAGTATTTCCGTATTGCTATACCTAAATATATCTTGTTTCATAAATGAATATTTAAAACCACTTTTATCGTAAATAGATCATTGGTCCTGTAACAACAATAACAGTTTGCAATAATACACGTTTATGACATGGTCAATTAGTTAAGAAGATATTTCCTGATAACACCATGTTCCATATGCATTAGGAAACAATCTTAAGCATTAGTTATCAACCATATCAACTAAATATTACCCTTCATCAGTGATAATTCTGTTACTGAACTACCCATTCACATCTGTATTTAAACCACAAGGATTAGTCACTTTAAACCTGGGTAAATATCGCAGAAATAGCCTAAAGATTTCATGGAAATTGACAAAGCAAACAAACAGTTATAGAAATTGATGAAAGCATCAACTTCTCTATTACAATATTACAACCAAAAATCTTGTAATACTAAAAAAAAGGAAATATCAATTATTTATGGGAATTCCTCGATGCATCAATTTCTCTATTGCAGGATCAATGGAATTGTGAGATTGATTTCATATCATTTTATTATTATTTTGTTTTTACCTGATGTTGTTTTAATCGTTTTCAAATTGAGGAGTCTTCGGGGCCCCGACCATAAAACCGTTTATAGTCCTCATTATTATGCATCTCGTATATCTCCGTGATGTTTATCTTATTGTCAGAAGTAGACATCTCTCATGGAAATTGTGATACTGGAAAAGAAAGTTCGTCAACGTTTCTGTGAGAATGACCGTAGGTCAATAAAACATGAATGTTACCATCGAGAATCTCAAAATAAATTCACAACAGAGAAAAGCGATAATTACGCTTATGTCGTATAGGAATGTTACTATATTCTTATTGATGGTATATTTAAAGACCAGTTTTGTTGATGGGTGGCAGTATACAGTTTTTTTATGTGGTCATTGGTGTTGTTTTAGTGTATTAGTTTATATCTTTGAGAAGGTATAACCTTGATGAGGTAGACAACTTGATGTCTCGTTATTTTTTTCGGAATTGGGTTTTGAACTGTGTTGAAGATTAACATTTGTTCAGTCTCGAATTTGTGTCTACCAACAAAAGTCGGGCTGAACTTGTAGTAGGATTTCCTTACTGCCAACACGTGTTCGTTTTGTAAATCTGTTCCGGGTTGGGATTAACATGAAATTTCGCTCAACCGATTTTAGCCTTGTTGAAAAAGAAAAAAACCATCCAAAATAATAATAAAAAACAAATCATGAATTTAGTGTACCATTCCGTTTATCTAGACTTAACTTTTGTTTCGATCAATTCGGATTCTCCCGAATCATTGACTTCTAGATTCCCACGCGTAAGGTCCCTAGCATCAATGGTGAGTGTTCCAGGGAAGGGACGAAACAAGAGAGAAGTGCAGTTAAATCATTGATTTGGCATATGTAATATCTCAATACTATATTTGTATTATGTCTCCAATTGAAGGTCCGATTTTATCATATTAAATGTTATCGTATGTTTCATATACATGTATGTAGAGTTTTGGTATTTGGGTTGTGGGTAGATATATTATGTGAAAATACACGGGGTTTGTCGAATATTGAAAATAAAAAAATAGCAGAAGCATTTTCTTGATAATCGTTACAATGCTGATTCGTGCTGTGTGGAGAATGTTTTAGCACGAATTCAGTATGAAGGTTCCGTGGTGTAGTGGTTATCACGTCTGCTTAACACGCAGAAGGTCACGAGTTCGAAACTCGTCGGAACCTGATCCTTATTTTTCTTCTATTGTTATCTTTTATTGAATGATTTCGATTGACACTTGTGCAAATTGTACATTTCGGAAAATCATTTTCATAAGGGTTTCGTGGTGTAGTGGTTATCACGTCTGCTTCACACGCAGAAGGTCGCGAGTTCGAACCTCGCCGAAACCTAAAAATTACATTTTTATTCTTATTACCGACATATCTTGCATTATCCTAGATCACCATTCAACTTCATCGCAAACATTAAAGTCAACTAGGAATAATCAACCTAACTTTTCAGTAAATATAGCGAATTAAATCAACTCGACTATCAAATATTTCGATCGATCGTAAGAGTATGTGCGGTTCTGTGGTGTAGTGGTTATCACGTCTGCTTTACACGCAGAAGGCCGCGAGTTCGAACCTCGCCAGAACCTCTCAGCATTTTTTGCAAATGGCACTATTTGGAATCCCAGATCCTCTTATTAGCCGATTGGGTGAAAGAAAAAACCCAACACCGCAGTTCAAGTTCAATACATGTCATGTCGATGCGTATCATTAGAATACTTTCAATACACAGACACTCTCTGCGTCTAGCATTATTTTAAGATGTTTACCAGGATATATATATATTTAGTTCTTTATCTATTTATCTGATTGGTAGCGTAAAATGATAAACCTACAATGAAATGACAGTCGAGACAGTATTTCCGTATTGCTATACCTAAATATATCTTGTTTCATAAATAAATATTTAAAACCACTTTTATCGTAAATAGATCATTGGTCCTGTAACAACAATAACAATTTGCAATAATACACGTTTATGACATGGTCAATTAGTTTAGAAGATATTTCCTGATAACACCATGTTCCATATGCATTAGGAAACAATCTTAAGCATTAGTTATCAACCATATCAACTAAATATTACCCTTCATCAGTGATAATTCTGTTACTGAACTACCCATTCACATCTGTATTTAAACCACAAGGATTAGTCACTTTAAACCTGGGTAAATATCGCAGAAATAGCCTAAAGATTTCATGGAAATTGACAAAGCAAACAAACAGTTATAGAAATTGATGAAAGCATCAACTTCTCTATTACAATATTACAACCAAAAATCTTGTAATACTAAAAAAAAGGAAATATCAATTATTTATGGGAATTCCTCCTCGATGCATCAATTTCTCTATTGCAGGATCAATGGAATTGTGAGATTGATTTCATATCATTTTATTATTATTTTGTTTTTACCTGATGTTGTTTTAATCGTTTTCAAATTGAGGAGTCTTCGGGGCCCCGACCATAAAACCGTTTATAGTCCTCATTATTATGCATCTCGTATATCTCCGTGATGTTTATCTTATTGTCAGAAGTAGACATCTCTCATGGAAATTGTGATACTGGAAAAGAAAGTTCGTCAACGTTTCTGTGAGAATGACCGTAGGTCAATAAAACATGAATGTTACCATCGAGAATCTCAAAATAAATTCACAACAGAGAAAAGCGATAATTACGCTTATGTCGTATAGGAATGTTACTATATTCTTATTGATGGTATATTTAAAGACCAGTTTTGTTGATGGGTGGCAGTATACAGTTTTTTTATGTGGTCATTGGTGTTGTTTTAGTGTATTAGTTTATATCTTTGAGAAGGTATAACCTTGATGAGGTAGACAACTTGATGTCTCGTTATTTTTTTCGGAATTGGGTTTTGAACTGTGTTGAAGATTAACATTTGTTCAGTCTCGAATTTGTGTCTACCAACAAAAGTCGGGCTGAACTTGTAGTAGGATTTCCTTACTGCCAACACGTGTTCGTTTTGTAAATCTGTTCCGGGTTGGGATTAACATGAAATTTCGCTCAACCGATTTTAGCCTTGTTGAAAAAGAAAAAAACCATCCAAAATAATAATAAAAAACAAATCATGAATTTAGTGTACCATTCCGTTTATCTAGACTTAACTTTTGTTTCGATCAATTCGGATTCTCCCGAATCATTGACTTCTAGATTCCCACGCGTAAGGTCCCTAGCATCAATGGTGAGTGTTCCAGGGAAGGGACGAAACAAGAGAGAAGTGCAGTTAAATCATTGATTTGGCATATATAATATCTCAATACTATATTTGTATTATGTCTCCAATTGAAGGTCCGATTTTATCATATTAAATGTTATCGTATGTTTCATATACATGTATGTAGAGTTTTGGTATTTGGGTTGTGGGTAGATATATTATGTGAAAATACACGGGGTTTGTCGAATATTGAAAATAAAAAAATAGCAGAAGCATTTTCTTGATAATCGTTACAATGCTGATTCGTGCTGTGTGGAGAATGTTTTAGCACGAATTCAGTATGAAGGTTCCGTGGTGTAGTGGTTATCACGTCTGCTTAACACGCAGAAGGTCACGAGTTCGAAACTCGTCGGAACCTGATCCTTATTTTTCTTCTATTGTTATCTTTTATTGAATGATTTCGATTGACACTTGTGCAAATTGTACATTTCGGAAAATCATTTTCATAAGGGTTTCGTGGTGTAGTGGTTATCACGTCTGCTTCACACGCAGAAGGTCGCGAGTTCGAACCTCGCCGAAACCTAAAAATTACATTTTTATTCTTATTACCGACATATCTTGCATTATCCTAGATCACCATTCAACTTCATCGCAAACATTAAAGTCAACTAGGAATAATCAACCTAACTTTTCAGTAAATATAGCGAATTAAATCAACTCGACTATCAAATATTTCGATCGATCGTAAGAGTATGTGCGGTTCTGTGGTGTAGTGGTTGTCACGTCTGCTTTACACGCAGAAGGCCGCGAGTTCGAACCTCGCCAGAACCTCTCAGCATTTTTTGCAAATGGCACTATTTGGAATCCCAGATCGTCTTATTAGCCGATTGGGTGAAAGAAAAAACCCAACACCAGACTTCCGGTTATGATTTAGAGGCGGATGGACGTATGTCTTTGAGCTGGTTAAAAATCGTTCTACATCGGAGGTAATCTCGGGTCTATGACCCTATATTTGTGATTTGACTAAAACATTTATATTGTTCATTACACTGAAACATTTATTATGTGATATTTTTAAAGATATTGGTGTAATTTGTAATATCCCATTTCCGATTTGTTCCGGGGGATATGGCCGCTTCGGGCGACCCCCAGGCTGCACGTAGCGGTAAGAGACGCTATAGTAAAGATAATACTGTTGTGATTGATGTGTTGGATAACAAATCATTAAAAGCAGACAGGATAATTGAGGTAATTTCGGAAATGTGTGGTGAAGGTTCTGTTTTTGCATGTGTCCCAAAGTCCGGGAATTTATATGAGGTCACACTAGAGGGCCGAGCGGGGATCAATCTGCTATTGGATGGTGTTTTTATTGATGGTAGGACATATGATTGCCATGATATCACCAAGAAATTCACACTTGTCAGCTTTTTGCACCTCCCTGCCTATGTAGATGACGACGAAATAAAAGATAAACTTGCGAACATTGGTGTTGAGTTAGTTTCCCCCATTAAACGTCGCTTTTAAAGGGAACTAATGTAGCTGACGGCACTCGTTATGTACGTGTGAAGTTACCCCCGCACCTGAAATCACTACCGTATACCATGAAATTCGGCAATGACTATCACCGTGTGATACATGATAATCAGTTGAAAGTGTGTTCCTTATGTTATTCTGATGAACACTTATTCAGAGACTGTCCAAAGTTTGTTTGTTTCACCTGTGGTGGCCAGGGTCATTTCAGAAAAACATGTAAAACACAGCCATGCACTCGTTGCGGTGAGATCAGGTACGCGTGTGATTGTGCGCGCGCGGTCAGGCGTATTGACACTCTGTGTGACCGATGTGGACTGTATAGCTGTGAATGTTTTGACACGGGGACAAACCTTGATGACAGCGATTCTGTTGACGGAGTTTTACAGGACACGCGTGGTAACTCGGTTGATATCGCTGACTCCCAGGGTGGCTCAGAGGCTGATGATGACGTCATGACTGAGGAGGAATTCCTGTCGTCTGATCGTGTCCGAGAGGACCAGTCGTCCAATCGTGTCCGAGAGGATCGTATTGGAAATTCTAATGATGGTGGTGATAATAACTCAAAGGTTGAGGCTTCTGAGGATGGAGATATAAGTTGCGTGAATGGTGATACTGCTGATGATAAGTGCGTGGATCGGGCAGACTGTAATGACGTTTCAGCGCCCCTTCAGCTTGATGTGCCTCTGGTCTATGGAGATGTATTTCCATTGGAGAATGCCGTTACCCAAGCCTCATGCAAGAGGTTCTGGAATGATGAGGATGAGACTGAGGTGAGTGAGGAGGACGCTGCCGATAAGAAACAGGAAACCATAAGGCTTTCCTAAAGTCTAAAGTAGGAGATGGAGGTATTAAGAAAACAAGAAAAAGAAAAACGAAAAAAGTTAAAGACGTTTCATAATGAACTTTCCGGTGTTGTTATTGTTTTCTTTAATGTTTACATGTGTGTCATTAAATGTAAACGGCTTGAGGGACGTCGTTAAAATAAGAAATCTATTTGAATATTGTCAGTCTAATTATTATCAGATCGTATTTTTACAAGAGACCTTTTGGGATGACGTTTTTGTTAATCAAATTAGCCATATGTGGCAGGGTAAAATTATATTTAACAATAGTAATGAGCATAGAAAAGGTGTTGCTATACTGATATCTAATACTTTAAAAGATGGTGTACTAGATTATGATGGTTATGATGGGAGAGTTTTACGTGTTAAAATAGAAATCGAAGATACTGTATGGAATTTTGTTAACATTTATGCACCAAATATTGTGAATGATAGAAAGTTATTTTTTGATCGCTTAAAAACATGGCTTGTACCATTTTCTGACAAACTGATTACAGGGGGTGATTATAATACAACCTTGTCAACACTCGATCGTACAGGTATCTCTACACACCAGGTAAATTCTAGTGTGTCTGCGTTAAAAAGCTTGATGTTTACTTGTGATATTTTTGATATTTGGAGGAGTAGGAATAAAAATTGTGCTATTTTTTCTCGTAAAATGGTTAGTGATGGTAATCTATCTCAAAGTCGCATTGATTATTTTTTAGTTTCAAAAGAACTGTCTCCTTGTGTGCAGAATGTTTATTATAGGGATACATATTTTAGTGATCATTGTTTTGTTGTTATGAAAGTTGATTTAGATCGGGGAAGTAAAGGTCCTGGTATATGGGTGTTAAATAATTGTTTTTTATTGGAGGAAGATTTCAATACAAAAATCAGGGCTATTATCAATGATGCGAAGAAATGCCCTTTATATGAAGATGAGCCTAAGGTATGGTGGGATAACTTAAAATATAAAATCAAAAAGTTTTCACAGGTCTATGGTAAAGACCGTAGTAAGAAACGTAATGCTGAGTATTTTAAGATCCAAAATAAATTAAAGAGTTTTTCATCTGATATAGCCAACGGAAAGTCTTTCAACTGTAACAAATATGAGGAACTGAAGACAAGTTTGGAAAATTTAGAAAAAGAAAAATGTAAAGGTGCTGTATTGAGGTCAAAAGCTAAATGGGCTGTAGACGGGGATAAGAATACGGCTTATTTTTGAAGGCTTGAGAAATTTAGACAAAATTGTAACACTATAAAATGTTTGCGTTCTTCGAATGGTGACCTACTAAATGATTCTGATGAAATGTCTAATGAAATTTATAATTTTTATAACGACTTGTATAATTGTATTGATACAGATGATGGTGATATTGATAACTTATCATCTTTTGTTGACAAAACTGTTAATGATGAAGACAGATTGAAATGTGATACGGTTGTTACTAATGATGAAATTAGAGATGCTTTGAATGGTATGTCTAAAGGTAAAAGTCCCGGACTGGACGGGCTTACTGTTGAATTTTATTGTCATTTTTATGAAGAATTAAAATGTTGTTTTACCCGTGTTGTACAAAGTATCTGGGACGACAGGGAATTGACCAGATCTATGAGACTTGGTGTCATCAACCTTGTTTATAAGAAAAGGGGTGAAAAGTCTTTATTAAAGAACTGGAGACCTATTAGTCTTCTTAATGTGGACTACAAGGTATTAGCTAGAATAATGTCCAATCGATTAAAAGCTGTGTTACCTTCAATTATTTCTGAATTCCAGTCTTGCTGTGTAATTGGTAGAGATATTTCTGACACTATTTTTAGTGTTCGAGACATTATTGACATTTCATTTCAGGAGGATTTTGAAACCTATATTCTTAAAATAGACCAGGAAAAAGCATTTGATCGTGTTAGTCATAAGTACTTATTTAGAGTATTAGAGAAATTTGGTTTCGGCCAAAATTTTATTGACTGGATCAAAATATTTTATACTGGAATTTCTAGTTCTGTTAAATTTAACGGTAACTTGACCCCGTTTTTTCCCATACAAAATTCAGTCAGACAAGGTTGTCCGATATCGGCGATGCTCTATGTTTTAGCAGCAGAACCTCTTGGTCGAATGATTTCCAAGTCTCCAGTCATAAAAGGTATTGTTGTTCCTAATTCAAGCTTCGAGTCTAAAGTGTATCAACATGCTGATGACACAACGTTGACTCTTTCTGATAAAGAATCAGTTGTAAATGTTTTTAATTTGTTGGATGTTTATAGTAAGGGCTCTGGTGCCAAAGTTAATAAAGATAAATCTGAAATTTTATGTGTTGGAAAAGCCATGATTACAAATGAAGAAGCGGAACGGTTAGGTATACAATTATGTGATAGGGTTATTTGTGTTCTAGGTGTTTGGATTGGTGTCGATCAAAAATTATGTAATGAAAAGAACTGGGAAAGTAAAGTTACTTCTATACGAAATATTTTAAGATTGTGGTCTCAGAGAAAGTTAACTCTTCACGGAAGGGCTGCTGTACTTAGTTCTCTGATTATGTCAAGATGTTGGTATTGTATTACCTCTCAGACTATACCTCTAGTTGTTATCAATGAATTAAAAACTTTATGTATTGACTTTTTATGGCAAAGTGGGGCCCATCTGGTTGCGTATGACACCATCATCGGTAAAAGAAATTCTGGAGGCCTAAATATACCTGACATTGAATTAAAGCTTAGGTCGTTTCGAATAAAGTTTCTAGTTAAGTGGCTAGATAAGTCTTGTACTGCAGTCTGGAAAAACATGTGTGTTTACTTTTTCAACAAAATACTCAATTTGAATCTTAATACTGAGATCATTTATTGCAAAATTCCAGACAAGTATTTAAATGTGTTGCCTATTGTTTATCGTGAAATGTTAAAAGCTTGGTATGCTTTTCAAACTGTTAATGAGGTTAGCCATAGTAATATAGACACGTCTTTTGTGTATGAGCAACCCCTCTTTTGCAACCCCAGTTTTATGAAGAATGAAAAACCTATTTTTATTCATTATTTTGCTAAGGCTGGAATAACCAAAGTTAAGCATTTGACACTTGAAGTAGTTTCTAAATTCCTTTCTCCTAGTGCGATAGTTGATATTGTTAAGGAAACTGTACCTGATATTTCTCTGGATACTGTTGTTTCTGACTTCAATACTATCATGAGTTGTATTCCAGCCAGTTACAAGAAAATTGTTTTGTCTAAGGTGTATACTGGTCGTAGAACCGATTCTATGCCATATGTTACTTATAAAGATGGAAATGATACTACCATTCAGGTATTTCTCAGAACCACCCGCGATATCTATGCCTGTTTCATTCGCAAGTGTTTCAAAATGCCAAAGTCGACTGAATATTGGTCAGCGCTATTTCCAAATGTTGACATTCCTCGTGTTTTTTCCATAATGTACGTGCCTTTTTTTCCCTGTGATATTATCGATTCTCATTTTCGAGTAGTTCATAATTCCATATTTACAATGGTGAAGCTAGCGAAAATTGGCAAAGTAAACAGTGACACTTGTCTTGTTTGTAATTCTGAGCCGGAAACGTTACAACATGTTTTTATCGATTGTTCAGAATTAGGTGAATTTTTATCATATGTTCAGTCATTATTACAGAAACTTTTCTCAGAAGCTGATCAGAGCAAGTTGGTAGATATTTCTTTAGGAAAACTAATCTTCATGGGTTTTACAAAGAAACTTGAAAATACCAATCAGTACTTTATCAACTTTTTTCTGGGAGTAGTGCGTTTTTGTATTCTTCGAAGACGAAATATAGTGATAAATCAAATGCCCAAGGTAAATATTAAAGCTCTGTTCGTTTATACGTTTAGGAAATATTTTGATTATGTTAAAGTCTACTACCAGATAAAAAAGAAGTATGCTCTCTTTAAGAAGTACATTGTTGCCGACAACTACCTCTTAAAAACTCAAGATGTTTCTCTTTCTACAGAGAACATGACTTTTTATGAATTATCTATATAAAATGTATGTCTTTCATTGCAATGTTGGTTGTGTATGGGCAGCGAAGTATTTTGGAAAGATGTGATAACAGTTTTACATTACAAGTAATATTTTAACTTTTGTATTAGTTTTAACCGTTATGTTAATGTATTGCATATGAACTGTGAGGCACCAATCTATTTATTCAAGAAAAAAAAAACGTCTGCTTCACACGCAGAAGGTCGCGAGTTCGAACCTCGCCGAAACCTAAAAATTACATTTTTATTCTTATTACCGACATATCTTGCATTATCCTAGATCACCATTCAACTTCATCGCAAACATTAAAGTCAACTAGGAATAATCAACCTAACTTTTCAGTAAATATAGCGAATTAAATCAACTCGACTATCAAATATTTCGATCGATCGTAAGAGTATGTGCGGTTCTGTGGTGTAGTGGTTATCACGTCTGCTTTACACGCAGAAGGCCGCGAGTTCGAACCTCGCCAGAACCTCTCAGCATTTTTTTGCAAATGGCACTATTTGGAATCCCAGATCCTCTTATTAGCCGATTGGGTGAAAGAAAAAACCCAACACCGCAGTTCAAGTTCAATACATGTCATGTCGATGCGTATCATTAGAATACTTTCAATACACAGACACTCTCTGCGTCTAGCATTATTTTAAGATGTTTACCAGGATATATATATATTTAGTTCTTTATCTATTTATCTGATTGGTAGCGTAAAATGATAAACCTACAATGAAATGACAGTCGAGACAGTATTTCCGTATTGCTATACCTAAATATATCTTGTTTCATAAATGAATATTTAAAACCACTTTTATCGTAAATAGATCATTGGTCCTGTAACAACAATAACAATTTGCAATAATACACGTTTATGACATGGTCAATTAGTTTAGAAGATATTTCCTTATAACACCATGTTCCATATGCATTAGGAAACAATCTTAAGCATTAGTTATCAACCATATCAACTAAATATTACCCTTCATCAGTGATAATTCTGTTACTGAACTACCCATTCACATCTGTATTTAAACCACAAGGATTAGTCACTTTAAACCTGGGTAAATATCGCAGAAATAGTCTAAAGATTTCATGGAAATTGACAAAGCAAACAAACAGTTATAGAAATTGATGAAAGCATCAACTTCTCTATTACAATATTACAACCAAAAATCTTGTAATACTAAAAAAAGGAAATATCAATTATTTATGGGAATTCCTCGATGCATCAATTTCTCTATTGCAGGATCAATGGAATTGTGAGATTGATTTCATATCATTTTATTATTATTTTGTTTTTACCTGATGTTGTTTTAATCGTTTTCAAATTGAGGAGTCTTCGGGGCCCCGACCATAAAACCGTTTATAGTCCTCATTATTATGCATCTCGTATATCTCCGTGATGTTTATCTTATTGTCAGAAGTAGACATCTCTCATGGAAATTGTGATACTGGAAAAGAAAGTTCGTCAACGTTTCTGTGAGAATGACCGTAGGTCAATAAAACATGAATGTTACCATCGAGAATCGCAAAATAAATTCACAACAGAGAAAAGCGATAATTACGCTTATGTCGTATAGGAATGTTACTATATTCTTATTGATGGTATATTTAAAGACCAGTTTTGTTGATGGGTGGCAGTATACAGTTTTTTTATGTGGTCATTGGTGTTGTTTTAGTGTATTAGTTTATATCTTTGAGAAGGTATAACCTTGATGAGGTAGACAACTTGATGTCTCGTTATTTTTTTCGGAATTGGGTTTTGAACAGTGTTGAAGATTAACATTTGTTCAGTCTCGAATTTGTGTCTACCAACAAAAGTCGGGCTGAACTTGTAGTAGGATTTCCTTACTGCCAACACGTGTTCGTTTTGTAAACCTGTTCCGGGTTGGGATTAACATGAAATTTCGCTCAACCGATTTTAGCCTTGTTGAAAAAGAAAAAAACCATCCAAAATAATAATAAAAAACAAATCATGAATTTAGTGTACCATTCCGTTTATCTAGACTTAACTTTTGTTTCGATCAATTCGGATTCTCCCGAATCATTGACTTCTAGATTCCCACGCGTAAGGTCCCTAGCATCAATGGTGAGTGTTCCAGAGAAGGGACGAAACAAGAGAGAAGTGCAGTTAAATCATTGATTTGGCATATGTAATATCTCAATACTATATTTGTATTATGTCTCCAATTGAAGGTCCGATTTTATTATATTAAATGTTATCGTATGTTTCATATACATGTATGTAGAGTTTTGGTATTTGGGTTGTGGGTAGATATATTATGTGAAAATACACGGGGTTTGTCGAATATTGAAAATAAAAAAATAGCAGAAGCATTTTCTTGATAATCGTTACAATGCTGATTCGTGCTGTGTGGAGAATGTTTTAGCACGAATTCAGTATGAAGGTTCCGTGGTGTAGTGGTTATCACGTCTGCTTAACACGCAGAAGGTCACGAGTTCGAAACTCGTCGGAACCTGATCCTTATTTTTCTTCTATTGTTATCTTTTATTGAATGATTTCGATTGACACTTGTGCAAATTGTACATTTCGGAAAATCATTTTCATAAGGGTTTCGTGGTGTAGTGGTTATCACGTCTGCTTCACACGCAGAAGGTCGCGAGTTCGAACCTCGCCGAAACCTAAAAATTACATTTTTATTCTTATTACCGACATATCTTGCATTATCCTAGATCACCATTCAACTTCATCGCAAACATTAAAGTCAACTAGGAATAATCAACCTAACTTTTCAGTAAATATAGCGAATTAAATCAACTCGACTATCAAATATTTCGATCGATCGTAAGAGTATGTGCGGTTCTGTGGTGTAGTGGTTATCACGTCTGCTTTACACGCAGAAGGCCGCGAGTTCGAACCTCGCCAGAACCTCTCAGCATTTTTTTGCAAATGGCACTATTTGGAATCCCAGATCCTCTTATTAGCCGATTGGGTGAAAGAAAAAACCCAACACCGCAGTTCAAGTTCAATACATGTCATGTCGATGCGTATCATTAGAATACTTTCAATACACAGACACTCTCTGCGTCTAGCATTATTTTAAGATGTTTACCAGGATATATATATATTTAGTTCTTTATCTATTTATCTGATTGGTAGCGTAAAATGATAAACCTACAATGAAATGACAGTCGAGACAGTATTTCCGTATTGCTATACCTAAATATATCTTGTTTCATAAATAAATATTTAAAACCACTTTTATCGTAAATAGATCATTGGTCCTGTAACAACAATAACAATTTGCAATAATACACGTTTATGACATGGTCAATTAGTTTAGAAGATATTTCCTGATAACACCATGTTCCATATGCATTAGGAAACAATCTTAAGCATTAGTTATCAACCATATCAACTAAATATTACCCTTCATCAGTGATAATTCTGTTACTGAACTACCCATTCACATCTGTATTTAAACCACAAGGATTAGTCACTTTAAACCTGGGTAAATATCGCAGAAATAGTCTAAAGATTTCATGGAAATTGACAAAGCAAACAAACAGTTATAGAAATTGATGAAAGCATCAACTTCTCTATTACAATATTACAACCAAAAATCTTGTAATACTAAAAAAAGGAAATATCAATTATTTATGGGAATTCCTCGATGCATCAATTTCTCTATTGCAGGATCAATGGAATTGTGAGATTGATTTCATATCATTTTATTATTATTTTGTTTTTACCTGATGTTGTTTTAATCGTTTTCAAATTGAGGAGTCTTCGGGGCCCCGACCATAAAACCGTTTATAGTCCTCATTATTATGCATCTCGTATATCTCCGTGATGTTTATCTTATTGTCAGAAGTAGACATCTCTCATGGAAATTGTGATACTGGAAAAGAAAGTTCGTCAACGTTTCTGTGAGAATGACCGTAGGTCAATAAAACATGAATGTTACCATCGAGAATCGCAAAATAAATTCACAACAGAGAAAAGCGATAATTACGCTTATGTCGTATAGGAATGTTACTATATTCTTATTGATGGTATATTTAAAGACCAGTTTTGTTGATGGGTGGCAGTATACAGTTTTTTTATGTGGTCATTGGTGTTGTTTTAGTGTATTAGTTTATATCTTTGAGAAGGTATAACCTTGATGAGGTAGACAACTTGATGTCTCGTTATTTTTTTCGGAATTGGGTTTTGAACAGTGTTGAAGATTAACATTTGTTCAGTCTCGAATTTGTGTCTACCAACAAAAGTCGGGCTGAACTTGTAGTAGGATTTCCTTACTGCCAACACGTGTTCGTTTTGTAAACCTGTTCCGGGTTGGGATTAACATGAAATTTCGCTCAACCGATTTTAGCCTTGTTGAAAAAGAAAAAAACCATCCAAAATAATAATAAAAAACAAATCATGAATTTAGTGTACCATTCCGTTTATCTAGACTTAACTTTTGTTTCGATCAATTCGGATTCTCCCGAATCATTGACTTCTAGATTCCCACGCGTAAGGTCCCTAGCATCAATGGTGAGTGTTCCAGAGAAGGGACGAAACAAGAGAGAAGTGCAGTTAAATCATTGATTTGGCATATGTAATATCTCAATACTATATTTGTATTATGTCTCCAATTGAAGGTCCGATTTTATTATATTAAATGTTATCGTATGTTTCATATACATGTATGTAGAGTTTTGGTATTTGGGTTGTGGGTAGATATATTATGTGAAAATACACGGGGTTTGTCGAATATTGAAAATAAAAAAAATAGCAGAAGCATTTTCTTGATAATCGTTACAATGCTGATTCGTGCTGTGTGGAGAATGTTTTAGCACGAATTCTGTATGAAGGTTCCGTGGTGTAGTGGTTATCACGTCTGCTTATAAAGCCTTTATTAGATTAAAGACACATTCTATTTTTATTCAATCTGATGGAATGATAAAATACTCACTATTTCACATTCGCACATGTATTGTTTTTTATTTATTTGATTATCATATTATGTAAGCTATGATATTGTCATCGTCTATATATGCACTGTGGTGTAGTGGTTAAAATTAATTTAAAAACAAAAAAAAAAAAAAAAAAAAAACACGTCTGCTTAACACGCAGAAGGTCACGAGTTCGAAACTCGTCGGAACCTGATCCTTATTTTTCTTCTATTGTTATCTTTTATTGAATGATTTCGATTGACACTTGTGCAAATTGTACATTTCGGAAAATCATTTTCATAAGGGTTTCGTGGTGTAGTGGTTATCACGTCTGCTTCTGGACTTCCGGTTTTGATTTCGTAGCGAATGGACGCTTGTCTATTAGCAGTGTTGAAATCTACATTCATCGGTGGTAAGCTAGGGTCTCTGGCCCTGTCGATTTGATTTTTGTGGAATATTGACATTTTTCATTCCCATAAATAATTGTGATGTGATATTTCCCCGATTTTCGCCGTATTTGCCATATCTCTTTTGGCAGGTACGTGCCGGGGGGGGATGGGGTCCTCTGGGCTCTCTCAGGCCGTACCTAGTGGACATAGGCGCTATACGAAAGACAATACTGTAATAATTGATGTTGTAGACAACAAATCGTTGAAAGCCTACAAAGTTATTGATGTGATAACTGAACTGTGCGGCGAAGGTTCGGTATTTGCATGCGTCCCGAAGTCCGGGAATTTGTTCGAGGTCACCCTAGAGGGTAGAGCGGGGATCAACATATTACTGGACGGTGTTTTGATTGACGGAAAAAGGTACGAATGTCATGATATCACTAAGAAGTTCACGCTGGTTAGTTTTCTACATCTTCCAGCATATATCAGTGATGATGAAATAAAAGAAAAACTTGAAATTCTTGGTGTTGATTTAGTATCCCCAATAAAACGACGTTTCTACAAAGGAACAAGTGTAGCGGATGGAACAAGATATGTACGTGTAAAGCTACCCCCTAGTTTGAAATCATTGCCATACACTATGAAGTTTGGCAAGGAATATCATCGTGTAATACATGACAATCAGTTAAAAGTGTGCTCACTGTGCTATTCTGATCAACACCTTTTCAAAGACTGTCCCCAGTTTGTTTGTTTTACATGTGGTGGTCAAGGACACTTCCGAAAAACCTGTAAAACGCAGCCGTGTACTCGCTGTGGCGAGGTGAGGTATGCATGTGATTGTGTGCGTGCAGCCAGGTGTATCGATACACTGTGTGACCGATGCGGTGTGTATAACTGCAGGTGTTTTGACACGGAGGCCAATCGTGACGACAGTGAATTGGTCGGTGAGGAGGAGTCGGCAGACGACTGGGTTGAGACGGAAGGGAAGGGACCCTCTGATGACTGTGTCAGTGTTGCTGCTGAGGCTGATAATGAAGATGCTGATATGGTGATGGATTCCAGAAGTGAAGACGGTGGTATGGCTCCTGTGGTGGAGATTAGCAGCGCTGTTGATGAGGAACACACCTGTGAGAATCTCGAAGTTAGTTTGACTGCTGAGTCATTAACTGATGATGATGATGAGGATGATGTTAGCGATGATGATGATAGTGAAGAAGGAAACTACGCGGAAGGTATTTGGAGTCAGACAGACGTCATTTTGAGTGATGAGAGGTCGAACGTTTGTGGTTCTCCTGTATACGGCGATGTTTTTCCTCTCCAAGGTATGACAGTCCAGCCAAAAATGGAGAGTGAAAAGATGGGGGATGAGAGACTTGATTCGGGTAGGCAGAGTGGTGGAAAGGGGCGCGATTGTCTAAAACAAAGGGTGGGAGACTGTGGTGTGAAGAAAAAGAAAAAGCAGAAACACAAAAAAGTTAAGAAAAATTTAGAATGAATTTTGTTTTCTTGGTTTTTCTTATGTTTACGTGTTTGTCTTTAAATATAAATGGTTTGAGAGATGTAGTCAAGATAAGGAATGTTTTTGAATATTGCAAATATAACCATTTTGATGTAATATTGCTACAAGAAACATTCTGGGATGATAATTTTGTTAATCAAATTAACCATTTGTGGGCAGGTAAGATTATTTTTAACAATAGCAATGACCACAGAAAAGGTGTTGCTATTTTGATATCAAACAATCTGAAAGATAGTTTAATTGAATTTGACGGTTATGGTGGGAGAGTCTTGCGAATAAAAATTGAAATAGAAGATATGAAATGGAATATTGTTAATATTTATGCGCCTAATATTGTGAGTGACAGAAAAGTATTTTTTGATCAGTTAAAAGATTGGCTAGTGCCTTTTACAGAGAACCTGATTACAGGGGGTGATTTCAATACAACCTTATCTACACTTGACCGTACTGGTGCTACGACACACCAGGTAAATCCCAGTGTGACTGCATTGAACAGTATAATGTTTACATGTGACGTTTACGATATTTGGCGAAAAAGAAACAGAAATTGCGCTATTTTTTCTCGTAAGATGATTAGTAATGGTAAATTATCACAAAGCCGTATAGACTACTTCTTAATTTCAAAAGGACTAGGTCCTTATGTACAGAACATTTACTACAATGATACATCTTTCAGTGATCATTGTTTTGTAGTCATGAAAGTAGACTGTGCTTTAGGAAGTAAAGGTCCTGGTATTTGGATTTTTAATAATTCATATCTATTAGAGGATGATTTTAATAACAAAATCAGATATATTATTACAGAGGCCAGAACTTGTGATTTGTATATCAGTGAACCCAAAGTCTGGTGGGACAATTTGAAATACAAAATTAAAAAGTTTTCTCAGGTCTATGGTAAAGACCGGAGTAAACGACGTAATGCTGAATTTTATAGAATTCAAAATAAGTTACAAGCGTTTTCTTGTGATATTGCTAATGGAAAAAAGTTTGATTGTGATAAGTATGAAGCGTTACGGCATAGTTTAGAAAAGTTTGAAGGCGAAAAATGTAATGGGGCAGTTTTAAGGTCAAAGGCTAAATGGGCTGTAGATGGAGACAAATGTACTGGTTACTTTTTAAGGTTAGAGAAATATAGACAAGGCTGTAATGCGATTAAAAAACTACAAAGTATAAATGGTAAAGTTGTAAGTAGTGAAGATGAGTTATCTCATGAAATATTTAATTTCCATAGTGAGTTGTATAATTGTATCAACACATCTGATGATGATATTGATCATCTTTTGTCCTATATTGATACAACAGTGACCGATGAAGATCGTGATAAGTGTGACGCATCTATCACTGTTGATGAAATTAAAGAAGCATTGTTTGGTATGTCTAAAAACAAAAGTCCTGGTTTAGACGGACTTACTGTTGAGTTTTATTGTCATTTTTTTGAGGATTTGCGTTTTGTATTTCCTCGTGTTGTTCATAGTATCTGGGAAGATAAAGAACTTTCCAGAACTATGAAACAAGGTGTTATAAATCTTGTCTATAAAAAGAAGGGTGATAAATCTTTGTTAAAACATTGGCGCCCAATTAGTCTCCTAAATGTAGACTATAAAATACTAGCCAGAGTTATGTCCAATAGACTTAAATCAGTCTTACCCTCTATTGTTTCAAGATTTCAGTCATGCTGTGTACCTGGTAGAGACATCTCTGACACTATTTTTAGTGTCCGGGATATTATTGATGTTATTGATCAGGAGAATTCTGAGGGTTACATACTTAAAATAGACCAACAGAAAGCTTTTGATCGTGTTTCACATTCATATTTGTTCAAAGTTTTACAGAAATTTGGTTTTGGGGAAAATTTTATTAATTGGGTTAAGATTTTTTATTCTAAAATCTCTAGCTGTGTTAAGTATAATGGGAATCTTACAAAGTTTTTTCCTGTGCACAATTCAGTTAGACAGGGTTGTCCGATTTCGGCTATGCTGTACGTTTTGACTGCTGAACCTTTGGGCTGTATGTTTTCAAAATCTCCTGATATTTCTGGTATCAAAGTGCCTTGTGCAAATTTCGAGTCAAAGGTATATCAACACGCTGATGATACTACCTTGACACTAAGTGACAAACAGTCTATTAGTAAAGTTTTTAACTTATTAGAAGTATATAGTAAAGGTTCAGGAGCCAAGATAAATAAAGATAAATCGGAGATCTTGTGTGTAGGTAAAGGAAGTATTTCCAATGATGAAGTGGATCAGTTAAGCATTACTGTATGTAAAAAGAGTATATGTGTACTTGGTGTTTATGTTGGTACAGATACTAATGATTGTAATATGAAGAATTGGGAGAATAAAGTTAATTCTATTAAATCTATTTTAAGGTCATGGTCTCAAAGACAGCTGACTCTACATGGAAGAGCTACTGTAATTAGTGCCTTACTTATGTCAAGGTGTTGGTATTGTATTACCTCTCAGACAATACCTTTGGTTTTTATAAATAATATTAAGAAAGCATGTATAGATTTCTTATGGAATAATGGTGCTCACCTGGTTGCCTATGATACTATAATTGGTAAAAGGGAAGTCGGGGGTCTAAATATTCCGGACATGGAATTAAAACTAAGATCGTTTAGGTTGAAATTTTTGTTCAGGTGGTTGGATAATTCCTGTAGTGCTGCTTGGAAATGTATGTGTCGATATTTCTTTAACAAAATTCTGAATTTACAGTTGGGTACAGAAGTAATTTATTGTAAATTCTCTGATAAGTACCTTAGAGTATTACCGATCGTTTATCGGGAGATGATAAAGGCATGGTATGCCTTTCAGGCTGTTAATGATGTATTTTATGAAAACAGAAACAGTTTCTTTGTATACGAACAACCATTGTTTTTTAATTCTACTATATTAAAGAATGACAATCCTGTATTTATTGATGCCTTTGCCAAGGCGGGTATTACAAAAGTGAAACATTTGACACTTGAACTTGTACCTAAGTTCCTTTCTGCTCATGCAGTAGCAGACATTGTCAGAGAATATAATGCTGACATTTCAGTGGATATTATTTTATCCGATTTTAACTTGATTATGAGTTGTATACCAGCTGAATACAAGAAAACAGTTTTAACCAGTGTTCACACAAATACTAGTACGGAGTGTCGACCTTATGTCGTGTACAAGGATGACAATGGCACCACGGTAAAGATTTTTCCCAGGTCTACTCGGGAGATTTATGCGTGTTTTATCAGACGTTGTTTTAAAAAGCCAAAGGCGGTAGATTACTGGTCAGACATTTTTGAAAATGCTGATTTGAAGCCCGTTTTTTCTATAATGTATATGCCCTTTTTGCCCTCAGATATCATTGATGTTCATTTTCGCACTGTCCACAATTCTATTTTTACTATGGACAAGTTGATGAAAATTGGTAAAGTAGATAGTGATGTTTGTCTTGTGTGTAATATAAAAAAGGAAACATTACAACATATGTACTTTGAATGTTCGGAACTGTCAGACTTCTTAGATTATATTGATATGTTAACAAGGAAGTTGCTTAAGGATGCTAACCCCACTTATATTGTTGATGTGTCTCTTAGGAAGCTGGTTCTTTTTGGTTACACTAGAAAAATCAAAGGAACAAATCATTTTTTCCTCAACTTCTTGTTAGGTGTAGTCCGTTTTTGTATTTTTAAAAGAAGAAATCTTGTAGTGAATAAAATGTCAAAGGTTGATTTGAGGAATTTTTTTATGTATACTCTTCGTAAATATTTTGACTACGTACAAATTTACTACAAGGTGAACAATAAACCGTTTCTTTTTGCCAAATACATGGTACAGAATAATCACTTGTTAGAGAAGAATAATTCTTCAGAAAGGAATTTAGTACTGTCATTGTGAATTATGTTAACGCAATATTTGAGGGTGTGTATTATAAAGCCTTTATTAGATTAAAGACACATTCTATTTTTATTCAATCTGATGGAATGATAAAATACTCACTATTTCACATTCGAAGAGACCGACATGTATTGTTTTTTAATGATTATTTGATTATCATATTATGTAAGCTATGATATTGTCATCGATCTATATATGCACTGTGAGGAACCTCCGGGGCACCAACCCCGTAGGCCCTATTTGCTGGTACATTAAAATTAATTTAAAAACAAAAAAAAAAAAAAAAATCACGTCTGCTTTACACGCAGAAGGTCACGAGTTCGAAACTCGTCGGAACCTGATCCTTATTTTTCTTCTATTGTTATCTTTTATTGAATGATTTCGATTGACACTTGTGCAAATTGTACATTTCGGAAAATCATTTTCATAAGGGTTTCGTGGTGTAGTGGTTATCACGTCTGCTTCACACGCAGAAGGTCGCGAGTTCGAACCTCGCCGAAACCTAAAAATTACATTTTTATTCTTATTACCGACATATCTTGCATTATCCTAGATCACCATTCAACTTCATCGCAAACATTAAAGTCAACTAGGAATAATCAACCTAACTTTTTCAGTAAATATAGCGAATTAAATCAACTTGACTATCAACTATTTGGATCGATCGTAAGAGTATGTGCGGTTCTGTGGTGTAGTGGTTATCACGTCTGCTTTACAGGGGTTCCGGTGATGATTTCAAGGTCAATGGACGTCGTTTGTTTACCTGTTGTATAATCGTCAAACATCGGTGGTAAGACGGGGTTTTTAACCCTACTTTTCTGACTTATATACTCATTGGATATTCGTGTTTACAACAAAATATTGATGATGTGACAATTGATTGTATTTCGTCAGTTTTTTTGACATTTTTGTTACTGGTGTTTACCGGGGCGAGATGGCGTCCCAGGACGCCTGTCGTAATAAACAAATTGAAAAAAGACACTATTTAAAAGAAAATACTGTTTGTGTTGACATTTTGGATAATAAAGTTGTGAAGGCTGGCAAGGTTATTGATACCATTACTCAGTTGTGTGGAGATGGAACCGTTTTGGCGTGTGTTCCTAAATCTTGGAACCTATACGAGGTCACTCTCGATTGCCGTGCAATGACGAACATGTTGTTGCAGGGAATTGATATTGAAGGTAGGACATATGAGTGTTATGATTTAACACAGAAGTTTCTGATGGTGAGCTTTTTATATCTACCAGCATATATATCTGATGACGATATCCTTGAAAAGCTTGAAAGTTTGGACATTGAAATTGTTTCGCCTATTAAGCGACGATTTTACCAAGGAATTCAGATAGCGGATGGTACACGATATGTTAGGGTAAAGCTTCCACCATCTCTGAAATCGTTACCCTACAGTATGAAATTTGGGAATGATTACTTTCGTGTCATACACGACAACCAGGTGAAAGTTTGCACTCTGTGTTATAGTGACCAACACCTGTTTCGTCAGTGTCCACAGTTTAAGTGCTTCCGATGCAATGCCCAGGGGCATTTCAAACGTGCATGTACGACTGAGCCATGTACCCGATGTGGTCAGGTGAGGTTTGAGTGTGATTGTTCGCGCGCGCCGAGGCGGGACAATGCCATACGATTGTGCACGGGGTGTAATCGGTATGACTGTATTTGTTTTGGTAGCCGTGAATAATGTAACAAATGCAAGGAAACGTTGGATTCGTGCAAGTGTGACATGTTTGACTGCGGTGATAACACAGGTAGCGATAACACACAGATAAATGTCGTCAGTGAGGAATTACAGGATTTGGATGGAGATGAGGAAGTTAATGCAGAGTGTATACAGGTGAATGTTCCGGTTGAGCATATTGAAAGTAATAACACGGTTTCAGAGGTTGTCACGGTCTCGCAGGTTAATCCCAACATTACTGTACCTGAAAAGTTAGAGAAGGACACAGATAAGGCAGATGGTAATCTCGCCGCTAGTGGGGATGTTTGCTTTGGTGACATCATAGATTTTGATGGCTCATGTACTCCTGTACCTATTTCTGGGTCGATGTGGCCAGATAGCAAGGGTTCTGATGTAAGTGAGGAGGACGAGGTAGAGGGTGCTCTAGTGACTGATTCCATTTTGCGTTCGCGGGAATTTTTAAAGTCACGTGTTGATTCTGGAAAGGTCCACAAACCTCAAAGGAAAAAAGAAAACTAAAAAACTTAAAAGCACTTGAATGTTTTTTGCTATTATTATGCTTAGTTTTGTATCATTTAATGTGAATGGCCTCAGAGATGTGGATAAAGTTAAAAGTGTTTTTGCACTGGTAAATAGTAATTTTTGTGATATTGCTTTCCTGCAAGAGACCTTTTGGGATGATGATTTTGTAAATCAAATAAAACATTTTTGGAATGGTAAAATTATTTATGATAACAGTACTGACCACAGAAAGGGAGTTGCGTTCCTTATTTCTAATAAATGGAAAAATAATGTTATCCAGTATGAGGGTTATGACGGGAGAGTTTTACGTTTGAAAATATCCATTGAGAATTTAGAGTGGGATTTAGTTAATGTTTATGCACCAAATGTTGATGGTGAGAGAAAAATATTTTTTGATAATTTGAAAAAGTGGTTGTCGGATGATGCAGATAAAATTATTTTTGGTGGGGATTTTAACTCCACATTCTCCAGTTTTGATAGGACTGGATTTATTGCACATCATACAACCCCAAGTCTGGCTTCATTAAAAAGCCTTATGTTTACTTACAATGTTTCTGATTTGTGGCGCAGTAGAAATAGAAATTGTTCGGTCTTTTCCCGTAAACAGGTACGTAATGGAAATTTGTCACAGAGTAGAATCGACTACTTCTTGGTTTCCAGACATTTAAGTACCTATGTGCAGAATATCTATTATAATGATACAACGTTTAGTGATCATTCATTAGTTACAATGAAATTGGATACTTGTATTGAGGAAAGAGGCCCTTGTATATGGATTTTGAACAATTGGTTTTTACTTGAATATGATTATAATGTTAAAATAAGAAATTTAATTTCTGAGGAACGGAAATGTTCATTGTTTATCGATGAACCTTCAGTGTGGTGGGATAATCTGAAATTTAAAATAAAGAGATTTTCTCAGATATATGGAAAGGATCGAAGTAAAAAACGGATGTCTGAACATTATAAAATTCAAAATAAGCTACAGGAATTTTCCTGTGATATAGCCAATGGTAAACGTTTTGATTGTACTAAATATGAAGAGCTCCGACAAAGTTTGGAAAAGTTTGAAAAAGAGAGATGTAATGGTGCTGTGTTAAGGTCTAAGTGTAAAAGGGCCGTTGATGGTGATAAAAATACCAGTTATTTTTTAAAGCTGGAGAAATATAGACAGAACTGCAATTCTATAAAATGTTCACGTGATGTTGATGGGAATATATTGACAACTGGTGATGAAATATCTAATGAAATATTCATTTTTTATAATGATTTATATAATTGTATTGAGACAAATGATGATGATATTGATGCTCTTTTATCTTTTATTGACAAAACTATCTCTGTGGAGGATAGAGATAAGTGTGACTCTGCTATTACTGTTGATGAGATACAAAAAGCTTTGTCTACTACGTCCAAATGTAAGAGTCCTGGCTTGGACGGCCTGACTGTTGAGTTTTATTGTAACTTTTTTGATGAATTGAAATATGTTTTTCCACGGGTAGTAGAAAGTATCTGGGCTGAAAAAGAATTGACAAGAACTATGAGACGAGGTGTTATTAACCTTGTATACAAGAAAAGGGGGGATAAATCTCTTCTGAAAAATTGGAGACCAATTAGTCTCCTTAATGTAGACTACAAGATCCTTGCTCGGGTAATGTCAGATCGCCTTAAGTCTGTTTTACCCTCAATCATTTCAGAATTTCAGTCGTGCTGTGTTATAGGGCGGGATATTTCGGACACCATTTTTAGCGTTCGTGATATCATTGATTTAACAAATCAAGAGGATCTTGAAGGGTACATCCTCAAAATTGATCAAGAAAAGGCTTTTGATCGTGTTAGTCATCCGTATTTATTTAAACTTTTAAAAAAATTTGGTTTTGGTGAGAATTTCGTTGATTGGATCAAGATTTTTTACACTAAAATCTCCAGTTCTGTCAAATATAATGGTAATTTGACAAATTTTATCTCTATTGGAAATTCAGTGAGACAAGGGTGTCCCATTTCGGCGATGCTTTACGTTTTGGCCGCGGAACCTCTGGGGAATATGTTTTTAAAGTCTCCAGATATTTCTGGTATCAAAGTTCCTCATAATGAATTTGAGTCTAAGGTGTATCAACACGCAGACGACACGACGTTGACACTTGGAAATAAGGAAACTTTTAAACATGTTTTTAACCTGTTAGAAGTCTACAGTAAGGGCTCTGGTGCCAAGATAAATAAAGATAAGTCCGAAATGTTATGTATTGGTAAAGGTAATATCACAATGGATGAACTTGAAAAACTACGTATCAAATTATGTGATAAGGTTATATGTGTGTTGGGTGTATTTGTCGGTATAGATATACACATGTGTAACGAAAAGAACTGGGATAGTAAAGTTGTGTCTATTAAAAATATTCTTAGAATGTGGTCGCAGAGGCAATTGACTATACAAGGAAGAGCTACTGTAATCAGTTCCTTATTGATGTCCAGGTGTTGGTATTGTCTAACTTCACAGACTATTCCTCTGTCAGTTATTAGTAATATCAAGAAATTATGTATTGATTTTTTATGGCATGGTAGATCACATTTAGTAGCCTATGACACTATAATTGGTAAAAGAAAAGAAGGTGGTTTAAATGTACCTGACATTGAATTAAAATTGAGATCTTTCAGATTAAAATTTTTATTTAGATGGTTGGACACGTCTTGTACTGCTGTCTGGAAGAATATGTGCAGCTATTTTTTCAACAAAATACTTGGTTTAAATCTTGATGCTGAAGTAATTTATTGTAAATTTCCTGATAAATATTTAAGAACAGTGCCTATTGTTTACCGCGAAATGTTGAAAGCATGGTATGCCTTTCAGGCAGTAAATAAGGTTTGTTTTAATATGGATAGCTTTTTCATTTATGAACAGCCTTTGTTTTTTAACTCTAACATTATGGACAATGAGAAACCTGTTTTTATTGAGTGTTTTGCTAAGGCGGGTATTGTAAAGGTTAAGCATCTAACGCTTGAAGTTGTGTCAAAGTTCCTCTCCTCAAGCACATTACCTAAGGTAGTAAAGAAGCTAACCCCGATATTTCTAATGATATCTTGTTATCCCATTATGAAATCTATTCCAGTCAAATATAAAGATGTGATTTTAACTAATGTACATACAAATAGAAGAACAGAGCCAGGGCTGTGTGTTACTTACAAAGATGGAAATGGGACTACTATTCAGCTACGCCCCAAAACTACTCGTGATATTTATGCTTGTTTATCCGTTATTTCTTCAAATGTCCCAAATCTTCGGGGTACTGGTCAGAAATTTTTCAGAATGTTTGTCTTCCTCGCGTTTTTTTCCATTATGTATTTGCAATTTCTACCTTGTGACATCATTGATGTTCATTTTCGTATTGTGCATAATACTATTTTTACAATGGAAAAGTTAAAGAAAATAGGGAAAGTTGACAGTGACACTTGTCTATTGTGCAATTCCGAGAAGGAAACCCTACAGCATCTGTTTGTTGAGTGTTCAGACCTTGCAGAATTTTTGGCCTACATTGACAAATTAAGTAAGAAGCTTTTCTCCGATGCTGATCAGACCTATCTTTCAGATGTTTCTCTTGGTAAACTTATACTTCTGGTTTACACTAGCAAGGTTAAACAAACAAATCATTTTTTCATCAACTTCCTTTTAGGTACAGTAAGCTTTAGCATTCTTAGAAGGCGTAATCTGGTTGTTAATGGGATGTCTAAATTAAATCTGAATGGCTTTTTTAAGTATACTTTCAGAAAGTATTTCGATTATATCAAACATTACTACCAGATGAAAAAACAATGCAGTTTGTTCAAGAAATATATTGTTGCTGACAATAAATTATTAAAGGAAGTCGACTTTTCTCTTAGTAATGTAAATTTAGCTTCCTACGTCTTATCTATATGACTATGTCAAGTTATATGTTCATCAGTATTAGTAAACATTGTATGTTTGCATCAACGCAATTTCGGAAAATCATTTCCATAAGAGTTTCGTGGTGTAGTGGTTATCACGTCTGCTTCACACGCAGAAGGTCGTGTGTTCGAACCTCGCCGAAACCTAAATATTACTTTTTTATTCTTATTACCGACATATCTTGCATTATCCTAGATCACCATTCAACTTCATCGCAAACATTAAAGTCAACTAGGAATAATCGACCTAACTTTTCAGTAAATATAGCGAATTAAATCAACTTGACTATCAACTATTTGGATCGATCGAAAGAGTATGTGCGGTTCTGTGGTGTAGTGGTTATCACGTCTGCTTTACACGCAGAAGGCCGCGAGTTCGAACCTCGCCAGAACCTCTCAGTATTTTTGCAAATGACACTATTTGGAATCCCAGATCGTCTTATTAGCCGATTGGGTGAAAGAAAAACCCAACGCCGCAGTTCAAGTTCAATACATGTCATGTCGATTCTTATCATTATAATACTTTCAATACACAGACACAGAGATGTTTACCAGCATATATATATTTAATTCTTTATCTATTTATCTGATTGGTGGCGTAAAATGATAAACCTACAATGAAAAGACAGTCGAGACAGTATTTCCGTATTGCTATACCTAAATATATCTTGTTTCATAAATAAATATTTAAAACAACTTTTATCGTAACTAGATCATTGGTCCTGTAACAACAATAACAATTTGCAATAATACACGTTTATAACATGGTAAATTAGTTTAGAAGATATTTCCTGATAACACCATGTTCCATATGCATTAGGAAACAATCTTAAGCATTAGTTATCAACCATATCAACTAAATATTACCCTTCATCAGTGATAATTCTGTTACTGAACTACCCATTCACATCTGTATTTAAACCACAAGGATTAGTCACTTTAAACCAGGGTAAATATCGCAGAAATAGCCTAAAGATTTCATGGAAATTGACAAAGCAAACAAACAGTTATAGAAATTGATGAAAGCATCAACTTCTCTATTACAATATTGCAACCAAAAATCTTGTAATACTATAAAAAGGAAATATCAATTATTTATGGAAATTCATCGATGCATCAATTTCTCTATTGCAGGATCAATGGAATTGTGAGATTGATTTCATATCATTTTATTATTATTTTGTTTTTACCTGATGTTGTTTTAATCGTTTTCAAATTGAGGAGTCTTCGGGGCCCCGACCATAAAACCGTTTATAGTCCTCATTATTATGCATCTCGTATATCTCCGTGATGTTTATCTTATTGTCAGAAGTAGACACCTCTCATGGAAATTGTGATACTGGAAAAGAAAATTCGTCAACGTTTCTGTGAGAATGACCGTAGGTCGAGAAAATATGAATGTTACCATCGAGAATAGCAAAATAAATTCACAACAGAGAAAAGCGATAATTACGCTTATGTCGTATAGGAATGTTACTATATTCTTATTGGTGGTATATTTAAAGACCAGTTTTGATGATGTTGGCAGTATACAGTTTTTTTTTATGTGGTCATTGGTGTTGTTTTAGTGTATTAGTTTATATCTTTGAGAAGGTATAACCTTGATGAGGTAGACAACTTGATGTCTCGTTATTTTTTTCGGAATTGGGTTTGGAACTGTGTTGTAGATTAACATTTGTTCAGTCTCGAATTTGTGTCTACCTACAAAAATCGGGCTGAACTGGAAGTAGGATTTCCTTATTGTCAACACGAGTTCGTGTTGTGAATCTGTTCCGGGTGGGGTTTAGCTGAGACGTGACAATTTGAGTAGGTATTCATAAAAATTCAAAACATTAAACCTCGCTAAATTTGTTTTAGCCTTGTTGAAAAAGAAAAAAATATCATCTGAAATATAAATAATAAAAGTATCAATTCCAAGCGAATTTCTATGTTATTTATTGTCTCTTTGACATGTGGTGAATAGTATATTAATTCTTATTTAGCACTTGTATATTAATGGAACTTAATCATCGATGAGCTGTCTATGAAAGATGAATACAACAGAGGTTAATTGATACACATAAGTAACGGATCACATAAGTGGGTAGCTGGCCATTGTAGCAATTCCACACTGATTATTTTTGTTCCGAGACATCATCACATAACCACCGTCTCCCCACTGCGTCCCCCAACTACAATATCGAAACAAACATTTCGTTAACTTCATATTAATTTATTTCTGTGACTGTTTTTTCTTTTGCTTTTGCAACAAATCATTAAACTTTTCAAACGCTCTATGGCTTTTACATGTCTGTCAGATGAACTTAATAGGACCTTTTATAGAATCTAATAAAGACAATGCATTTTGCAATCTTATACAGAAAAGAAGGAATGCTTCCATATTCCATAGACATGCCGGACATACAACTAAAAATAAAATGCATTATTTTCCCGTTTAACTTTGTCTGCATCAATTATAATCATATGGTGAAAAATTTACAGAAAATAATTAAAATGACTGAAGATATCAATCCTTACCTATTTTTGACTATCCACATGTCATTGCCGTTGAGAGTGCCGTATCCTACAACCAGTACGCCATGGTCAAGATTGGTTGGACTACACTGAGGCTCGTCATAAACTCCTAATAAGATAAAAATTGGTTACCTCAACAGTCCCGTGGATAAGAATCCCTCCCTTGGTTGATGTTTGAACAATTTTGACAGTAATAGATATAGTATATGATATATTCTCCTAACCTTATAGATATAATTCCAGACCCTTAGCACTCAATGTTATGAATTTATTCAATGTATCAGACTTTTGATCATTTTAATTAGATTCTTCAAAAGGAAATAAAAAATATTTGATTTTGCGTTCTTGATATATCAATTATTTATTATAATTATGAACTAGGTGTCGGGACCGTTGCTGAGAGAAGCCGGGTACCACGTACACATGCCAATGGCGACAAAGAGAACATTATCTAAAATAACATCTTCAGTTTACCCTTCTAACGAGTTACAACACTTGTATCTATAATACACACATATTGACCGAGGCTTAGGCATTCATGCCAACTCCCTGTGTACAAAAAATAGTTTCACAGTCAATCTAGGAAAACAATTGAAATACGTATGGCACACCACTTACCGCCCGCGTATAGCTGAAATGAGGTATGACTTGCGTCTATGGCAACGGATATAGGTCCAACGGTGGCCACGGCCGCTAGCAATCCTAGTTCAAATCCGGCTGGTATTCCGACGATACCTGAGCAGGTCGCTACCGTCTTAGACGAGTCGTACATACAATCCCCGTCCTGTATGTTTTAAGTTATAATGGATACACATTCCTCTATAGGTTACCATGACAATAACAGTAACTTCTTAACATGTCAATGAAATAATATTTAAGTAAATCACTTAATTCTAATTTATAGCTATTTCTTTGTAAACATAATTTAGTGCGAAATTATATATTAATATTTTCAAATCTATATCAAATAAAGTAAAAAGGAAATACTGTAAATGAATTTAAATTTGCGAATGATGGTTTATGAGATATATGGACACCGATATTGGTTACGGAATCAGCACGACTATCATCAAGAGTTATTTTCGTACAAATAATCATGAGAGATTTAATTTGTGATTGATTTTTCCTCGCGTATTAAATATTAGTGATTTAAAACACTCATTATTTAAATTGAATAGCAATATATCTATGTATGTATGTGTATATCGCAGGAAGGAATTCTGAGATATCAATTGTTTGATAACCTATTCATGTAATATCGTGTAATGTAATTGCATACAACAAAACAACATGTCAACTATTGAATGAACAGCCAGTTTTTTTTATTTTATTCTTTTCATTAGTAAATGTAGATTATACCTGGGCGGTGTAGGGGTAGTCGAATTCCGATTCTATGCCGTAGGTCTCTACGTACTTGAAGGCGTTGTCCATAAGACCGCCATTACAGCCGTTGTTACCAAAACTGGTAGAACAGTCATTCAACTGCTGTTCACTTAGAGATACTAAAATCCCCGTCTTCTTGAAATGCTGTCCCTCGAGAGAACCGGTCTGAAAAACAACGTAACAATATAACACATCAAGCCTACAAAAGTTTCAGGTTTAATCCAAATATTTCATAATCTGATATATCACGTATTTCTGCATATATGTTTCAACATCACTATTTTCAGCTTTTTTCATTACTTATATAGAATGCTCGTCTAACTGAATTCAAAATTAAACAATATCATCCATATAAAAATTGGTGTAAGTTGAATACAATATTCAATTAAGCACTGGTGAAATTTGTTTCCTTTTTTGACACTATATGATGTTGGAATGCACGTCTTGTTAACTATGTAGGCAGTTAATACTTACTGCACTAAATGCCCAGCAATCTCCGCACACACCCTAAATAGCAAGAAAAATTTGTAAATAAAAATTACAAACATTGATCTATATACAGCTTAAGTGATATCTAAAACACCAAAACGTAGACTCCTGAAAAGGTTCAGGTAGAATAAGACCAGGTATTTCGGAATAGCAAGCGTCTTTTGCTTCACCGACGACACTTGCCATGTATATCGATGACTATCACCATAATCTACACCGCAAGGCAAGGTGGCCAAAGAGCAAAACATTAAATCATGTGATATAAGAGTAAACATATATACAGGTATGTAGATCTGCGTCTTCCTATCACAGTATTATAAATGAAAATAGTCAAGTGTTCCATTCGATACACCATGGTGGTCTACTAATTATTAGTGCAATATAATGGAATACTGGTGTAATGTAGTGAAAATTGTTGTTACTAAAGCTATAGTACTACAGGCCATATATTTTCCTGTTATATGCTGACAAACTTCTCTGACATACTTCTCTGAGTTCATATATCAATTAACTGGTACTAATGTTCCCACAGCATCACAGCATGTACATCCCCATAACGTGACAAAAGTCTTACAGGACATTTTGGATTGGAATGCTCTCCAGGGCACCTCGGCAGCCACTGCCCACCGTCTTTCCTCCGAATCCTATTTTTTTTTTTTTTTTTTTAATCAGTTCCTAAAACAATTTTTGTTTCATTTGAAAATATGAATTCCTCCAGTCAACTGTCCATGTAAGACGAGATTTGCACCAAGCCCTGTTCACGACTGATATGATTTTTTCCTCTGACAACTCTACTTTTATAATCATACTGTCTCAAGCGGCGTTTCACAGTACTCTCTGACAACTTTACCTGTGTTTCATTATAAATCTTATTCGTTACATCTCTCAGAATCATCCGTCTATTTAACTTTGAAATACCTACTAATTTCCGATAATTTTTTTCGGTCTCCCTGTCCGACGGCAGATTCAATCGATCCACGATTACGTTTTTAAAAAACTATGAAATTAAAGATAGATCCATGTAAAGAATGTCTCTGGTGTGGGCACTGTCACCATCGTCACTTAATTCTAAAATCGCATTTTTGATACTAGTTTCATCTCTGTTCGTCTCGGCGTCTCCATTTTACAGACGACACATAACAAATCAAGGTTACATAAGAAACGGTGCAGGGCAAAACTCTTACCTATTAAACTTTGAAGGGGCTATGTAACCTGAAAAATAATACTTAATCGTTGACTAATGGAAAATTTACAGATAACGGCGGCCATTTTTGGGAAAGACTTTTGACCTTTTGCTGTATGTTAGGTCCAACACAATACTTATTCAAATCTATTGATATATAGGAAACTAAGTGTTTTTTTTTGCTTTTTTTTTTTTTTTTTAATTTCCGTTTTTACAAATACCTTAAACACGAGGTTTTCCTCAGTTATTTTTCAGCTTTTTTTCGTAAGTAGTTGTTTCCCTAATCATGATCTAGTCTTATCAAAATCCGATTCCTGAAAAACCAAGATGCATTTTCTTGATTCAAGTCTCTCACCTGGTTTTTTACTTCCGTAACGTAACCAAGCGTTCTCCAGTCGACTTCTTCTGGAGCCATGACGTTGTTCGGCCTTAGGAATGTTGAAGTCATACTTTGGTTGCTTTTCCGCATCATACTCGTGCTGAGCCATTTTGAATATTCTGCAGAGTCCTTGTAATTCAGTGAGATGAAAATAAAGGTGTGCACATCAGAAACAAATTACTACTTTATATATGCTTAGACAACAAAATATGATTTTGTAAAAAAAAAAAAATACTTTTTCCAAGTATCGATGACCTTTGACTCAGTGACCTTGAATCTTGGGAAACAAAATCATTGAATCATTTCCTTAAACTTTAAATGCAAATACCTCTATATAAAATTGACGATTTTCAAACGATTTGGCATTCTTTTGATATTTCTGTTCTTAAACTATAACCGAAAATTGCCCCAGTACTGGATGTCAAACGGTAAGTCCAGAGAAAACGAAGTTTGCAATTTTGCAAGAGCTACACATTGAAATTACGACCAAATCTAGTACTTACTTCATTTCATTTCTCCCAAGAGAGAACAATTTAATAATATTATCGTTTTAGTTATTTTGCAATTCTGATGAAAACTTTTGATCTTAAGAAGATCAAAATCTGAAAAAGTTAACAGACGACGGACAAATATGCCTTTATTTTTGATACTGAGAAAACGTAATATATGCCCATCTTCTGAACAATCCTTTCTCTCTATAATGCAAAAAAGCATGCGGTTGGCTATATTAGCTTGGTCAATATGATTTACTGAAAAGAAATTTGCTTTCTTAAATCTTCTATACTTACCTACGTCATATGGTCCTATATATTACTGTATATGGATTACTTAGGCCATATCAAAATTACTTCTTTGCTTCAAATAAAACAAACCATGTCAGTAAATTGGTTGACTCCAAGAAAGAAGTTCTTCTGTCCAGATACATACAGCTTGTTATGTTCTTCTATAATCTGAATGTTTGTCCTGAATATCTCGAACCTCCTCAACTCTTCTAGGACGGTTGGGTATATCTTGTCTGAAATATGAGATTTTACTACATTCCTTTACTCAAACCAATAGACATTCTTAATACCTAACACAAGAGATTTTACACACTTTAAATACATGTATGTTTCAGTATCTGTACTGTGCTAACAATTGGTTTCGGAATAGATATCGTTTTCTAAGTTTTGTTAATATTTCACATATATCTTGAATAAATCCTCAGCATTTTGTCGATGGATAATCGTACAAAAAGCTGCTGATTCTAAAATGAAAATTAGCTTCCACATAAATCCCCAAATCCCTTTTGTGTTTATTGTAAAACATTAACTTCTTCTTCCGTCTTCTTTACCGAGAAATCGAGTATTAACAGCAGTTAATGAATCATCAACACGCATATCTTAGGGTATTGCCAATTGTTTCAGCCATGTCATAATGTAAAATCATGTATATCTATGCTCTTAATAATGATAACACTGATTCACGAAATCGGGGGAAATCGGATGTCAGCCGATACAGTTGGTTCGGTCTTGTGACTGTCGACGCGTTACTTAAAGCTTTGTCAACTTTCTATGCTTTACATCATCACAAAGAAACCACCGTATGGAAGTTTATGTGCAACATCTCTATTAAGTGTTGGTTTTGTTAGATATTTTGTAATATCCTCTACTCTTTCCATATATTAATTTATATTAGTTTAAAATTCAACTGAGTATATCTGCAGATTTTTTAAAAAGTTCTATATAGGACGTCATGTGAGCAGGACAAAAATGGCATTTTCCCAGGAGGATGGGGATCATTGTTATTCTAAACTAGGAAATACGATTTCATTTGTTATCATTATTATCATTTGTTCTTTATAACTGCCTCTGTAGGTATTTAATTTTATGATTCGAAGGTATGAATTAATCCTATCGATACCAGAATCTACATAAATCTCTAGCTGATATTCTGTTATGATTCACCTGCCTATTGACTTACATAAACACAAATCCTCACTTCCCTTCTCGCATTATTGTTTACTTCCTTGTGACCTTTACCTTGAGACTGTCTGCACTGTTGGACAGATGCAGTGTTTGCTGAAACCTTCCCAACTGTGACCGAATTTGATATTGGGTAGTGATATTGTAACCCACCGGGTAGCGATCGGTAACTTCTTCATACGTACACATTGTAACCACTTGAGAAGCTTCTCAAATGTTAAAATTAATCTGCATTTTATTTCTCGTGAAGTGGGATATCTATTTGTACTCAATCTTATCTCAATTAAGACCTCGAGTTACCGGTTTATTTTTTACGTTGTGTTGTGGAGGTGTTGTAGTCTATATTTCTCATATTCTTTCTGCCTAACGCCATTTTGATTTAGAATTTCAATTTGATAATACATTTTTCATCAAATCTGACATTGTTGATATCCTTAAGTCCTTAAATGTAGGTAAATCCATGGGATATGATAAAAACAGTCACCAAATGTTAAAAAATACTGTTCTTTCTGTGTGTGTCATTTCCGCTATTTCTTATTTTCAGAAAGTCTTTTGGTCAAGGAATACATCATAATTCCTGGAAAAAAGCACTGGTCGTGCCCATTTTCAAGAATGGCGATAAACAGCGTCCCAGTTATAATTATAGACCTATAGCCTTAATAAAAAAAAGTCACTAAATCTCTACACAATTATTTAATAGACAATTCTTTAATATATAAATACCAATCTGGATTCCAGCCAGGTCATTCCACAGTTCATCAACTAATTAAAATTTATCATAATGTATGTAAAAATTTAGAAAACCGTAAACTCTCCTGTGGAATCACTGGAACTCTCTCAAACTGGCTATCCGATTACGCTGATAATCGTTCCCAACAAGTCTTTATTCATAATGTTACTTCTAGTATCAAAACAACAAATGCTGATGTACCACAGGGGTTTGTCTTAGGTCCACTTCGTTTTCTTTTGTATATGAATGATATAACGGATCATGTTGACAGTCTTTCCCGCCTATTTGCTGATGATACTTCCCTTTCTGTCTCTTCCCACTCCCCAATCGAAATGGAAACCACCACTAACAGAGATATTGAAACAATTCAATACTGGGCAGAAAAATTGGCTTGTAAAGTTTAATGCCAATAAAACGGAAGCACTTCTTATTTGAAATACCAATCCGGAACTTGACAAAAATAAGTTTTTAATAGATATCGATTTTATTGAGCGTTATAAATATTTAGGTATTTTCCTAGATGCTGGTTGTAAATGGACTCATCATATTGATAACATTTGTAAAAATGTCACGTTGCATATTGGGTTACTTCGAAAGTTAGAATATACTTTGAATCGTAAGACTTTAGATAGAATTTACCTTACTTTCATACTGCCTCTACTTGACTATTGTTGTGAAGTTTGGAACGGATGTACGATTGCGGATGCTGATAAACTAGGAAAAATACAGCTTGAAGCGGCGCGTATTGTCACTGGTCTGCTATCATTTGCTAGCAGAGTATCTCTTTATTTTGAAACTGGTTGGGAAGTCTTATCTAAACGACACATTCGCCGCAAACTTCAACTTTTCAATAAAATTCACAACAATATGTTCCCCCTCATACCTTACAGACCTTCTCCCCCATTAGTATCTTCATTAACTCAGTATCATTTGACAAACTCTGAAAATTATCTATTCCTAATTTTCGTTTACAATCTACACTCAGTTCTTCTATACCTTTTACGTTAAGGTTGTGGAATGATCTAGTCATTAATATTAAAACTGCGACCACTTTAAAGATCTTCAAAAACCGTCTCTCTCAACAAGATAAAACATTTAATGTTCCTAATGTCTAGCTAGTTGGAGATCGTAAGCTAAATATTTTATTAACCAAACTCCGCCATATATGTTCATCGTTTCTTATTTGCATGTAGTAGATTTAATTACCAACGTCTGGCCATGTTCAGAAACCTTCATAAATATTTACCGTTAAGTTTAGATGAATTATTATTTGGTAATGAAGACTACTCAAGTGATGATAACAAGTACATATTGAGTACGCGCCGGTTTAGATAGGTCATGTTCCATGCTCTTGTGTCATTCTATAAAATCGCATAATTATTTCTTTCAAATTAGTTTAATTTGGTTTCCGAATTTCCATGGCTTGCGAGCATGCTTATGTTGTGTGATAACATGATTCGGTTGGTGCGGTTAAATGTAATATATAGCGTAAGATATATTTAAGATGTATTTTGTAAGAATGTATTTATCTAACCATGAAATTTGAGTAAATCTCTCTCTCTCTCTCTCTCTCTCTCTCTCTCTCTCTCTCTCTCTCTCAATTAAAGATAATATGTATATAATTATTTTGTGCCATCTTGAAATGTGTATGCATATTTCTTTTCTTCTAAAGGAAATGGCATTAATAATGTTATTGTAACTTGTGCCCAATCCTTTCGCTTAACGGCAATAAAATATGTTTAAACTACAATAAATACAAATCTAACGATATCCTTCAGATTTTTTTCATATAGGAGAATGATGCATCAAACCAAATTTTGACGAACATTTGAAGTAACATGTAAACAAAACAATAAAGAAAACACCAAATAGAGTCTTAGCTCGTCAGGTAGTCTTTAGGGGGGAAACGTCTGAACAGGGTTGGAACTCCCGAGTGAAGCTTACAGCAACCTGCAGTCTGATTCCGTGTTTAATCTTTAGAACACGTGTAGTACTCGGACGGACAAACGGACATGCAAACCAATTCCAGTCTACTCTATTCTTACGTAGCGAGGTAAGTGGGGTTGACTTGTGATAAAATACAATAAAACTATCTGAATTTAAAACTATCTTGCTAAAGAACATATACATTCAGTTCATTACCGTATTTTCCCTGGAACTCCACAAAACTGACGCTATACGGTGAAAGATCAGTAGGTACGTCCTGTAGGATCTGTGATGATTGATACCATCCCTGAACGTTTGGAAAGGCTGAGGCAATCGGCAACAAACAACATAGAAAGAGCAACATCGTATCTGGAAAGTGAAAATAAGTACGAGGTCTTACTCGTATGGATGATTATGTGATTAACTTAACTTGGTTGGTATTATCAAAGCTGGTGATGAACACTGTTGGGATTCAGAACCGAGACAGGTAAGTCAAACAAATATGTCACTTCCCGAATAGGTTTGTTCGGCGTCTTGAGATAACATTAGTGATATAATAACAATTCCTACATTAATTTTCATAAAAAGGTAATTCAGTTATGTTATACTTTTCCTCTTTGTTTTAGTCAAACACTTACCAATAAAAGCGATGTCTGGCTTGACGGGGACAAATGTACTTTTTCCTTGTGACGTGCACCTGCAGTGTCTAGTCGTGTGACTATACCCGAATACACACAACCCAGTTGGCTCTGTCTTGTGACTGTCTACGCGTTACTTAAAGCTTTGTCAACTTTCTATGCTTTATATCATCACAAAGAAAACACCGTATGGAAGTTTATGTGCAACATCTCTATTATGTGTTGGTCTTGAAAGATATTTTGTAATATCCTCTACTCTTTCCATATATTACTTTATATTAGTTTTAGCTTAGTTTTAAGTTTAAATTTCAAATGAGTATATCTGCAGATTTTTTAAAACGTTCTATATAGGAAGTCATGTGAGCAGGACAAAAATAGCATTTTCCCAGGAGGATGGGGATCATTGTTACTCTAAACTAGGAAATACGATTTCATTTGTTATCATTATTATTATTTGTTCTTTATAACTGCCTCTGTAGGTATTTAAGTTTATGATTCGAAGGTATGAATTAATCCTATCGATACCAGAATCTACATAAATCTCTAGCTGATATTCTGTTTTGATTCACTAGCCTAATCACTTTCATAAACACAAATCTACTCAACCACGCCAGTGTAAATCATAGTTTTTGCATCTTAATCTACATATCACAAAAACAGTTTGAGCTTCTGTCTACACAGTTTACACGTTTAAATCGGAAGCAATAAACAGAAGCTCAATTCAAAACCGAACGGTGATATATATATAGTGTGAGCGTTATCTGGTTTATAACTGTATTTAATTGGGACAGTCAATTATACACGTACAATTTACAGACTACGAAGGTTACCAGATTTATTTCTCTTTCGATGGATTTATGCTATTATAGTTGGTTAGAAAAACTCTCATTGAGTTGTTTTTTTACATAAACAACAACACTTTTGTTTTCAATCTATTTAAATGATCTAGAATCTTATCTTGCTGAGAGAAATGTGCATTGTCTCGAAACAGTTGACAAACTTTGTATTGACAATGTTGGATTATATCTCAAACTCTTCATTATCTTATATGCAGATGATACCGTCCTGTTATCAGAATCACCAGATGGTTTACAGTTTGCTTTAAATGAATTTGAACAATATTGTAATACTTGGAAGTTAACTAATCAACCCCCGAACAACTATGTAACGTAGAATTGGAAATACATGAAGGGTATACCTACCTTAGTATTTTCTTTAATGGTAGTTTTTTTTAAAGCAAGGAAAAATTTGTTGAACAGGCACAGAAATCACTTTTTGCTGTCTATAAAAAATTAAGAAATATTTCATTACCAGTTGATTTGCAATTGAAAATATTTGATTCAGTTATCATGCCAGTTCTCCTGTATTCAACAGAAATATGAGGTTTTGAAAATACCAATATTATAGAGAAAATCCAAATGCACTTCTGTAAAAGTATTCTAAATGTAAGAAAAGGCACAGCTGATTTCATTGTTTATGGAGAGCTGGGTAGATACCCATTAGATATCGAAATAAAATGTAGAATAGTATTATTTTGGCATAAGTTGATTACATTTAATAAGTCATCAAGTAATATTTATATGTTAATGAACACATTACAAGAAAATGGAATTGTGTCATTTAAATGGCTCTCATATGTCAAGGATATACTTTTCCAAACGGGTCTGAATTATGTTTGGTATTATCAATCTACATGTTCTTTTTCAAAAGATGAAATTAAGAATTTGGTGAAAAATAGACTTAAGGATCAATTTATACAGAAATTGTTTGATGACATTTCTAACTCCTCTATGGGACAAACATATTCCATTTTTAAGACAAAGTTTGAACAAGAAAAATACTTAACTAAGCGTAATACCATTGATAGGAAAATTATGTGTAAATTTCGTTCTTCAAATATGCGTTTACCGGTAGAAACAGGAAGATGGACAGGTATCCCTCATCAAGAAAGATTCTGCACATTATGTAACTCCGACATCGGAGACGAATATCACTATTCATTTAAATGTGAAAACGAATCAGTAAAACGTCCAAGAGAAAACTATATACCAAAATATTACTTTACTTACCCAAGTCATATCAAAATGCAAGGATTGTTTAACATATTCAATGTTAAAATATTTACAAGAATTTGTAGATTTATAGAAAAACTTGATAAATTGTTGATTTAAGTGTTCAAATTTAAGTACCAAATTGTTAATACACGAATGCGATAGTTAGTAATTATTACTATCCTTTACAGAAATTGTTGTCATTGTACCTGTCATAGCCACGTATCATGTAAATTGTATGTATGTGACCTCTTGTTACACACGTAAGTGTGTCAGAGTGACTGAATAAAACCTTGACACAAAACTGACCGAATAAAGGCATCCTGTATTTTGGAATAAATTACATGTAGTCGCTTCCCTGATTATCTTCCTATTCTTAGACTAAAAGTTCCTGTCACGGCTTGTTATCTCGAAATTCTTTTCTTTTTTTCCTTGTAGTTTGCAAGAAGAGGTCAAAAAGACGAAATAGATGGGCACAGTAAACAATATAATATACATTTGTTTGCTTATTTGCAGAAAATCACTGTATCTATATATAAGCAGTTTATTCAGGCTTTGTATAAATCGACTTACCTTACTGAATAAAACAGTTTTACATATCGCGAACATTTCTTTCACTTTATTATAATTTGTACTATCATAACGATAATTAGGAGATATATAGATTAGTCGGCAAGCGACACCATTTTTGTCATTGAATGTTCTGATTGTGGTCAGTGTGGAGTTTCCTTGTCATAGCATGGTAGGTTTATACACATACCATAACATTGATAGAACCTTACAGATTACACAAGGTACAATATATTCACGTCGGTTTTTATGTAAGGTATAATATCAAACCATGTCTCGTCGGAGAATGTTATCATGATCATTACTGTACAGGATATAGTTATATGACCATGATTGACAAGGAGGAATAACTTGGTGGAAAAGTGAATGCAATTCTATTCATGTTACATATAAAAATGATTTCAGTACGTATGATTTTAAAACTTTTTCTGTTCGTCCGAGTAAGTTACCGTAAGAACCGGAACTCACAATGAAATATCACACACACACACAGACACACACAGACACACACACTGTACACACAGTGTGTGTGTGTGTGTGTGTGTGTGTGTGTGTGTGTGTGTGTGTGTGTGTGTGTGTGTGTGTGTGTGTGTGTGTGTAATGTAATGTAATCACCTGAAGATGGCCGCGAGGCCTGAAAACATTAGTGATATATTTGTTTGTCATGTTAAGTGATTAATTTTCTCTGTATATACGATACACAAAGTTTTTATCTTTTTAAATTATATATATATATACGACCCTTAGTGACAAACCAAATCTGTAAATGACGGAAGCCAGCGTGGGCCATATTGCAGCCATTCAGGTAGCAGCTTACTTTTATTTACAGGAAAATACTTCAAGGTCAGTTACCTATAGTATGCAATGCAAAACACCGTTATGGGCTCTTATCAATTTTGGGGGAAATGTAGGTTAAAGTGTATTTTTGTTTTCTCTGCTAAATAAGAATCAGATTAAAATCAATTGAATGCAGAATCTGTAAAATGGATCATAGTCGCATAATTTTAACAATGATATAACTCCGGTTATGTAACTGCAATTATCGAAATGGTCACAACCCCTCCCCACAGTATACTGAAGTGTCTGGTCGCAACCCCTCCTCCTCACAGTATGCTGAAGTGTCTGGTCGCAACCCCTCCTCACAGTATACTGAAGTGTCTTATCACAACCCCTCCTCACAGTATGCTGAAGTGTCTGGTCACAACCCCTCCTCACAGTATACTGAAGTGTCTGGTCGCAACCCCTCCTCACATTATGCTAAAGTGTCTGGTCACAACCCCTCTCCACAGTATGCTGGAGTGTCTGGTCACAACCCCTACCCACAGGATCCTGGGGTGTCTGGTCACAACCCCGACCCACAGGATCCTGGAGTGTGTAGTCACAATCCCTCATAACTGTATCCTGGGGTGTCTGGTCACAACCCCTACCCACAGGATCCTGGAGTGTCTGGTAACAACCCCTACCCACAGAATCCTAGGGTGCCTTGCAACAACACCTCTCCACAGGATCCTGGAGTGTGTAGTTACAATCCATCACTACTGTATCCTAGAGTGTCTGGTCACAACCCCTCCCCACAGGATCCTGGAGTGTGTAGTCACAACCCCTCCCCACAGGATCCTGGAGTGTGTAGTCACAACCCCTACCCACAGGATCCTGGAGTGTCTGGTCACAAACCCCTCCCCACAGTATACTGGAGTGTGCAGTTACAATCCCTTACTACTGTATCCTGGAGTGTGTAGTCACAACCCCTACCCACAGGATCCTGGAGTGTCTGGTCACAAACCCCTCCCCACAGTATACTGGAGTGTGCAGTTACAATCCCTTACTACTGTATCCTGGAGTGTCTGGTCACAACCCCTCCCCATAGGATCCTGGAGTGTGTAGTCACAACCCCTATCCACAGGATCCTGGAGTATCTGGTCACAATCCCTACCCACAGAATCCTAGGGTGCCTTGCCAAAACACCTTTCCACAGGATCCTGGAGTGTGTAGTTACAATCCCTCACTACTGTATCCTGGATTGTCTGGTCACAACCCCTCCCCATAGGATCCTGGAGTGTGTAGTCACAACCCCTATCCACAGGATCCTGGAGTATCTGGTCACAATCCCTACCCACAGAATCCTAGGGTGCCTTGCCAAAACACCTTTCCACAGGATCCTGGAGTATGTAGTCACAATCCCTCATTACTGTATCCTGGATTGTCTGGACCCACCCCCTCCCCACAGGATCCTAAGTTACCTCGTCCCATCCCCTCCCCTCAGGATCCTGGAGTGTTTAGTCACAATCCCTCATTATTGTATCCTGGAGTGTCTGGCCCCACCCCCTCCCCTACAGGATCATGGAGCGTCTGGCCCCACCCCTTCCCCACTGGATCCTGGAGTGTGTAGTCACAATCCCTCATTATTGTATCCTGGAGTGTCTGGTCTCACCCTCTCCCCACAGGATCCTGGAGTGTCTGGCCCCACCCCCTCCCCACTGGATCCTTGATTGTGTAGTCACAACCCCTTCCGCAGGATCCTGGAGTGTGTAGTCACAATCCCTCATTACTGTATACTGGATTGTCTGGCCCCACCCCCTCCCCACAGGATCCTAAGTTACCTCGTCCCATCCCCTCCCCTCAGGATCCTGGAGTGTTTAGTCACAATCCCTCATTATTGTATCCTGGAGTGTCTGGCCCCACCCCCTCCCCTACAGGATCATGGAGCGTCTGGCCCCACCCCTTCCCCACTGGATCCTGGAGTGTGTAGTCACAATCCCTCATTATTGTATCCTGGAGTGTCTGGTCCCACCCTCTCCCCACAGGATCCTGGAGTGTCTGGCCCCACCCCCTCCCCACTGGATCCTTGATTGTGTAGTCACAACCCCTTCCGCAGGATCCTGGAGTATTGATCCTGGAGTGTCTGGCCCCACCCCCTCCCCACAGGATCCTAAGTTACCTGGTCCCATCCCCTCCCCACAGGATCCTGGAGTGTCTGGTGACCTATGCACTCTACACTTTTTTTTTACAAATAACAATATCATGCCATGTTTATTAGGTAGTCATGTTATGTAGATAAAAGATAAATGTATCAAGTTTTTCATTTAAGAATTGACGTGATAATTTGTTAAGCATTATACGATTTTTATAAACACTTTCACCAAGTGTACATGTATAACCTAGATCTTCCAAATTACAATACGTTATGTCTGAACTTTATTCGATATGACTATTGGGCTAGCAACAGGTCTTAGTACTAATGAACACATGACCAAACATATCACGCGCCGTGTTGGCATCGCGCATAAAATCAGTGGCCTTCCGTATGACGGAACATATTAACCGGGTGCCAATATCGCAACGTCACACCGGTGGCGGCTATCGCAACGTCACACCTGTGGTATTGGTATAAATTGGTATAATAAAGACATAAACCTAAACAATAAGTTATATATAAAAAAAATATAAGTCTTTAAATAGCAGCATTATCGGAACACCTCGCTTGCTTTCATTATGTTATAAACAACAAGTACTGTATATTTCAAGCATTTTACATTGCTTCATTTTAAAGGATAAACATAACAAAAAGTTAATTAAACAAGGTTTGTACCAGAGACCTTCGATAATAGCGCAGACTAAGACCGTGATAACCGGTTTCGGTTTGCACACAGTAGAATTTATGATAAGTATCTAATAAAACCTCTTACTATGTATCGAGGTTCCGTGGTGTAGTGGTTATCACGTCTGCTTAACACGCAGAAGGTCACGAGTTCGAAACTCGTCGGAACCTGATAATTTTTTTTTTTTTTTCAAATCATGGTATTATATTGAGAGGATATGCAAGCTTAAACATTTGTCAATAAACGAAATAAACGTGTTACTTAAATATGAATAAGATAATCGTAAACTAAGTAACAATAGGAGCAATGCAAAATGTAAAGAAAATTAAAAAAAATCCACTTTACACGTGTACAACATTTTAAAAATTTTACACGTGATCAATCTTTTTCAGCAAATGAAATTCATCCGCGTTTCCAGACGGTCCTTCTGTTAGGAAATATGAAATACATCAGTGACAAGGTATTTGACAGGTAGACACATATATCTTTTGTAGCTTTGTCACCTTTAATAAGACAACGAAGGTGTGGTTTTCATTTATTCAAAAAAGGTAGAAATAAAAACCTTGTAGTACCAGCCCAAGTATATCATTAGGACTTTTGTCGGTATAATGTAACTGGGTGGGGGCTTTTGTCAGTATAATGTAACTGGGTGGGAGCTCTTGTCGGTATAATGTAACTGGATGGGGGCTATTGTCAGTATAATGTAACTGGATGGGGGCTATTGTCAGTATAATGTAACTGGGTGGGAGCTTTTGTCGGTATAATGTAACTGGGTGGGAGCTTTTGTCGGTATAATGTAACTGGGTGAGGGCTTTTGTCGGTATAATGTAACTGGGTGGGGGCTTTTGTCAGTATAATGTAACTGGGTGGGAGCTCTTGTCGGTATAATGTAACTGGGTGGGAGCTTTTGTCAGTATGATGTAACTAGGTGGGGGCTATTGTCGGTATAATGTAACTGGGTGGGGGCTATTGTCAGTATAATGTAACTGGATGGGGGCTTTTGTTGGTATAATGTAACTGGGTGGGAGCTTTTGTCGGTATAATGTAACTGGGTGGGGGCTTTTGTTGGTATAATGTAACTGGGTGGGAGCTTTTGTCGGTATAATGTAACTGGGTGAGGGCTTTTGTCGGTATATTGTAACTGGCTGAGGGCTTTTGTGAGTATATTGTAACTAGGTGGGAGCTTTTGTCGGTATAATGTAACTGGGTGGGGGCTTTTGTCGGTATAATGTAACTGGGTGGGAGCTTTTGTCGGTATAATGTAACTGGGTGGGGGCTTTTGTCGGTATAATGTAACTGGGTGGGAGCTTTTGTCGGTATAATGTAACTGGGTGGGAGCTTTTGTCGGTATAATGTAACTGGGTGGGAGCTTTTGTCGGTATAATGTAACTGGGTGGGGGCTTTTGTCGGTATAATGTAACTGGGTGGGAGCTTTTGTCGGTATAATGTAACTGGGTGGGAGCTTTTGTCGGTATAATGTAACTGGGTGAGGGCTTTTGTCGGTATATTGTAACTAGGTGGGGTCTTTTGTCGGTATAATGTAACTGGGTGGGAGCTTTTGTCGGTATAATGTAACTGGGTGAGGGCTTTTGTCGGTATATTGTAACTAGGTGGGTGCTTTTGTCGGTATAATGTAACTGGGTGGGCGCTTTTGTCGGTATAATGTAACTGGGTGGGGGCTGTTGGCAGTATGCTTCAGTGCATTAAACCAGTAAAATTGGCAAAGTCCATCATTTTGAACAACAAAATATGTTTTATTTTTGTGTTTTATCCGGTTGTTAAAGAAGTTATGATAACATTGCATGTGATGAAGTTTTCAATATGAACACGTGTTTGTAGACCCATCTTAGCATAATTATCATTTTCAATAAATGGTTTAAATACACACATGTGTACAGTGGAAATGAAATGATTTGGACATTTTCTTGTACTAAACGCAAAAATAGCACAAATGGCAAAATTTGACGGCCAGTATCTTTAATGTAAAATGTACGCTTGGTTAAGTCTGATAATTAATTAACTTTCACGTTTTACGAAGCTTAATATATACTCCAAGTGCTAATGAAATGAATTAGCCTACATTTAAAAACGCAACAAAGCCAATATCGTCCAAACAAAAATGTCTTTCAGCGATATCATGATTTCAATAGCTTTTCTATGCGATAACCGAGAGAGAATATTTTGGCAAATTTTTAAAGTTGATTTTTCACGTTGAGTGTAACACATCAGAAGACATTACACTTGTGGTTGTGATTCTCCTTACGAGGTACACGACAGAGGATGAAATGAGAACTTAACTAAAGCTTTCAGATGTGCTGTATTTCAATGTTGTAGCATACACGTACCATACAAATTGTAAATGGATGCAAGTAAGGTAAACATGTTGACAACACCGTAAGGTATAATAATATTTATTTCCCTTGTTTGATTTACCCACAAATAAGATAAATCCCTAATTCTTCACACAAAAAAACCTCTTTACTCAACAAGGTCTAAAAGCGTCCAAAGAGAATGGACTATAACAAAAGCACGCATTTTTAAGCTTCATGACGGCCCAAAAATACGCACTTACAAGCTTCAGGACGGCCCAAAAATACGCACTTCCAAGTTTCAGGATGGCCCAAAAGTACGCACTTCCAAGCTTCAGGGCAGCACAAAAGTACGCAATTCCAAGCTTCAGGGCGGCACAAACAAATGCAGTCAACTGGAGTTTCGGAATAAATCGACGAACAATTACACTGAGAAATCAATCAGTTTGAGAATAATGGTGATTTCATATGAGCTATCGGTTCTGGTGAAGTTGGATAGTGAAAAGACAATCAACAAAACATCCAGTAGATCAAACTGCTAACTGTTTGTCATCGAATCATTGTGTATACGACCATTATGCAAGAATACGCACCATTCTTTTACTAAGTAAAACAACAAATCAAAACAATTGACTATATTTCCACTGGACTAATCGGCAATATTCTTCTTTGTCAAGAGGGCGCCACTCTCGGCCAAGAATGCATGACATGGCTTGGCAGAATATCCCTTTCTGCCAGTTGTTGTCAACAAAATTCCTGGCAGCAATGTCTTCTGTGATATCGTCAGGAAGATCGTTCAGATAAGAAATCATATCCTCTCGAATTAATAAATTTGGAAAATCCCTTTTATGGTAGGCAACGAGAAGAATGATCGCACTGGAGAGTGTTTCTTTGACAGTGAAGGTAGAGAGTTTGGGACACCACCTGATGATGTTTAGTACATGTTGGTCAATCCTGTCAAAATAGCCTATGTGATCAGAGTGTCTGTACACTTGTTCACTCAGACTAAAATCCACAACCTCCTCCAGTGTATCGCCGTACTTGCTGAGTGTTCGGCTTAACTCCGCCCAGCACTTCACCCAACGGTTTTTCCGATATACGAGGGATGACAGAGGCATGTTTGCCTTGAGTAGAACCTCCTTTTCGGTCCACTCATGGAGGACGGCTAGACGGCAATGGACGCGAAGCTTCGGCCCACACTGCCGTATCTCCTTCCAGTGAAAGTTACTCAAAGCTTCGTTGTAAAAGTCTTTTGTTTTGTAGTTAGCCACAATATATAAGTGCCGGAGTGAGCATCCAGCTAAATGCTTTAGTAAACTGAAGTTCATTTGGTTTGGATTGATTGTAAGTTCCTTCAAATTCACCAAATACATTAAATTGCTCAAAGAACAACCTTTGAATGAGTTCACAATCCGTAGATTTTGTAAGTACGCTGAATGTATCAAACCAAGCGGAAGTGCTTCATTCTTCTGTCCCTGAAAGTTCACGTCGTCTATGTGAACGTTTCTAATTTTCACATTTCTTTTACAGAATTCAAAAACCGCGGTTTTAAAAGGAATCGAAAATGTCTCCCCTTCAACCCGTTTCAAGAGTATAAGAGAATTGACTTTATGGCTTGTCTGTGACAAACAATCAAACACCTCCCAAGACTGATTACCTTTCAGCTCAAGTTCTACGTTAGTGAAGAATGCACCAAATGTTCGAACACAAAACAGCAACTCCTCGTGAAACTTCCGGTACCTTTCGAAATCCTCTATAGATGCAGGCATGCCTAATGGAAACATAGAATCCCAAACGTTCCTTTCGGAATACGCAAATGACTTCCACACTTCCGGTCGGGACGACGCCCGCTGCCAATGCAGGCATATAGACCGGATGTAAATTTTACCAACAACATCCAATTGGCTGAAAACCTTACCAAGGACAACTTCTGGTAAAGTTTCCCAAGAAGCAGGCATGACTTTGATGATTTTTCTGCAATAAATTAAAAGAGACTTTAAGTTTAAACGTAATCATACATTTATTTTAATATTAACATGTAAAAGACATCTACGAAATTAACATGACCGAACTACCGAAGAAGTCTTGAACAGCGAAGGGGTGCCAACATTGGTCATTCAGTGGCCACTCCATGATAACATTAGTTTTTAATAACTTAAGTTAATATGCGACTGTTAAAAACAGCAGATTTTGTGTTGGCTCATACAAAACCTGAGATCAGGTTGGGATGGAAAATGACAATTGCATTGTTTAAGTACATTAAAACTCCATGCTGAAGGGAAAATTATAGATTCTCTGATAGATAAGTACTAAGGCCTAACTTGGAAAAAACTATTTTAGGCAGTCATACGGATCTCATCCGATATATTCTACTTTTTTTTGTATTTTCTTTTTGCGATATGATGCTGGGCGTGTTTGAAGCTTGTTCGTTTACCTTTTGGGTTTCGTTCGAATGTGCCTTGTTCTCATTTGGGAACGTGACATACATACTTGGATAGACATTGCGGGTGTCGTCCAGAGAGCAGAAGACGTTTAACCGCCCGGAACACATGGTCTTATTTTCATGGAACATTTTCTGGAATCTCTATGTGAATCTTTGCTTTGTTCATAGTTTGCCCTCTCTTATCGACTTCATGATTATTTGTTTTCGTATCTAATTAAGTAGGGCACAGTCATCGGATTTATAGGTAAATGTGACTGGCCTATTTCTATATGCAACTGTTTCAACAAATAACAAAATATCTTCTTTAACCAAACAAGACATTATTTTTACAGTATGATAACCATCGTGACCCCCATTGGCACCCCTCCAAATATGTAGATGTCTTCATTTAATTCATTGAATTCTGAATCATTTACATTTATTCCAAACAGGATAAATGGTCATTATTTTTTGTAATAGATCTCCAAATAAAAGAGTAAATTAAACAAATTAAACGGAGCTTTTCTAACAACAAGAATGAAGTTGTACACCATGCTGAACTTGACCAGTGGATGGGCATCAGTTCTAACCTGACAGTATCACTGATTAAAAGCTTACTAAAATATTCCTAAACCACGGGAAGAGATCATTACATGGAACGTTCGTCTATTCGAAGATAACATTTTCAATTCATATTACAAAGAGACAAAGAGACAAACTTTTTATTACATAACTTTATCAATAAGATAAGTTTATTTCCGGTTCAGGACTTGTGTGTATATATAATGAAGGTCCTCTATACCAGACTCAATAATACACATACAGTATTACAATGCTTGAGTATTACTTTCGTTGTTAACGGACAAGAGAACTCGTGAGTGTCAATGTGAACGAAGATGACAGGTCATCTCCCAATAAAAGTAAATATATGGCAAGAAATTCCAACAGGTGCGCGGAACTTATTTAGTAGGGTACCAATTATCACGGAGAACACAATCTTACCTTCAGTCACTTAATGTCATCCATTCATTCCCATCACTTTATGGCACACTTTGCCGGTCGTGCTAAGTTATCATGTATAACAACAACCACGGAAATCAATGTTAATATATTGTCCTACAACAAACCGAATATCACTACCTATTTCAGGCCATGTTACTAACAGTCACTTGACCATTTTCGGAACATCTCTTCCTTGTCCTTACAAAATTAGTTCGGGTGCGTTCGGACTACAACACACGTGATTATGAATAATCTTTGAAATTGTTTATTGTAAAATCTTAATAAATGTTGTTTGACAACTATCTGTAGATATAGTATTAGGATCAATGTTGTTTGACAACTATCTGTAGATATAGTATTAGGATCAATGTTGTTTGACAACTATCTGTAGATACAGTTATTATAATAAATATCGTTATATTTTGTGCCACTATTACATACATCCCGTTATGTTGCTGCTCACGCTAAACGGCTATTTAATATATATTCCAAGTGTTTTCCCAGTCTACACCGTCATATATATCATTACCAATACCAAACGTCTATTTTCCTGTGACTATTCTTATAAGCATTGAACCGTTTTATGGTTACTCGAAATACACCACAGTATTGTTACCAAGACTACAAGTATATTGTAAATCAAAGTGTAATGTTACCCGGGCTATACCGCTGTTAATTCTTAGCCCAAAAATATTGTAAATCATATAAATTAAATCAAGGATGAAAACCCAGTACTGTTGTGTTTGTGGAGAGGTTATCCTTTATGTGATATCAAAGGAGAAGGCCCGAGGTTTGAGGCTCGACGCTCCGTGTTCGTGATGGTTTGTGTTTCTCAGTAAGCTGAGAAACGGACCGGTGTTTGCTGACGTAGTTGTGTCCTTGGGTAAGACACCTTGTCCTTATTGCACTGGATGGCATCTTAACGGGCCTCTCATATATTGTTCATTGAGGTAGTCAGCATCTCCTAAAAGTAGACCCCATTTCAAAATAACCCCGGCTGTTCAGTGGGCGATAACCCAGCATAATAAAAAAAATAGCTTTGGCGGCAAAATCTTTGTCAAATACATTAATAATTCTACGAAATCAATCAGGTTATTGTAAAAAATAAATACGTTAGAATTTTCTTCTTAAGATTTTCCTATAATCTTTAAGACTGCCACTATCTTATATCACTGATCCCTTCGATGTGCCGTTACTGTCAATAAAACAGCATGTCTGAATGAATCAACAATATAATTCTTTGGCTTTTTATGCTTGTTAAGAAATGTATATAAAATGTATGTACATCGCATTTACATTTAACCAGCAAATTAACCAAGCAAAAATACATTCTGACAGGTTATGTCCACATATAAAGCCGTTGTAACCTATCATGTCTCTAGTATTACTAAACATAAAAACGCAGATTAATTGGTATTTCAAAGTATTGATCAGTATTGTGCTTGCTCTTAGAAAGTGTCTTTTTTTAATAACAATAATCTTTTCCCATTATTTTCAAACTATAGGCGTATATGTTCGACACAGTGCATATCATGCCAATACATCATAGTAAAACAGATCATTTCATTAAGCAACTTTGTGTTTTTACAGGGACCTGGTTTTTTTTATCAAACTGTGTAAATATTATTGTTCATTGTAATGCAAACTGGACTTCGTCGATAATCGGCGACCAGGCAGCGCAACTAGTAGGACGGATAGTTCCCCAGGTTCGAACCCCGTTAACACTGTGCGTTGTATTTGGTGCTTGTGACCCATCCCTGGTTTCCAATCTTATTACGCAAACTTTAACATTTAAAAACGATTGTAGCTTTTATTATTCCTCATTTTGATATTTTAATGATAATAACAATAATATACTGGACGCAGGCTTATTAGGCCTATACATCGAGATCAGAGTTTAAAGGTATTTGTGTCCCGAAAATGGATCAGTGTGTTATTGTTATTTTAACCATATTCTGAAAAATACCTTGATCTTAATTCTAACAATATAGAGAAACCAACGTTTTTCTTGAAATAGTTTTAATTCGGAAACATATTCTACTTCAAATTGAAATATAATAGCAACCTTTGTGTAGTGTGCATCGAATGCGACTCATAAGCAGGGAAACATGTTGCCATATCACCGTTTCCGGTATGCGTACAAACTTTGCGTGATCGTCGGTCTGGGATTGTGGGATAGTGCATTCCATGCAAAGCTTCACAACACTGGATGTTGTGAAAACTAACCATAGGTATGTATTATATATTTCAGCTGAAAGCGAACACGACAGTGTTGCTATTCAGGTTTTGAAATTAATGATGAACTGATGACTACATTTGAAATATAGATTTGAGTCCTAAATGTCATTTAAAATGAAGCAGTTATGCAGAACACATGCTTTTGACAGATCCTTCAAATCACGGGGGTTGTTTAGATGAGTTTAAAAATTATCAAATGAGTATGTTTGGGGTTGATTCTACAGACTATAATTACTATATTGATAATTTTGATATAATACAATGTTATCTCTATACGGTAGATTTGTTCTCTGCGGTTAATTTGTTAGTACATTACCTAGGCACCTAGCATGTGCCCTTCGCACAGAACTCGTCTGTTCTAGAAGGCATGCTATTGATGGAACATCTCTGGGTCCTTCTTGGGAGAAACTAGAAATTTAATGATGCTGTGCTTGTGTCAAACGATACTCTACGTTAAAATTATATACATGATGAACGGCTGTGATAATTATGAGTTAGTTTTCTGATATTGGAATTAATATCTGTGTGCACTCGGTTATGGATTAATTTAATTTACATATCTGTACTTCTGTCACTTAGTTTTCAAACAACTTTGCCATCCTAGACATTCTAGACTAGATGAGACATTTGACATCTTGATGTTGTTTGTTTCATTGGGTTGAAAAAGACGGTTGGTTTTTCGTACTTCCCTATATTATCTAACCACTTTCAACAGACTGAAGATTTTGCCACATGGGTGATAGAGCCTTGCAGTAAAGGACAGGCCTCTAAAACGAGTGAATATTTAATATGAATATATATGGTTAGAGGGTACAGACCCTTTGCTTGGAGAAAGCCCTACTGGTTTGGTTTGCTCAAGCCATACCACTGTAACACCAATCCATCTTTTGTTTTGACATGTAAAATAGATATCAAAAGTGGATTTGGAAATATCAGCACTGCTCTAGTTGCTAGGGGTTGGTGGGTTCTCTGCTAACAAGGTCTTCTTAGACTGCACAACATGTACATGTATACACACATATCAAGCTGTTTTGTTTTCAGAATTAACAGTTCAAGGTTCAGGTAGAAATTATGGTATGCCTCAAAATACCTTTGGGATCTTCAATGTATTAGTAATAGGAAATGTGTCTGGATGATCTGTACCATAAGGAACTTGTGCATGTTTTAACTATGATAAGAAAAATATTATAGTTTGAATATGTTCCACTCATTCAAACAAAAAAAAAAGTAAAAATAACCTATTTCTCACTTCCTTGTAAATATTGACAGGTGTACCATACAATGTGTTTGTGTCACAAGCTCAGTCCCCTAATTCAGACAATAAATAATCATGACATTGTTACATCATATTTTGTATGTATAGAAACATTCACTGATCATTTGATTTGTTTCTGCTGGAATCAGAATACTTTTTCATCTGAGGAGGAATTGTGAGTAATGAAATTATACGTCAGCTGTTGTATTCCAGCCCAAATATTTACTATACATTACATTGTGTATGTAATATAGCCGTTATTTTAATTAGAACACCTTTCAGTTTTAAAAAAATCTTTGATATAGCAATCCATAATTAATTGTCCACAAATTGGAGGTCATAAAATAAACCTGGAAATCCTATTTTTATTTTCTATATATATGTTTTTCCAGCCAATACATTAAGATGAAAGCTGGAAAGGATTTATCCTTGGACAGTTCCTAGGTTGTCACCTATAATGAATGGTCATGATATAACATCAGAAAATTCAATGCATTTAGCCAATTGCTGTTAACACATGGTTATATACTGAATATATTATTGAAACTTTCCAGTAAAGTGTTTTAAAGATATTTAATAACTTATTAAGTGTGTAGGACACGATCACATCATCAATATTCTATGTGTTATTCTGTCTAACAATGAATGACCCCATGAAGGATTCAGTAATCATAAGATGCTGAATTTGTAATAAAAAATCTGTGCAGTGTTGATACTATTGCGACTTTGACACTTCCTTTTTTAACTAAGTTCAAAATAACACCCAGGTTTTCCTTTTTTCTGAGATCATATTTTTTGCTTTATTGAATTCACAATTATTTATTAGAAATAAGTATCCCAGTCCATCATATCTAATTATTATATTCTTTGTCTTAATGAGTATTATGAATGTATTTACTGTATTACCTACTTATGTTATTTATACAGGTGATGTAAACTAAATATACAACATGTACTACTCTCATAATCTTATATTTGGGTCAGTTCACATGAATCTATGTCACTTATAGTATTTGTTTCTGTTAATCCTGAGTGTCAGACCTGCAGATCACTTAACATCTTACAAGAATACAGAACAAGTGGTCCTGCTTCCTTTCATGCTGAAAAATATATTGATATTTCAATGTTTCCAGTTACATGCCTGTTGCTAGTAATTGACAACATTTGATACAGACATCACATTGACACTTGAGTCTGTGTATAAAGACAGAAGAAATGAACTTGTAATCTTTATTTGTTTTAATTTTGTATGTATCACAGAAGTTTCGTTATGACTTGTATTAATATTTTATTTGATGATGATGAAATGTCTGTGTTCCAGTCTACACATCCTGTTATGAATCGTATGAACATGATGGAACAGGTCCATCTTGCCGGTGAAGATGAGGAGGATATCTACTCCGGGTTTAATGACTACAATGCCACTTTGGACACAGAGGTCAGTATTACAATGTCACTTCAGACACAGAGGTCAGTATCACAATGCCACTTTGGACACAGAGATCAGTATTACAATGTCACTTCAGACACAGAGGTCAGTATCACAATGGCACTTTGGACACAGAGGTCAGTATTACAATGTCACTTCAGACACAGAGGTCAGTATCACAATGCCACTTTGGACACAGAGGTCAGTATTACAATGCCACTTTGGACGCAGAGGTCAGTATTGTAATGTCACCTTAAGACACAGAGGTCAGTATTGTAATGTCACCTTAAGACACAGAGGTCAGTATTGTAATGTCACCTTAAGACACAGAGATCAGTATCACAATTTCACCTTAGACACAGAGGTCAGTATCACAATGTCACCTTAAAAACAGTGGTCAGTATTACAATGTCACTTCAGACACAGAGGTCAGTATCACAATGCCAGTTTGGACACAGAGGTCAGTATTACAATGTCACTTCAGACACAGAGGTCAGTATCACAATGCCACTTTGGACACAGAGGTCAGTATTACAATGCCACTTTGGATGCAGAGGTCAGTATTGTAATGTCACCTTAAGACACAGAGGTCAGTATTGTAATGTCACCTTAAGACACAGAGATCAGTATCACAATTTCACCTTAGACACAGAGGTCAGTATCACAATGTCACCTTAAAAACAGTGGTCAGTATTACAATGTCACTTCAGACACAGAGGTCAGTATCACAATGCCAGTTTGGACACAGAGGTCAGTATTACAATGTCACTTCAGACACAGAGGTCAGTATCACAATGCCACTTTGGACACAGAGGTCAGTATTACAATGCCACTTTGGACGCAGAGGTCAGTATTGTAATGTCACCTTAAGACACAGAGGTCAGTATTGTAATGTCACCTTAAGACACAGAGATCAGTATCACAATGTCACCTTAGACACAGAGGTCAGTATCACAATGTCACCTTAAAAACAGTGGTCAGTATTACAATGTCACCTTAGACACAGAGGTCAGTATTACAATGTCACCTTAGACACAGAGGTCAGTATCACAATGTCACCTTAGAAACAGTGATCAGTATATCACAATAAGTACATCTTGTCATAAAAAACCTTCCTTATAGATTTTTTTCATTTCAGAATATTTTATTGTACGGATCGTATGTACAAAAGGAATTGGGCAACAGGCAAAGCCTATATTAGCCCTCTCCTTAAAAAATATAACAGTAATTACATGCACATTACATATGAATATAGCTTGAACATAATCTTCTTGTATTATTACATAACTTAGATAGAAGATTATTTGTACTATTGAGTGAACTTCAATGGACAAGAAACATTCTAATGATCAGAATTAATGTAATACTAAGCTAATTTAGAGTTCAGAAAAATCTTTTGGTGTCTCTGATGTATTTCTGATCCTTATAGATTGAGTTACAAACCTTCCTTATAGACTGAGTTACAAACCTTCCTTATAGACTGAGTTACAAACCTTCCTTATAGACTGAGTTACAAACCTTCCTTATAGACTGAGTTACAAACCTTCCTTATAGACTGAGTTACAAACCTTCCTTATAGACTGAGTTACAAACCTTCCTTATAGACTGAGTTACAAACCTTCCTTATAGACTGAGTAGACTGAGTTACAAACCTTCCTTAGAGACTGAGTTACAAACCTTCCTTATAGACTGAGTTACAAACCTTCCTTATAGACTGAGTGACAAACCTTCCTTATAGACTGAGTTACAAACCTTCCTTATAGATTGAGTTACAAACCTTCCTTATAGACTGAGTGACAAACCTTCCTTATAGACTGAGTGACAAACCTTCCTTATAGACTGAGTTACAAACCTTCCTTATAGATTGAGTTACAAACCTTCCTTATAGACTGAGTTACAAACCTTCCTTATAGACTGAGTGACAAACCTTCCTTATAGACTGAGTTACAAACCTTCCTTATAGAATAGACTGAGTGACAAACCTTCCTTATAGACTGAGTTACAAACCTTCCTTATAGACTGAGTGACAAACCTTCTTTGCAGATTGAGTTTAAAAAATCTACTTGACTTATCAATATTTGTATAAAAGTAAATATGAAATAAATTTCACAGCCTTCTGACATAGTGTTTAAATTGTGAGCTTGATAATCTTGCCACTAACTCTTCATCACCTTTGTATGTTTAAGGATCTACAACATGACCCGACATTCCAGAAGGCAGTGATGAGGACGAGTCATGGTCGACGACCCCCACCAGTAAGTCAAAAGTAGTTTGACAAGGCACGCTAATGATGTCTTCTGATCTAATATCGTAAATGTGTGTAAAATTTGATGAACCTTTATATTTAGTTTTATGAATATTCATATTGTTGATAGTTACTTGTTATCAATACCTACTTTTTGATTAAACATGTATCTGTATATGATAAATGAAAACAAATGTGTACTGCAGTTGAAGTAAATTGTTTATTTTAAATGAAGTTAGAAGGGGTTACATATTGAATGCAGCTGACATTTGATCATTATGATTATCCATCAGTGTTTGTGTTGATGATGTTTACATTAAGAATTTTTTGGGTTTCCAACTGCTCTTTTGTCCTATCAATATCCTATCCTGCTCATGGACAACAGTAGGGTTACTGGTTACCCTGTGGAGTACACACAGAGGGATGTTTACATGAAATGTATAAGAGTATTTGACCTACTGTTTATTCTGTTTGGTAGCAAATCAACCGTGTGAAACTGACCCAGGTATGACCTATGTTAAAACTGTTATTCTCAGGATAACCTGTTCACTGATTCGTTATTGAAAATTTGTGAGTTTTGTTTTAGTTATCATGTGCATGATATTTACTTGTTGTTTGATATTATTTCACTCCTTTCAGAAGGTTAAGTTGTATTTTAAACATATGAGTATCAATCATCATTTTCATTGATAGCTGGACGTTAAATAAGTACATGATACATTTTCTCCTTGAGAGGTAATGTTTAAAGATGTCATAGCTATTGTAACCCTGGTACGTAGTAGCCACATTATACTGCTCAGCATTTCTTTATCTTGATCGCTTGAGCGTCCGACTAGAAAGCAAGAGCTTCCAGGTTCAAATCATAGTGGAGGCATGAAATAAATAATGATTATTAGAATTAGAAATACACAGACATCTAGTTTTGGGTTGAAATAATGGGTATTATTTTTTTTCACATTACAGACAGCTTCTCGAGGTCTAGCTGTAGGAGGTGCTGGAGCTGGAGCAAGGCTTGGAACAGCAGCACGAGGCCGTGCAGGAATACCATCATCGATGGGGCGTCTTCAGACTGGGGCAGTGGCTGCTGGAGGCACTGACATGGCCAGACCCATGACAGCAGTCCGAGCAGCTGGTTACACTTCAGTTGGGAATAGAGGGGCAGGGTTTGACCCCATGAACCAAGGGAATAAGGGTCCTGCACCTCCTCTGGAACCTAAGCCAGAAGACAGGTGAGGCAAACACATACATACATATAGACACAAAGGTTCAGTAAAAGTGGAAGTTTCAATAGACTAGGGAATATAGAGCCTGTTTACTAGTGAAAATTTGATTGGTATTATTTACAATACAAAACATCAAGCACAGCATTGGTCAATTATACATAAACATGACATTATAGGGAGTCAATATAGTTTTACCTAATACTGTTAATGGGCCTTACACATGGAAAAATAATTCTATTTCTAATCAAAGGAATGTTTATGAAATTATTTCATTATGTAAGTGGTTAAGATTAATTGTGAAATAAACCTGAAACCTTTGGTTACAGTCCTGAGGAGAAGATCAGACAACTGGAAAAGAAGGTGAACACATTGATTGAAGAGAGCTGCTTTGCCAATAGTCGCGGAGAATTTAGTCTGGTAAGTGGTGAGGATGATGATCTAGCAGAATTCTTAAAAAATGATAAACAGTTTTGGACTGGTAATATAGTCAAACAAACATACTGTCGGTGTTTACTTTGGAAAATTATTATAATAACAATAATTAATAGCTGGCAGGTAGCTATGGTAAGGTCAACAGTTGGAATATGACTTGGAAGACAGCCTATCAGGTATTACAAGATTTATGAAGATGTAGAATGGCTTTGATAACAAAAAATGTCTAAACAACTGTAAGTTAAAACTTCTTTTTGCTTTCAGGGTCTGGAAAAGGCAAAGGAAGCAGGGAGGAAAGAAAGAGTCCTGGTCCGTCAGCGAGAACAACAGTCCATGGGGGACCAAATCAATCTAGATCTGACCTACTCAGTAAGTTGTGATTGGTAGAGGAATCCTCAGTATTTCAGAACTACATCAGTGTGATAATCTCCTTAACACTTTACATGGAATAAGAGTGTAATTCTTTCATGGAGTTTTTTTAAATACCAGTAATGTGACATTTCACCATGAAGTTGTTAATTGATGGATTCACTTTATTTTGTTGACACAACAAAGACATAGAAATGGAAGAGAAAATTTAAACTTGTTAGAATTTTAAACACACCAGACATTTTGTTGGATGCGACATCGATGTAAGACAGAGTATTTGTACAGTATATATTGTGGTATGTTGTGCTCACTACAATTTTATCTGTACACAGGTTCTCTTTAACCTCGCCAACCAGTATGCTGCAAATGAAATGTTCAATGAAGCCCTCAACACTTACCAAGTCATCGTCAAAAACAAAATGTTCAGCAATGCTGGTATGTTACAGGGAATACCCCTGGAGGAAATCTAAGTTTGTTTTAGATGAAATAGCCAACATCAGATAAAGCTAGTAACAACAGAGTCATTATATTTACAGTCAGTGCTCATACTAACTATAAACTAGAAAAGAAATTGTGGAGAAACTACAACATTCTGATATAGGTTTTCAGATTTTGTATAAAAAAAGTCTCACCGTTTCAGAAATCAAACAGAATGCAGATAGATGGAATTTCAACAGTAACATAATGAACTTTATCCAATACAGGTCGTTTAAAGGTGAACATGGGCAATATCTACTTCAGACAGAGAAACTTCCCCAAGGCTATTAAACACTACCGAATGGCTCTTGATCAGGTGCCAAACTCTCACAAAGAGATGAGGTCAGTAGAGTAACCAATCAGGGCTGTTTACCCATTCTCTGACACTAAACAGTGAAAGCTGTTAAACGGCTGATATTTGTAAACATATAGAACATAACCATATTGTACTATTTATAGAACATGACATTTTATACTTTTATTTTCAAATGTACAAGTGAGATTTGTAATGATATCATTAAAACCAAAACTCTGTGAGGGGTATGTGTAAAGTAATATAGTGATCACAGCATCATGTAATACTCCACTGTTGATTGACTTTCATTATCGTACACATTGTTATGGTCTAGAAGTGATAAGATATTAGTGTGATTTGTGTAATGTTGACCTCTACAGGACTAAGATCATGCAGAACATCGGAATTGTGTTTGTAAAGATGGGTCAGTACACTGATGCCATCACATCATTTGAGCACATCATGTCTGAGGCTCCAAGCTTTAAGACCGGGTTTAACCTGATCCTCTGTTACTTTGCCTTGGGAGACCGGGAGAAGATGAAGAGAGCCTTCAACAAGCTCCTTACTGTTGATCTCAAGGTGGATGACGAGGATAAGTACCTCCCTCATGGTGTAAGTTTCCTGTCTGCATTATTAAAGTACTACTTTGTTTGTTGTGTAAACAGCTTAGATAAATCCCATCAAAGAAGGTCTTTTAGTCTCTGAAACAATAGCAGTACTACGAGGTGAAATATAGATCTGTAGTTGATCTGCTGGAGTGTCAATCTTCCAGAGAATGTCTCCTCTACAACATCACATTGACTGGGGATAGGCTAATGCTATGTATTAAAAGGGTTTTATTTACCAATGTCACATTAACTGGGGATAGGCTTATGCCAGGTACTAAAAGGGTTTTATTTACCAACGTCACATTGACTGGGGATAGGCTAATGCTAGGTACTAAAAGGGTTTTATTTACCAACGTCACATTGACTGGGGATAGGCTAATGCTAGGTACTAAAAGGGTTTTATTTACCTATATGTTCATTATTGTATTAAAAGTTTGTCTGAAGGATGAAGACTAGGGATTGTCTTGTTGATATGGTCTAACAGCAAAAGTCTATAGATGACATTGATTTTTATCTGTATCTGTTATATAACCGTAAAAACAGATTTGATATTATGACACAGTAAAGCGTAACTGCTGTTATGTTACTGTAGACACAAGTTTGATATTATGACACAGTAAAGGGTTTGAGGTTTTACTTCAGGATACTTCTAACAGTCAAGAGTTCTGCTGCCAAATCAGAGGAAAGCTTGAGAAGAATTTTTTCATAAAGGCATTAATTCAATGTGCTTCATTATAATGGTTGAATTCAAAAGTTTTGTTAGTGAGAATTTAAGACATACTCTGAAATTTACTAGGATTCAGAAAGTGCACTAGTATTGAAATGTGTCATTTTCAGGAAGACAAGCACTACAATCTAATACTGGAGGTGATCAAGAACGACCCTCTGCGGCAGATAGAGAGACAAAGGTATGTCACTTAGTGTCAGGAAATTATAGAGACACAAATGTATGTCACTTAGTGTCAGGAAACCTATAGGAAACTATAGAGACACAAAGGTATTTCACTTAGTGTCAGGAAACTATAGAGACACAAAGGTATGTCACTTAGTGTCAGGAAACTATAGAGACACAAATGTATGTCACTTAGTGTCAGGAAACCTACAGGAAACTATAGAGACACAAAGGTATTTCACTTAGTGTCAGGAAACTATAGAGACACAAAGGTATGTCACTAAGTGTCAGGAAACTATAGAGACACAAAGGAATGTCACTTAGTGTCAGGAAACCTACAGGAAACTATAGAGAGACAAAGGTATGTCACTAAGAGTCAGGAAACTATAGAGACACAAAGGTATGTCACTTAGTGTCAGGAAACCTACAGGAAACTATAGAGACACAAAGGTATGTCACTTAGTGTCAGGAAACCTACAGGAAACTATAGAGACACAAAGGTATGTCACTTAGTGTCAGGAAACCTACAGGAAACTATAGAGACACAAAGGTATGTCACTTAGAGTTACTATGTTTCTGAGGGTTATTGATATAGTTATACATACAGTCAGATGTTACTATGTTTCTGAGGGTTATTGATATAGTTGTACATACAGTCAGATGTTACTATGTTTCTGAGGGTTATTGATATAGTTGCACATACAGTCAGATGTTAATATGTTTCTGAGGGTTATTGATATAGTTGTACATACAGTCAGATGTTACTATGTTTCTGAGGGTTATTGATATAGTTGCACATACAGTCAGATGTTAATATGTTTCTGAGGGTTATTGATATAGTTGTACATACAGTCAGATGTTACTATGTTTCTGAGGGTAAATATCAGGATAAAACTGTGGTACTCCAGAACTTTTGCTGCCCAGTAAACTGTCCTTCCAACATATGATTTCTTTTCCTGTGAGTCTGATCTCTTATCATATTTTATTCATCAGTTTGTCATCAGTCATTTTAAAAATGATAAGTCATTATCTTCACTGTAGAACTGAGGAGAAATTCTATTCTACAAAGATGAGACTATCTTCTATCACTTCACCATCAGGGAAATGAAGGATAGAGCAAAAACAACTGGCAGCATATATAACTTCATGTAATTCTGCTTGTTGGGACATTAGCAAATACACAGCAAGCTATCAATATTTTCCAAGATGTGAATCTGTATCAACTCTCCGGGGAGGTCACCACCCTTTAACCATAAATCAACCTTTTAGGAAAGACTACTTTAAAATGAAAATGTTCAATTTCGTTTTTTTTTTTTCTTTAGGAAGTATGAGGCAGAAAACTGTATCAAAACAGCAGCCAAGATAATTGCTCCTGCCATAGAAACCTCATTTGCCTCTGGATATGACTGGTAAGCTGGTTAAAATCAATTGTAGAATTGGGATAACATGGCTGCAAGCCCTGTCTTATCTACTTCTGAGCTCTGCCCTGTAGTTGTGGAAGACCTTATGAAAATTCTCTCTCTACTTATGTGATATTTGTTTTGTTTTCTGTACAGTTTCTATTGTTTTCATTTTTGTTGTTTATTGTGTACAGTTGTTGACATGAATTTTGATGGGGTGGGTTTTTGTTACAGGTGTGTGGAGCAGGTGAAGACTTCCCAGTACGTTGATTTAGCCCATGATCTGGAGATAGACAAAGCCATCATGTACCTAAAACAGAAGGACTTCAACTTGGTAATGTCACACCAATATTGGTTATTAAGGATTTACATTGTGTTTTATTTTACTAATGTGTTAACAACTAGTTAATAGAAAAATGAAAATTGCATTGCTTTCATGCTCATCATGAAACCATATTGTGATCACTAATGCAGATACTTTGACAAAAAGTATATTTTGGATATGAAGAAAGTTAAGTAAATGTAATTGTATAAGTCATTGTAGCCAGAAATCTGGCTTCAGTAAGCAGCTAGTCCCTCTGTTGTATGTGATATCAATGATGTCACTGACAGCCTTATATCTTGGTCCACATTCGGGTTAGGTATATGGCAGTATTCACTATGGTAATTAGTTATATAATGTATGATAATCTTTCATACCTGTTAAGTATTTTTTTGGATGACAATATGTCACACGATACATCAACAATACCAGTAAGTTCTGTTGATGTAAATGTCTCAGTAATTTGTATATTACAGGCCATTGAAACATTGAAATCATTTGAGAAAAAAGATTCCAAAGTGGCCAGTACAGCAGCCACCAACCTGTCCTTCCTTTACTTCCTGGTAAGTATAACTAGACCACAGCCACCTTGTGCCACACCCACCTCTAGTGAGCCACTCACAAGGGCCTACACCCAGAAGCTTGCCCACTTTGAATATGCGTTATTATCATAGCAGGTGTCAACTTCCAGTATACATTACTTGTTTTAATACATATTAAACTTATCAAATCCTTCGCCTACCTGCCTGCCCCACCTAATCTCATTATAACAGACAAGTCCCTGGTCAGCCATCAATGTTCCGTCCCTGGTCAGCCATCAATGTCCCTCTGTGACACTTGTAGTTGATCAATACTTGTAATGTGCTTTCGTCTAACAACATTGTATGATCACTTGCTGATACATTTGCTTGATGGTAATTTTCCTTATACTGATATATATATATGTATACCGTAAGATTAATTTATATTGTGGGTCCTCTCTTAATCCATGAGGTCTTATGTCCACAAACTGTAAATTAGAGTAAGAAGACTTACTGAGGGGTATTTACACACGAAATCAAATGTCCATGAAATAAGAATTTTTCTAAAACCCCAAGAATTGAGCACCACGGAAGATATAAGACTTTATGGTAGTCAACTCATCATAGCCATGAACTAACCACATTTTAAACATTGTATTGTTTGTTTATGTCAATAACACAAAGACCCATCAGATTGGTTTGTTTTATAGGATGAACTTCTTGTATCTAACAGAACAGTACTTGAGAAGGAAATATATATCATGACATCAGATATAAATGTTTGACAGCTGTTGTACTGTAAACCAACTGACTGTTTAGAATATAACAAAATCATTCAGAAAAGTCAATCACCACAAATTGACGCCTGGAGAATAAACAAAGAGTAAAGTATTTGGTGACAGTGAATCATGTAAAGTTGGTTTACAGTAAAGTCATTTAAGGATAAACTTTTGTGTGATGATAAACTATGTCACTGAATGCAAGCATTTGACTATATCACACCTGATTTGTAATGCGTTTCTTTCCTTTTTTGAACAATGGCGTGTTCAGCATGGAGAGGTATATTTACAATAGCACTTTCTTTTATTCTTTTATTTTATTCTTTCTTTTATTTTTTGCTGAATGTTAATTTTTTGTTATTATTGATTTGCTATATGTAATGGCTTGTTACTCTGAGCTATTTTAGAGAGGAATATCTGACCATTTTGTTATGTGATCAATGCAGGAAAGTTTGTTTTGAGAAAGAATCTTTATGAAATGAAATGGTTATTTTTACAAAATATTCAAGTTGATGGGTTTTATGTATCATACAGAAATAAAATGTTGTTTTTGAGGCTATATATCGTTAATTAAGATATAGGATGAAGGGGATCCTTAAATGTTAATTGCTAATAGAATATCCCTATCTTGGTTTTGATTGGTTCCTAGTCTTTTCTTACTGACCGTAGAAAGACATCTTTAAACAACAGTATCTTATATCCTATGTAAAGCAAAAATTCTATCTGCACAAATTTTAGTTAGTGTGATTTGAAGATGGTGGTGGGTAAACTCTTCATAATCATTTCAATTTTCTCTCTCAGTTGGCAATGTGGTCTGGTCAGTTAGCTGGTAACAAGGTTTAGTTTGGTCAGTCGATAAGCTTGGGTTGGTTAGTCAACAGCAAATTTTGGTTGGTCAGTCTGCAGTAAGGTTTGGGTTTGTCAGACTAGACTTAGGTTAGGGTTGGTCTGTCAGCAGCAAGCTTAGAGTTGGTCAGTCTGAAGTAAGGTTTGGGTTGGTCATTCCATAGTAAGGATTTGGGTTGGTCAGACCACTGTAAGGTTTTAGTTGGTCATTCCATAGTAAGGATTTGGGTTGGTCAGACCACTGTAAGGTTTTAGTTGGTCATTCCATAGTAAGGGTTTGGGTTGGTCAGACCACTGTAAGGTTTTAGTTGGTCATTCCATAGTAAGGGTTTGGGTTGGTCAGACTACTGTAAGGTTTTGGTTGGTCATTCCACAGTAAAGTTTGGGTTGGTCATTCCATAGTAAGGGTTTGGGTTGGTCAGACTACTGTAAGGTTTTGGTTGGTCATTCCACAGTAAAGTTTGGGTTGGTCATTCCATAGTAAGGATTTAGGTTGGTCAGACTACTGTAAGGTTTTGGTTGGTCATTCCACAGTAAGGATTTAGGTTGGTCAGACCACTGTAAGGTTTTAGTTGGTCAGTTCACATTAGTCTCGGTTCGGTCAGTCAGCAGTAATAGTAAGCAGTTGTTAGTGAGTGCAGTTGGTCAGTCTAGTGGTCAAGTCAGTTTGACTTTGGATGTTATTCCTTGTATGTCAGGGAATGGTTTATATCTGACCTCCATAGTCTGCCTGAACTCCATACCAGAATAGGCATGTGGACATCACAATAAAGCTGCTGTGTCTAAATAAAAATGGATTTGGGGATGATGAGAGAAATTTCAGGAAATATTCAGATATTAGGAGTTTTTTAGAGAACTATTTTCTTAGAGAAATTGAGTTTAGGAACAAGCTAAGATGTCAGAGTGTTAATGTATACAGGGACAAGCTAAGACGTCAGAGTGTAAATGTATACAGGGACAGGCTAAGATGTCAGAGTGTTAATGTATACAGGGACAAGCTAAGATGTCAGATTGTTAATGTATACAGGGACAAGCTAAGATGTCAGAGTGTTAATGTATACAGGGACAGGCTAAGATGTCAGAGTGTTAATGTATACAGGGACAAGCTAAGATGTCAGAGTGTTAATGTATACAGGGACAAGCTAAGATGTCAGAGTGTTAATGTATACAGGGACAAGCTAAGATGTCAGATTGTTAATGTATACAGGGACAAGCTAAGATGTCAGATTGTTAATGTATACAGGGACAAGCTAAGATGTCACAGTGATAATGTATACAGGGACAAGCTAAGATGTCAGATTGTTCATGTATACAGGGACAAGCTAAGATGTCAGAGTGTTAATGTATACAGGGACAAGCTAAGATGTCAGATTGTTCATGTATACAGGGACAAGCTAAGATGTCACAGTGTTAATGTATACAGGGACAAGCTAAGATGTCAGATTGTTCATGTATACAGGGACAAGCTAAGATGTCAGAGTGTTAATGTATACAGGGACAGGCTAAGATGTCACAGTGATAATGTATACAGGGACAAGCTAAGATGTCAGAGTGTTAATGTATACAGGGACAGGCTAAGATGTCAGAGTGTTAATGTATACAGGGACAAGCTAAGATGTCAGAGTGTTAATGTATACAGGGACAGGCTAAGATGTCAGAGTGTTAATGTATACAGGGACAGGCTAAGATGTCAGAGTGTTAATGTATACAGGGACAAGCTAAGATGTCAGAGTGTTAATGTATACAGGGACAAGCTAAGATGTCACAGTGATAATGTATACAGGGACAAGCTAAGATGTCACAGTGTTAATGTATACAGGGACAAGCTAAGATGTCAGATTGTTAATGTATACAGGGACAAGCTAAGATGTCAGAGTGTTAATGTATACAGGGACAGGCTAAGATGTCAGAGTGTTGATGTATACAGGGACAGGCTAAGATGTCAGAGTGTTAATGTATACAGGGACAAGCTAAGATGTCAGAGTGTTAATGTATACAGGGACAAGCTAAGATGTCAGATTGTTAATGTATACAGGGACAAGCTAAGATGTCACAGTGTTAATGTATACACGTGTGTAATTAAATAAACAGGAAGATATTTAACTTTGTGTGTCTGTAATGCTGTAGGTAGATTTAAATCATAAACAATAAATATAAAGATTTCTATACAACATCAAACTTGTTCATAAGAATTATTTCATAAGGTCAACATTTCATGTGTCATTGTCATACAATCATGTGTAACTTTGGGATCATTTTAGTTACAAATTTACCTGTCTAATGTTTCATGTACTAATGTGTTAGTCAAACCTGCCTATAAAGGCCACTATAGTGAACAGAGGAAGATGACCTTTGTATAAAGGTCTATATATCGTGTATTGTATAATGTTGTGACCAGAGAAACATGGCCTTTATAGACAGGTATCTAAAGGTTGGATTACTCCTTAACTACTATTTTGTAATTAAATTCTATAAAATGATGCTATTTTCAATCGTTTATGATGTTTGTTGCCATATGTATGTGTTTATCCATTCATGTTGACTAGTATCATTTGTAAACTTTCTCTGCATGTTATTGTAAATATATATATATCAATTATGTTAGACCTTTATCTTATAATCTATGATATCAAGTTTTACAACCAAAGCAGGTTTGATGATAACCCTATCATACAACCAAAGTAGGTTTGATGATAACCCTATATTACAACCAAAGCAGGTTTGATGATAACCCTATCATACAATCAAAGCAGGTTTGATGATAACCCTATCATACAATCAAAGCAGGTTTGATGATAACCCTATCTTACAACCAAAGTAGGTTTGATGATAACCCTATCATACAACCAAAGCAGGTTTGATGATAACCCTATCATACAACCAAAGTAGGTTTGATGATAACCCTATCATACAACCAAAGCAGGTTTGATGATAACCCTATCTTACAACCAAAGTAGGTTTGATGATAACCCTATCTTACAACCAAAGTAGGTTTGATGATAACCCTATATTACAACCAAAGCAGGTTTGATAATAACCCTATCATACAACCAAAGCAGGTTTGATGATAACCCTATCTTACAACCAAAGTAGGTTTGATGATAACCCTATCATACAACCAAAGCAGGTTTGATGATAACCCTATCTTACAACCAAAGTAGGTTTGATGATAACCCTATCATACAACCAAAGCAGGTTTGATGATAACCCTATCTTACAACCAAAGTAGGTTTGATGATAACCCTATCTTACAACCAAAGTAGGTTTGATGATAACCCTATATTACAACCAAAGCAGGTTTGATAATAACCCTATCATACAACCAAAGTAGGTTTGATGATAACCCTATCTTACAACCAAAGTAGGTTTGATGATAACCCTATCATACAACCAAAGCAGGTTTGATGATAACCCTATCTTACAACCAAAGTAGGTTTGATGATAACCCTATCATACAACCAAAGCAGGTTTGATGATAACCCTATCTTACAACCAAAGTAGGTTTGATGATAACCCTATCATACAACCAAAGCAGGTTTGATGATAACCCTATCTTACAACCAAAGTAGGTTTGATGATAACCCTATCTTACAACCAAAGTAGGTTTGATGATAACCCTATATTACAACCAAAGCAGGTTTGATAATAACCCTATCTTACAACCAAAGTAGGTTTGATGATAACCCTATCATACAACCAAAGCAGGTTTGATGATAACCCTATCATACAACCAAAGCAGGTTTGATAATAACCCTATATTACAACCAAAGCAGGTTTGATGATAACCCTATCATACAACCAAAGCAGGTTTGATGATAACCCTATCATACAATCAAAGCAGGTTTGATGATAACCCTATCATACAACCAAAGTAGGTTTGATGGTAACCCTATCTTTCAACCAAAGCATGTTTGACGATAACCCTATCTTACAACCAAAGTAGGTTTGATGATAACCCTATCTTACAACCTAAGTAGGTTTGATGATAACCGTATCTTACAACCTAAGTAGGTTTGATGATAACCCTATCCTACAACCTAAGCAGATAATAACCCTGTGTTACCTATTTAGATAGGCCTTAGATTTTACGTATTAAGTAGTTATTATCATTTGGATTCTAATTTTGTAGTTAGTTGTGTCATGTTATATGTCGGATATTTACGTTGTAATAATTTGTGAGTAGAGGGCTGTCTCTGGAAGTTACAGCCAACACTAACAGGCAATAGATTTGATGCTATACTTGTGTTTGCACAGGAGAATGATCTGGATCAAGCAGACAAATATGCTGAGTTAGCCATGTCATCAGACAGGTACAATCCTGCAGGTGAGTCCAATGTTTGTACACCAAGTTAAAGGTGATGGAAGTGAGAGCTGATTGGTCAGCCACACAGGTGATATATTAGATGGGGGCTGTAAAATCCATTATTGTAGAGCAATGCTCTAACTATGCTTGTCATTGATGAAGCCAAGATTTGTGGTAAACTGTCACACGCAATAAAGCTCTGTATTATTATACTGCTGGTATACTGTTCACCTATCCACTCCAAATCAACGGGGAAAACTTTTTACTACAGAACCTGTTAATCAGAATAGGACATGAATATATATTGACCAGAGATTTCCAGTAGGAAGTCATGTACCACGGGTACTCTTTCAGTGTATATTCACAGTCACTAAAGTCCTGTCATAATAGATATGGTGGATATGTATAATTTGAATAGAATCTGCTGCTGCTTTCTGTTTATGGTATCTGTATCACTGTTCCTTTGTACTTGTAGCTCTGGTCAACAAGGGAAATGTTGTATTCAAAAGAGGTGACTTTGAAAAGGCCAGAGAGTATTTCAAGGAGGCTCTGCAGAATGACTCGTCCTGTGTGGAGGCCTTGTATAATTTAGGTAAGTCCTAGGGATGTAAAGGAGAGCCACATGTAGTGATGACTATAACTAGTTCTATGAAATATTCCATCGGCAGAATTTTGTTAGTCTTTCATGCTTAACTCTTGTTAAGTAGCTGAGCGTCCGTGTTGAACCTGTGTCAGATTGCTGGAGACAATGAATTCTATGTGCTATTTTTGTAGGACTGTGTAACAAGAGGATCAACCGACTTGAGGACGCCCTTGACTGTTTCTATAAACTACATGCCATCCTCAGAAACAGTCCACAAGTGATGTACCAAATAGCAGACATGTATCCTTTACAGCTCACTATCAATAAACATGACAGAGTCACAAGTGTAATCACCTTTTACTTGTTTACCTTGAGAATGTGTAAAATCATATTTATTTATAGAAAGAGATTAAAAGATTATTATCTCCCTGTCATTATTGGAAGGTGGTGTTGTGATCACTCGTGTCCTTTTGTCTGTCCCTGTCATTATAGGAAGGTGATGTTGTCTGTCCCTGTCATTATAGGAAGGTGATGTTGTTATCATTCGTGTCCTTTTGTCTGTCCCTATCAATATAGGAAGGTGATGTTGTCTGTCCCTGTCATTAAAGGAAGGTGATGTTGTGATCACTCGTGTCCTTTTGTCTGTCCCTGTCATTATAGGAAGGTGATGTTGTGATCACTCGTGCCCTTTTGTCTGTCCCTGTCATTATAGGAAGGTGATGTTGTGATCACTCGTGTCCTTTTGTCTGTCCCTGTCATTATAGGAAGGTGATGTTGTCTGTCCCTGTCATTAAAGGAAGGTGATGTTGTGATCACTCGTGTCCTTTTGTCTGTCCCTGTCATTATAGGAAGGTGATGTTGTGATCACTCGTGTCCTTTTGTCTGTCCCTGTCATTATAGGAAGGTGATGTTGTGATCACTCGTGTCCTTTTGTCTGTCCCTTTCATTATAGGAAGGTGATGTTGTCTGTCCCTATCATTATAGGAAGGTGATGTTGTGATCACTCGTGTCCTTTTGTCTGTCCCTATCATTATAGGAAGGTAATGTTATCTGTCCCTATCATTATAGGAAGGTGATGTTGTGATTACTCGTGTCCTTTTGTCTGTCCCTGTCATTATAGGAAGGTGATGTTGTCTGTCCCTGTCATTATAGGAAGGTGATGTTGTGATCACTCGTGTCCTTTTGTCTGTCCCTATCAATATAGGAAGGTGATGTTGTCTGTCCCTGTCATTAAAGGAAGGTGATGTTATGATCACTCGTGTCCTTTTGTCTGTCCCTTTCATTATAGGAAGGTGATGTTGTTATCATTCGTGTCCTTTTGTCTGTCCCTGTCATTATAGGAAGGTGATGTTGTCTGTCCCTGTCATTATAGGAAGGTGATGTTGTGATCACTCGTGTCCTTTTGTCTGTCCCTGTCATTATAGGAAGGTGATGTTGTCTGTCCCTGTCATTATAGGAAGGTGATGTTGTGATCACTCGTGTCCTTTTGTCTGTCCCTATCATTATAGGAAGGTGATGTTGTCTGTCCCTGTCATTATAGGAAGGTGATGTTGTGATCACTCGTGTCCTTTTGTCTGTCCCTGTCATTATAGGAAGGTGATGTTGTGATCACTCGTGTCCTTTTGTCTGTCCCTGTCATTATAGGAAGGTGATGTTGTGATCACTCGTGTCCTTTTGTCTGTCCCTGTCATTATAGGAAGGTGATGTTGTGACCACTCGTGTCCTTTTGTCTGTCCCTATCATTATAGGAAGGTGATGTTGTGATCACTCGTGTCCTTTTGTCTGTCCCTATCATTATAGGAAGGTGATGTTGTGATCACTCGTGTCCTTTTGTCTGTCCCTGTCATTATAGGAAGGTGATGTTGTCTGTCCCTGTCATTATAGGAAGGTGATGTTGTGATCACTCGTGTCCTTTTGTCTGTCCCTGTCATTATAGGAAGGTGATGTTGTGATCACTCGTGTCCTTTTGTCTGTCCCTGTCATTATAGGAAGGTGATGTTGTCTGTCCCTGTCATTATAGGAAGGTGATGTTGTGATCACTCGTGTCCTTTTGTCTGTCCCTGTCATTATAGGAAGGTGATGTTGTGATCACTCGTGTCCTTTTGTCTGTCCCTGTCATTATAGGAAGGTGATGTTGTGATCACTCGTGTCCTTTTGTCTGTCCCTGTCATTATAGGAAGGTGATGTTGTGATCACTCGTGTCCTTTTGTCTGTCCCTGTCATTATAGGAAGGTGATGTTGTGATCACTCGTGTCCTTTTGTCTGTCCCTGTCATTATAGGAAGGTGATGTTGTGATCACTCGTGTCCTTTTGTCTGTCCCTGTCATTATAGGAAGGTGATGTTGTGATCACTCGTGTCCTTTTGTCTGTCCCTGTCATTATAGGAAGGTGATGTTGTGATCACTCGTGTCCTTTTGTCTGTCCCTGTCATTATAGGAAGGTGATGTTGTGATCACTCGTGTCCTTTTGTCTGTCCCTGTCATTATAGGAAGGTGATGTTGTGATCACTCGTGTCCTTTTGTCTGTCATTATAGGAAGGTGATGTTGTGATCACTCGTGTCCTTTTGTCTGTCCCTGTCATTATAGGAAGGTGATGTTGTCTGTCCCTATCATTATAGGAAGGTGATGTTGTGATCACTCGTGTCCTTTTGTCTGTCCCTGTCATTATAGGAAGGTGATGTTGTCTGTGAAAACACTCGCTCTCCCTGTCATTATAGGAAGGTGATGTTGTGATCAGTTTGTCCATGTACAATTAAACATTATATAGTTGTGATCCATGTCTATTATAGGAAGGTGATGTTGTCTGTCCCTGATGATGAATAAAAGGTGATGTTGTGATCACTTGTCCAGTAACTGTGTCCTCCCTGTCATTATAGGAAGGTGACTGTTGTATCAGGGGTGATGGACACTGGTGTCCTTTTGTCTGTCCCTGTCATTATAGGAAGGTGATGTTGTGATCACTCGTGTCCTTTTGTCATTCTCTCTCATATTTTTATGAAACATTTTTATTGTTAGATGACACCTAACAGATATGTTTGTGCTATATAGAACAGATATGACTCTGTACTGTATAAACAGATATGTCTGTATGGCGTGATGTAACAGATATGTCTGAAACATATTTAGAGCAGATATGTCTGTACTATATAAACATTATGTAGACTGATATGTGAAACAGATTTGTCTACTATGATGATGAAAAAAGTTTGGGAAATGATGTCACTTTACAGTAACTGTGTTCATCAGCTCAGATACTGTTGTATCAGGGGTGAAGGACACATGGTGGTTAATGTTTTCTCTGTTAGGTATACTTTGTGAGTCGTTTATTTATAGGACTTCAGCTGTATACAATTAACAGAGGTGACACTAACAGATATGTTTGTGCTATATAAACAGATATGTCTGTACTGTATAAACAGATATGTCTGTACTGTATTAACAGATATGTCTGTACTATATAAACAGATATGTCTGTACTATATAAACAGATATGTCTGTACTGTATAGTCTGTACTGTATAAACAGAGATGGCTGTACTGTACAGTGAGATTTGTTAAAGTGACCTTTTTTTCCAGGTTTATGCAGTTGATAGGAGTGGTACCCACAGACACATCTGTGCTGGCGAAAACCGGAGAGATCTATGATAATGAAGGAGACAAGTCACAGGCATTCCAGTATTATTATGATGTATGTATCTTGTTGTTTAGTGGTTCTGTCAACAGATTGAACAGCTGTTAATGTAATGAAGATTTCTGTTACAGCAGAATCTCCTTTCACGCTGTAACAAAATTACTTCTGTATTGAATTTATGATCTTACTTATTTACAAATCATTAATCCATATTAAATATTCAATTCTTGGAAATCCTAAACACACCCTCTTAACTGTTGTTGTCTAATTCTTGGAAATCCTAAACACACCCTTTTAACTGTTGTTATCTAATTTTTGTTTTTTATTTCAGTCCTATAGATATTTCCCATCCAACATTCCAGTAATAGAATGGTTAGGAGCATATTACATAGATTCCCAGTTCTGTGAAAAAGCCATCCATTACTTTGAGAGAGCAAGTATAGTACAGTAAGTAACAGTGTGACATCATGTTTACTGTAAACCAAGTCAGGTTGTGTGACATCATCTTTACTGTAAACCAAGTCAGGTTGTGTGACATCATGTTTACTGTAAACCAAGTCAGGTTGTGTGACATCATGTTTATTGTAAACCAAGTCAGGTTGTGTGACATCATGCTGACATCATTGTGTGACATCATGTTTACTGTAAACCAAGTCAGGTTGTGTGACATCATGTTTACTGTAAACCAAGTCAGGTTGTGTGACATCATGTTTACTGTAAACCAAGTCGGGCTATGTGACATTGTGGAACTCCTACTTGATGTCTGTAATATTCTAGCTTTCTTTGGATGTAGATGCTACTAATAGCCACATTTTGGATATTTTGTTTTCTACTAAGGAATGTATGACTACACACAGGGTATGGTATTATTATCAGTTTTCTATATAATATGCTATCTTTACAGTTATATTAATTTACTGTAAAGAAATTTAATGAAGAAATGCTGTAGAGAGAAATAAAACAATAGACAACCCATGTAGGATAGGGTAGTATCCTTGAAGTCTGATTCTGCTGTACCATCATGGTACTAGAGATATTTTTCCTTTATGCCTGCGTCCATTATTTATCATATCTGAATATTTTGGTTTACATGTAATCTGTGTCATGAAAGATTCTTGTCTGTTTCATCAAGATTATGTGGTTCTGACTTGTATTTACAGACCTGCCCAGGTGAAATGGCAGCTAATGATAGCTAGCTGTCATCGTAGAAGTGGAAATTATCAAAACGCCTTAGAAACTTACAAACATATACACAAACGGTTCCCTGAAAATGTAGAATGTAAGTACATCTTTATTTATCATGTAGATGCAAAGATATGTTATAAGACATGAAAGAGAGTGTTCAGAATGTCCTATTGAAAATATCATATTTTATACTTATTGCAAAGTAGGTGACTTATCAATGTACTGTAGTAGGTTACTTATCAATGTTTAAGATTTGACTTTTCTGTGTTAAACAATGTAAACTTGGTTGGACATTGCAGGTTTAAAATTCCTGGTTAGAATATGTTCTGATCTGGGTCTAAAGGAAGCACAAGAATACGCCACAAAGTTAAAGAAGGCAGAGAAGACCAAAGAGATGCGTGAACAGGTCTGTAAGGATGGCAGGTTATCAAGGTTTTCTATATCGTATATATAGAGACTACACAACTTGTAATCCTGGTATATGGTATTTCTTTCAATGGCGGAAAAGATGATTGTCTTATATATTGTTGTATGTTATGACTTGGTGTGATTTGTCAGCCAATCAAAACATATTGAAGTGTTACACTCTGTGTAGTATAGCATTTATGTTTATACAAAGATGGAATGATTAATTAATGCCTTGAGAAGTGACCCGCCTAATGTAGTAGAAAAGAACTTACGAACAAGGCAAAGTAAGAGAAAAATGCAATTATAATTTCACTTAACTATTTTGAATTAACTGTCACATAGAAAATTCTTTACTGGATCACGATATTTTAGCTAAAGTGATGATGGCAGAGTTTTCTATTTTGGATAGAAATTTTCTGTATCTAAGAAATGTTAGGGTGATTGGTATTATTACTGTTTCCCCAGAAAGTTTGTGTAAGCTGTTGGATCTAATGGCTTAGAAAGCAGACTTCAGTTTGGAGAATTACTCTACATGTACTTCATGGGACACATGACTGTAATGCTGTAAATAAATGATTTACCTTTGATTACAGAGGGCCAGTAGTGGAACCAGGAGAGGAAGTGGGCGGGGTCGTAGAGGAGAAGATACAGGTAGAAATCATATGTTATCAGTTTTATAAAGATATTGATTCACTTTTCTATTGGAATGAAGAAGGAACTAGAAGGTGCAGCTGTATGAATTGATATGCTAATATTACTGAGTACAAAGTTCCATTTAGACTATTTTTAGTATTTGCACATTCGGGCAGGTGATGATTTAATTTAACAAATTGGTTGTCTTCAAAAAATTAGAACTTTTTATATTTATATTTGTATGTTCTATTTATTGGATATAGTGAAAACAAATGAAAAGACTTTATTTATTCTGTAATGATGATGGAAAAACTCTCTGTCAATAAACAGATAAACTCCGGGGTCTAGAGAGTCTGTCAGGTTCACAAAATCTTGTCATATCTAGATATCTGATCATGTGATTTGTAAGGATAAACAGCCATCCACTGAGAGATAAATCTTTGGTAACTTTTCTAATGCTGTTTCTGTGCTAAACAGGAATGAAACGGTTCAGTTTGACACTCATGTTTTTAAGCTTTATCAATATGTTAGTCATTCAAACGCTTGAATTATAAGAGGTTAAAAGGTAGTTTCTTGGACAGGATGAATTTGACACAGAAACCTCCATACTGTTTACTGCTCAGTCATTTTAGGTTTTGTGAGTGCTATTTTTATTTTGATTAAATTATGGCATGGACTTCAATTCAACTTTACCAACTACATGTACCTGTAACTAAAATGTTCAACCTGCTCAGTTGGGGAAGTCTTAGACATAAATGACCTGCTTGACATCAGGTCTCACTTGCACCAAGCATTTGGGCTATAGTTGATGTTGAGCTGTGGTTTAGTGATGCAACTTGAGTTATAGAGTAAAAACTCTACTTAATAGTTTACTCTTTTTACATACCAATGATTGGAGGATGAAATCAAATTGACCCGTATACATACATTTGAACAAGCACTCTACTAGACAAGTCTATCATATCAATTTTATCATTCTTTCTATAGTTATATTCTGATTGAATATCTCTTTATGTATGTTGGTGTCGTATGTTCTGTGTACAGACGAGAGTAGTGGTGGAAGGAAAACCAGTGGACAGAGAAGAGGTGGGGGTAAAAGACGACCTAACCTGGATGATGTAGACGATGGAGCTTATCAGATGTCCAGTAAACAGGACATAGGTAAGTACTTATGATGACTGGAAAACATTAGTTAGTTTATACTCAGGCTAACTGTTATAGGTTATGGAGACTAGAAAACTCCTTGTTACAGGTTATGTAAACTAGAAAACTCCTTGTTACAGGTTATGTAGAATAGAAAACTCCTTGTTACAGGTTATGTAGACTAGAAAACTCCTTGTTATAGGTTATGTAAACTAGAAAACTCCTTGTTATGTAGAATAGAAAACTCCTAGTTATAGGTTATGTAGACTAGAAAAACTCCTTGTTACAGGTTATGTAGACTAGAAAACTCCTTGTTACAGGTTATGTAGACTAGAAAACTCCTTGTTACAGGTTATGTAGACTAGAAAACTCCTTGTTACAGGTTATGTAGACTAGAAAACTCCTTGTTACAGGTTATGTAGACTAGAAAACTCCTTGTTACAGGTTATGTAAACTAGAAAACTCCTTGTTACAGGTTATGTAAACTAGAAAACTCCTTGTTACAGGTTATGTAGACTAGAAAACTCCTTGTTACAGGTTATGTAGACTCTCCTTGTTACAGGTTATGTAGACTAGAAAAGGTTATGTAAACTCTCTTGTTACAGGTTATGTAGACTAGAAAACTCCTTGTTACAGGTTATGTAGACTAGAAAACTCCTTGTTACAGGTTATGTAGACTAGAAAACTCCTTGTTACAGGTTATGTAGACTAGAAAACTCCTTGTTACAGGTTATGTAGACTAGAAAACTCCTTGTTACAGGTTATGTAGACTAGAAAACTCCTTGTTACAGGTTATGTAGACTAGAAAACTCCTTGTTATAGGTTATGTAGACTAGAAAACTCCTTGTTACAGGTTATGTAGACTAGAAAACTCCTTGTTACAGGTTATGTAGACTAGAAAACTCCTTGTTACAGGTTATGTAGACTAGAAAACTCTTTGTACAGGTTATGTAGACTAGAAAACTCGTTGTTACAGGTTATGTAGACTAGAAAACTCCTTGTTACAGGTTATGTAGACTAGAAAACTCCTTGTTATAGGTTATGTAGACTAGAAAACTCCTTGTTACAGGCTATGGAGACTAGAAAACTCCTTGTACAGGTTATGTAGACTAGAAAACTCCTTGTTACAGGTTATGTAGACTACAAAACTCCTTGTTATAGGTTATGTAGACTAGAAAACTCCTTGTTACAGGTTATGTAGACTAGAAAACTCCTTGTTATAGGTTATGTAGACTAGAAAACTCCTTGTTACAGGTTATGTAGACTAGAAAACTCGTTGTTATAGGTTATGTAGACTAGAAAACTCCTTGTTACAGGTTATGTAGACTAGAAAACTCCTTGTTATAGGTTATGTAGACTAGAAAACTCCTTGTTATAGGTTATGTAGACTAGAAAACTCCTTGTTATAGGTTATGTAGAGTAGAAAACTCCTTGTTATAGGTTATGTAGAATAGAAAACCCCTTGTTATAGGTTATGTAGACTAGAAAACTCCTTGTTACAGGTTATGTAGACTAGAAAACTCCTTGTTACAGGTTATGTAGACTAGAAAACTCCTTGTTACAGGTTATGTAGACTAGAAAACTCCTTGTTATAGGTTATGTAGACTAGGTTATAGGTCAGTTAGTATATTTTTTAAGGCTTACTAGAAAACTCCTTGTTATAGGTTATGTAGACTAGGTTATAGGTTAGTTAATATATTTTCAGGCTTACTAGAAAACTCCTTGTTATAGGTTATGTAGACTAGGTTATAGGTCAGTTAGTATATTTTCAGGCTTACTAGAAAACTCCTTGTTATAGGTTATGTAGACTAGGTTATAGGTCAGTTAGTATATTTTCAGGCTTACTAGAAAACTCCTTGTTATAGGTTATGTAGACTAGAAAACGCCTTGTTATAGGTTATGTAGACTAGGTTATAGGTCAGTTAGTATATTTTCAGGCTTACTAGAAAATTCCTTGTTATAGGTTATGTAGACAAGGTTATAGGTTAGTTAATATATTTTCAGGCTTACTAGAAAACTCCTTGTTATAGGTTATGTAGACTAGGTTATAGGTCAGTTAGTATATTTTCAGGCTTACTAGAAAACTCCTTGTTATAGGTTATGTAGACTAGGTTATAGGTCAGTTAGTATATTTTCAGGCTTACTAGAAAACTCCTTGTTATAGGTTATGTAGACTAGGTTATAGGTCAGTTAGTATATTTTCAGGCTTACTAGAAAACTCCTTGTTATAGGTTATGTAGACTAGGTTATAGGTTAGTTAGTATATTTTCAGGCTTACTAGAAAACTCCTTTTGATTGAAATTTGAATTGAAAAGTAAACAATTAAAATGTCCTATGTTAATGCTTTATAAAAAGCTGGTTTGATAGATGTTAAAATTTCACTTGTGATTCACTGACATAAATCTTTTGAAATTTATTTGTTCCTTATTACTGAAGGAGAGGATATCAAAAATGGTAGGTATAGTGTTGGTACCTCGATTCTTCTTCTGTAGTCTTTTCCTGGTCCTTTATCCATTATTTATCTAACCTCAACACACTAATGGTTTCTTCAATTTTTAGGGAAAATTTGTGTATTATTGTCTTCATTATATCACTTTTATCAGTTTTAATTTTTTTTTTTATTATTTTATTTTTTTTTTTTTTTTTCCAATTTTGTTACAGTAATTATGTTCTTTTTCTGATTTTGTTTATGGCTTTGAATTTTTATTTAGATTTTGTATCCGTGTTGATGTGATAGATATATATATATACAGCAATCTGCAGAACTTGATCTCACTCTGTACATAATATACATTACTTTCTTTTTTGAAATGAGAAGGCTTATAAGCTTTTACCATCATTTTTCATTGTGTGTGGAAGCCTTGCTTATCTCCCCTGGCAGATGTTATGGGCCTTATGCTGGTTTTCTCCAGTAGATAAATTGTTGACTGGAGGTGAAGGGAATTTCAGTATGGAACTACTCCTTTACAGAATCAAATTCCTTATGATGCTAACCATGACAAACATTATTTCTGCTTGTGTATACTTGCTTTGTGTTGTGTAATACCCAAAAAACTTGAAAGTAACGTGTGACTTCCGTTATTTTTTAGTTGTAATCTCGCTTTGCTCACCAAACATGAGTTGTTATAATTTAAACAATGAAAGGCAGTTCTACATGACAAGATGTATTTTTGAAAGTAACTGTGAAATAGATAAGCCTGTTTATTGTATTCTTCACTTGAATTAATTCTAGTTGTGATCTTCTTATTTTTCAACATAATTTTCCCTGCAAAGAATTCATGGATTATTTTCAAATCTGACCTCTGTTTTAAGATTTTAGGGTATGTCATGTTGTTCACACAGATCAGTTTAACTATTTCACTCTAAATTTAGCAAGTTTTTAAGATTCTTATGTTTTCAATAGTCACCAAATACCAGTAGTGAGATATTGCCTTCAGGTCTTTGGATTGACGTAATGGAAACTGATATATTTGTTCGGACTATTGATTACTGAATTCACTCCCACTTAATCCCATATACTGTACGGTACTGTTAACTTTTTATGTTTGTTATCATGTGTAACAATCTCTCTCTAACTTAAAGTCACATCTTTTGTCTTTCTTTGTTACCCTGTCATTAACAAGTTAGTAAAACATCGATATTTCTGATACTTTTGGTTTTAGCTCCTAAGGTCTATAACATAAACCTTGTCCTGGGAACATTTTAGATTTTATATTCACGGTTGAGTGAAAGGTAGTTAGATGGGTGCTAAACTCCTTGCAACTTTTTTACCTGAGTATCTCGTTATCATTACAGTCTAACATCAGGGTACATTAACTAGGTGTTCATATTTACCTGAGTATCCCGTTTAGGTGTTTATATTTACCTGAGTATCTCGTTATCATTACAGACTAACATCAGGGTACATGAACTAGGTGTTTATATTTACCTGAGTATCCCGTTTAGGTGTTTATATTTACCTGAGTATCTCGTTATCATTACAGACTAACATCAGGGTACATGAACTAGGTGTTTATATTATTTAATAGTACTTATAATTCATATAAAGACAATTAAAATGATTAATTATTTTAACTCTAACTTCCACCAATACACCAGCAGACATTTGCTTTCAACATGGTCCCTTTGTCGTGATATCCAGTGTGATGAAGATCGAAATAAAACCTGTGATATCTAAACAGTTGATTAACATTTATTGCAGCACACTAGACAAAGTGTTTCAGAAAATAATCATATTATTATCTTTGTTTTTTTACAAAAATGCCCTTACTGATCAGTACCATTGTACTTTCCTGCCTTGCTAGTACGTTTTAAAACATTTCGTCATGATTTCAGGCAATATTGACTCTGATATTTTGAACTTGGATTTATATTCACGGGCATAATTTCGATATCTGTACAGGTTCAACAATATGTATTTATATTTGTTTGAGCTGACAGAAGGTTTGTTGTATATCTGTTGGTGTGTATGTATCATTGTGTTCCAATACATGTATGATACATTGAAAGTAAGAAAGGAGCTTTCCACTCAGTAAATGGGGATATATAGCAATTGCCATGTCTGCCTATGTAACCATTCATCATAGCTCAATACACAAAGCTTGTGTATATGACTTCCCACAACAGATTTAGTTTTTATTCCGCTGTAGTGTCTTTACACCCTATTAGATTTAGGTATAAAGATTTTTATGTGATGTACTTTGTCCACTCAGATGCATCCTACAGTGATCCTCTGGGGCCTCAAATGGAACGTCCTAAGACAGCTGCTGTCCGAGGAGGGAAAGCAGAGGAGGATATGTTTGATGAAGAACTTGGAGAAGACATGTTACCAGAGTAGAGGACAGCTTCACCAACGATGTCTGTGTTGATGTTGTCAAACAAAACATTCTAATTAATAACTTTATGGTAGACTCATTCCGTCCTGACTTGAATCTCTGGATTACTATTGACTTTTAAAATTGAGCAAACCTCAGTGATTTTACATGTGCGTTAGAAGAGTACATGACATTTTTTTGTTGTGTGCAGCAGAATGGATACATCTTATAAACAGTGTCAAATTGTTTTGATGTCATTACAGAAATGCCACTGATTAGTATGTAAGATATAGTTATTTATTTATTGAAAATTGATGAAACGCAAATTTGTCAACTGTGATACTATATTCATTAAATCATTGTTACATGGAAACATATTTGTTGTGTTTGACCTATCTTCTACATCAATTAATCTTCAAACAAACATACAGTCGACAGGCCAAGTCTTACTCTCTACAGAATATGTGGATTGGTTACATCTTGATATTATATACTGTATCTTCACCACCCATAGTGATTGGTTCATACTGATCTAGAAATGAAAAATGTTTGGAAGAGATAGCCGCCCCTAAATCTACATATTAGTGTTGGACTAGTAAAAATAATTGTAACGGGTCTAACACATACCTTCTGACTCAACATCAGGGGTGGTCTTATTACAGGACCCCAGGAGCCAGCACATACTTCTGATTCAAAATCAGGGGTGATCTTATGACAGAACCACAAGAGCCAACACAAACTTCTGACTCAACATCAGGGGTGGTCTTATTACAGGACCCGAGGAGCTAGCAGATACTTCTGATTCAAAATCAAGGGTGGTCTTATGACAGAACCACAAGAGCCAACACATAACTTCTGATTCAAAATCAGGGGTGGTCTTATTACAGGACCCCAGGAGCAAACACATACCTTCTGACTCAAAATCAGGGGTGGTCTTATTACAGAATCACAGGAGCCAACACATACTTCTGACTCAACATCAGGGGTGGTCTTATTACAGAACCACAGGAGCCAACACATACTTCTGACTCAACATCAGGGGTGGTCTTATTACAGAACCACAGGAGCCAACACATACTTCTGACTCAACATCAGGGGTGGTCTTATTACAGGACCCCAGTATAAGCACATTGACTGTACAGTATAAGAATGGTGTTAATTACTGGATCAATATAATTATACATATACAAGACAAGTTGTATTTCTGTGCCTTTTATATCATTGAGACTATAATTCTACTGAATTTTAAAATGTGCTGAAATTTTCATAACTTTCGCATACCTGATGGATTTTGAACAAGTTACAATAGTTAAACCACTCTTGTAATTCTTCCATTTTATGATTTTTTTATAAAAGCCCATCATATGATGATTGATGGGCTTTTCAAATTGTCCTATATCCATCAAATGTCTGTCCGTAAAAAGTTCATGATATTTCTTGATAAGAACTAGATGTATCTATCTCAAGTGTAGGTGCCCCTTCGTCGCTACAGCCGTGTTTACTATTGGGACTGATCAGAAAAAAAAAACGACTGACAGACTGCCATCTTAGATTTTGACAATGAAAGATTATCACTATTTCTTCAGAAGGACTGAGTGAATCTTTCTCAAATTACTCATGAAGATTCCTCGTGGTCTCTACTTGCGTCATGCTGATTTTGGGAATAATGAAAAAAAGAAAGGGAATCAACTCATGGAGAGTAGTTCTAGAGGAGCTAAAACACTGCTATCATAATTTGAATTTGATAATTAAATCCGAGAGCTTGGGTCCTAGTGAAGTTGTATTCATTGTACATTGAAGCACAGGTGTTCAAAACTGCCCTTAGAGGACTGTAAAACCTTAATTCATTCTTGTTGGTGATTCATAAATCATATAAAGAAACAAAAAGTATGGGATGTTATATATGTTAATTTATTGCTTAGCATTGATTACAGGTGCATGCGATGAAATACTACAATGCATTACAGCAAATAAAAAGTCTACAAACTTGGCCGCAGTCCTAGACAGATCAGTCAAAGCGTTTCTACACAAGTCTGGGTGTCAATAGGTAAAACAAGGACTCTCTTCCTCTGATTAACACTGTTTGGCCTCTAGCAAATTTATAATTACTTCTCAATTAAACAGACTTATCAGCACAGCACACAAATTACCTCCCTTTGATGCTCTTGCTGAGGTTTGTTATTACAGAACTTCAGGAGGAAATTATTTTTATATCCATGAAATGTACAATGACCAATATCAGTAACATCTGGGAAGGGAGAGAGTCATTCAGTGAGGAAACAGGAGGATATCTACAAATGATATATAGCCATCAACCTTTACAACCATAATAGTTACAACAACAGACAAGTGTCGGTTCACAACCTGGAATGAGTAAGGCACAACCAAGATTGATAGGAGGATATGTAACATGACACAGAAATTCATCAGAAATTTGTGCGTGAAATACTTCCAAGATAACACCGGCAGGGTTTAACTGGTATCGTGTTTTCCAAAAAAAAAAAAAAAAAACACAAAAATATCAACCAGAGTTACTTTGTAGCAAGATCATTTCTGAACATGAAGGAAAAATCTATCTCCATACTTTTTCAATATGTTCCAATGAAAGCTTCAAAATTTAAGTTTGAATTTATTCTAAAAACTTTCACTCATGTCACTGATTTTAAAACTGATAATAGAGATTCACAACTGAGAGAAACAATCACATAAAAATTGTTTTAATCCTCTGTACAACATGGATTCAGCTATTGATAAGTACATCAAAGCTAAACTGTACGCACCATTGAAATCTATAGTTGAAATGAATTATGGGAAAATTAATATCAACACTGTATGTTCAGAAAGCTAGCCAAAGTCTTTGGATTTACCTCAATAACACGTTTTTTTTAAAAAAAAGCATAAATAATGACATTTTCTTCAGAAAGACATTTCAAATATGTATATGCATTGGATTTTCTACGTACTGTGCTTAGAACTTCTGAAAACGTTTTGACAACCAAGAATGCTATGGAATGGTAAAATTGGAATGTAGCAACTATTCTGAGGTTCAGAATAAGTTATTTTTAAGTCTGAAGCTTATTACTCAACCGCTAATAATACACCAATAAGCAGAACTTTAATATACTCGAAAGTTCATCACTGAAGATCAAAATAAACATAGGTGTAGAAATAAGCCTTATGTTACCAGAAAGGTGACAGGAAGTGCAGGTATGACAGAAAATTACCCGACTCAAATTAAGTTACCTTGCATGTCAAGTTACCTGTGACTTACTTGTTTAGCAAATTCACCTGCGACTACTTAGCCTGTCCATACTAAAGTTATCTGCAAGTTTGTATGACCTACGGATGAGAAACTAAAAATCACTAACATCTTTCAATACCTCCAACCTTATCAAAATATAAAACTCTTTCTATGTACATAACATATGTATCTGTGCTATATACAAATGTCCATATATATATATATACCTGTGTTTCAGTGAGCTGAACACACATTACCTTTCACACCTCAGGACTATTATGGTAAACTACGTGCACCAATTATCCTACTCACACATGTACACACATTCTGTCCACACATGCATTTCCGTTTCCACATACGTGGGGTATAATTTGTTCCTCTTCTCGTCCTATTCAATATATCGTACCTAACATATCATTATGTACAACAGCCGTAGATATGTGCCAATCTTTGTAACAGTGATATTCTATTTGTTATTGATAACAATATTTGTACAATAGGGTACAAAAAGCTGCATAATAGTTATATAAAACTCTCAGTCCTCTGTACTGTCCATGTAGGTATGACCGTACACAGCTCTCCTCTCTACGTCTATATACACTGACAGAATCACCAAGTCTAATATCAAAATGTGTACTAAAGGATCACAGCCTGCCATATAATATCGGCTAATCCCAAATCATACTCCATAATCAAAATCATACTTTGTAACCAATAATAATAATAAATGAATTTATTTAATACTTAAAATTAAAAAAAAAAAAATTGCACAACAATTTTTACGTTTATAACCTCGGAGATGTTCACAGTCTCGTTAGCTCAAAGCAGTAACAAAATATTGAAAGCAACTACAATAATTTTTATCACTTTTGATCCAGTTTTGGTTGGAATTTTAATAATTACTAATATCATTACTAAGCCAAATTTCCATAATTAAAGTAACGAGTCCCTGAACACTTGGCCGCGTAAATCTATGATAATAAACTGGGTACCTTTCAGGTGAATGATTATAAGGGGATACATTCTGTCTCTAGTACATCAAAAGTTTGTGTACTATACTGTAAACAATACATACAGCATCCAATATGTCAAGTAATTTCAAAAACAATGTAATGCCCACAGATACCAATAGTGATCTCATAAACACTGTAGGCCAGCACATGTCTTCCCAAACTCGTAAGGAAACATCCTCCAACTTTTAACAAACATTCCTGTCTAAGTCTGAAAATCAGACTGCCCAGAGGAATAACTCTCTTACGTGTTGGATGAGGAATAAGTCAACACTTCACCCATGGAACATTCTGACTTTGTCCCTCACACAGGTCTGTACTTAACATCCCAGAGTCCCTCACACAGGTTGGTACTGAGGATCTCACTGTCCGTTATGTAGTTGAGATTCTATATTTCGGAGAGTTTTCGATGCTTTGGGTTTATATTTTGGAGTTTCTTCTCCAGCTTCTGCAGCGAAGAATTTCATTTTGTCTTTGAAGGACATTTTTTCTTGCCCTTTCTTAAAAGGTTGTCCGATACTGAAGTCCTTTTGAGCATTTATCCTACTCCGTGGGTCCCGATACACTTCCTGTGCTCCGATAACAGTTGGCGTGGTTTCTGTTGTTGTATATTTTTGATCTATGTGGTTTTGTTGTGGGGTAAATGCATTACTGTTATTGTTGTCTAGTGCTGAGGGGTTGATGTTGGGTGATGATGGCGAGTTTTGGTCCGATACAGACGACCGGTATGATGACACTGAGTTACCCCGGCCTTGGTCTTCGTTATAAGTGTTTATCTGCGTCTCCAACTGAGTGTTAAATTTCACCGACTTTTTAAAGGATGGTTCTGGAGGAGCTCGTCCAGCAGTGGAATTATTTTTGTATCCATTATAACTGTTCACCATACCAGGGTTTGATCTATTTGCAGCATCATAACTAGTGGGGCCACCATTTGATCTTGTTGCAACCTCGTATGAGGAGCCACGGGTGGGAGGGGGAGGTACATTGATGGTGTACCTGTCTGGAGGAGAGTACTGTGAAGGGAGATTAGCGTAAGGCTGATACTGCTGTTGTGTTTGTACAGTCAACACCTCCAGACGTTTACGTTCATCCCCTACAGTAATTTCGCGGTTCGCTTCTCTACGTTCCCGCTCACGTTGTTCTTGTTGTTGTCGTTTGTACTCTTCTTCACGCCGTCTTGCCTCGGCACGCAGGACCTTCTCCTCAGCATCACGAGCCTCCTGAGCCTTTCTCTTCTGTTCACGCTCCTGGAAAACAAGAATTCTCACATAAGATGTCTTAAATATTAGAGGCAACAACATTTTCTGGACACTTATTAAAAGGAACTGTATTACAGCTTAGATAATAGTATGACTGAATTCCATTACAATGAAAGTTTTTTTCGTAAATAAAACAAGATAGAGCTTTTCTTTGTTTGCTTCCATTAATATCCCCTGACTATCAGTTATACATCACATACAGGAACACAGTTTAGTCATCACTTACAATTTCCTTTCGTCGCTGAATTTCTTCCATCTTCCTCGCCCGAACTTTCTCCTCTTCAGCTACCATGATGCGTTTTTGTTCCTCATAGTCTTGTCGTTGTTTCTCTCTCAGCTCCTAAATCATTAAAGATTTTCATTTTTAAAATATATATTTATATATATCCAGTGAAATCTGCAGTACAACTGACACGTATCACAGTCTGTAAATTACGAAAATCAAACACCAAAAGTTGACAGCATGGTACAAACAATGGCTATCTAACAAGTCATCCAATCAATTGTTGTATTAAATATTAACTGCTATATCAGGCTGGATTGTACATATCTGGTGAGGTCAGTTAATATGTAAAAGATAACAAATTAACCTTCTGTTTACGTAGATTTTCCTCCTGTTCTCGTTGTCTTTTCTCTTGACGCTGTCGAATCCTTTCTTGTCGTTCTTCTTTCTCCCTTTCGAAAATTTCCAGCTTTCCCTCCAAACTACAACCAGAAAACACCTTATCACCTACCCACACAATGAAATATTGATATCTTTAAAAAAAAATCTACTTAAGTTATCCAGTTTCTATCAAGTTAACAGAGTCAAGAATCTATTCTAATCCTAAACACAGTTACAAAAAAATCAAAACTGTCTCACTAAATTTTTTAATTTTTTTTCACCAAATGCATGACCATGCGAGAAATTGAGATGCAGCGTTTAGGACTTCTGGGAGAAAGTGTCAGGATGGGATGAAACAGTGCCAATGCTGATGAAGCTAGTGAATGAAAGCAGTGATATATCATCATACAATGTGCTGTAACTTTTATTTTGTGCATTGATATATCTTACTCCAAACATAACCAACACGTGCCATTTAGTCTGGGAGATTATCTACAGCAATACCATGGGGACAATGTTCATAGTATTTCATTTGCAAGGGTTCTCAACATCATTAAAGGTAATAATAATTTGTATTAACATTCAATCTGGTAGCAAAACTTACCTTTCCTCAATCCTGTTTAAAACCAAATTAGTCCTTTATTTTTAATGTATTGTTTGCATATAAAATTCACATCACAAATATGGTTGTCTTTTGAATTAACATGTTTTTTCTTCATTCTCTTGATATGATATTTTTAAGTTTGATGTCATTTGGAGATTTGTTTTGGTGATTATAACTGTGATTAAACATCCGAGAAATACTTACATTGCCTTACGTTCCTTTTCTTTGTCCATCTCCTCAAACATACGTTTGCGATTGTAATCCTCCATGTGTTTCTGGGCTTTGATAATGTCCTCCTTCAAGGTATTGATCATAAACTCACGTCCCTGTAGAAATACATGAGTTTGTACATAATAGTTTGTTTATTGAGAGTAAGAGAAAAACCTCACATACGTAGTTCAGAATATGAAAACTTTATCAAATATCAGATAAAGTTACTGTAAACAAACTTGTCTGGGCACCCTCAAATTTAATCATAATATTGATTTTAAACAAATAATTGCAATGATGAATTTGCATATTGACTACACTGTCAACTTACAGAAACTGCAATTAACTAAATCAGATTTTAGGGCTGAACGTGCTAAAATAAGGATACCACCAAAATATGTATGTTTACAGTATTGGTGCTAATTTGTAGAGATGACTTACCGCTTGCGTGTTGTTTGAAATGTCATGGTCAGAGTCATCTTCATCCTCTCCACGTCCCTCTACCTCCTGAACACGGCGCTGAAACTCCTGTTCCAGTCGTAGCTTTCTCAGCCTGTCCTGTTCCTGGGGGGATAGATATGGCCTTGATTCCAATTCTGAAATTTCAACCTCCCTTGCCTTTTTCATGTCTAGTTGTTGTTCCTTCTCAATTCTCTCCTTCTCATCACGCTCCCAAGCAGAACTCATAGGCTTTCCCTCTTTGTTACGTTCCGCCATCTCTGCAACAAGTCGGTTTTTGCTTTGAGATGTGAACTGCTGTGGAGCAGCCATATTGCGTGGCATTGTTGTGTTTTTCATAGGTGGCTGGGACATGTAGCTCTGTGGAGCCATACTGCTAGGGGGTAATGAAGCGCTTTTGTTGTCATATGGCTCATAAACATTCTGGCCTGGTGAATGCTGAGATGGAGATTCAAAGGAGCGATTTGGTGAGCGCCCCTCATAACTAATATTCTGGTAGTCATGGTTTGGCTGGTAGTGCTGAGGATGAATGTGTTGTGGTTTAGCTGGCGGCAACTGTTGAGGAGGAGGATGTCGCTGTGGTTCTGAGTAGGCCATCATGGAGTGATCTTGACGTGGGTCTTGAAAATGATGCTGGGAGTAATTTGATTGTTGATGAGGTGCGTTGTATGACTGGTAACTATTGGGAGGCATGCCGAAGCGGGGATCCCCTTGATTTGCATAGGGAGGATCCATATCATCACGCATGTGAGGGTCCGTCCTGTAGTCCTGGGAAGGAGGAGGCGGTGGCAAGGGAGGTAAATCATCATCCATATCCATACCTGCAGGAGGGGGAGGAAGCTCGGGAGGAATGTCTACTGGAGCAGGGGGTAATTCTGGGCTCTGGTGAGGGTTGTACATCTCTCTATTCTGGGGAAATTTCTGGTTCCTCTGAAGACTGGCATTACGAGGATCATTGTAACCTGGAGAATGTACCACATGAGGCTGCCCTGCCATATAGCTGGACTGGTTCATAGGTTTTGGTGACGCCTGGCCTTGCTGTGTCCTGGGGTCAAAGAAGTGGGGCTGAGACTGTCGATTGTCTGCTTCCACACGAGGAATGTCAACAGGCATCACCCGGGAGGCCGGTTTGGTGGCCACCATGGGTTTAGGTGCAGTTTGCGGTGCATGATCTAAATGAGGCTTTCTCATCTGATGGAAAGCTGGCTGTGGCTCCGTTTGTCTTGGCACTGTATTTTCATAAAAGTTAGGTTGGCGTGCCTCATTATTAGCACTCATTTTTGGAATGTCACCAGAATTTACATAGCCAGGACTGGAGTGGGGTGGAGAACGTGATGTGTTTACATAATTAGGGTCACGACCTTCGAAACTCCTCTCATGTGGTGAAGGTTGTGAATGGTGGTCATCCATGTTGTATTTTTGCTGCCATTCATGAATCTTATTAGCATTGATCTCCATTGATCTTGGTCGTTCCTCTCGCATGTCAACTCGGTCAGGTGGATGGCCAAAATACTCGGAGCGCGGCCTTTCATCTCTGAAGCTTGACTGTGAATTTCTTGATGAAGGAGGACCCCTACCCCCTGCCAAACCCATGTTTGGAGGTAAAGACTGGGCTGCTTCTGGGTACCCGCGGTCCATTCTCCCTGGGTCTGGAACATTCCTGAGCCTAGGATCCAGACCCTGCTGGTTCTCGTAGTCATGTGCCCTGGGATCACCGCGCCTGTCCATACTGTGGTTGTAATAATCGTGCTGTAGGGCACCCACAGATGCAGCTGGTCGCATTTGCTGAGGAGGCATCTGCTGTTGTTCACGACTGTCAAATGAATTGTCCATTCGAAGGTTAGGGATGGACTTGGACATTAGTCCAGGGTCTCTCAAGTCACGGGGATGCATGCCCCGTTCCTGTGGATTTGGGGGCTGGTTTTGAGACAACGAAGGGTCCCGCAGGTTTCCTGTTGATGTTGCTTTCATTCGATCAGACCCCATTCCATCACCTGGCAAAACAAAGAAAAGACTTTACAAAAATACACAAAAATAAAGATACATTAACATTTAGAAACAAATATCTTCAGAATTATGTTGATTTACTAAGACATCAAACTGATCCTATTTGTTATATCAACATTGTCTAGGGGACCTAGAACACCAGGGGTTACTGTTAATCGGTCAATGAGCCTTCAATCCCAAACAAAGCTCAAATTCAGTATAAAGTAAGAGAATAATTTCATTATCTGACAACATTTTAATAATCAATTTCAGTCCATACTAAAAACATTTACCTGTTACATTTATTATTGCAGCTAAGTTATGTTGACTGGCAGATTGTTACAACATGTCTTACAGACAAAAGAGAAATGACAGGACCAAGCTACAATGTATCTAATTCTAACATTAATTCTAATTAATCCAAAATATCTACAATTACCAGAGATTGACTATAGGCTGATTATGTCCTGTGAATCAGTCTCTATCCCGTTTTTGTTTTTTGAAAGAAAATAAAATATTTTTTTGTGTTGAAAGCTGGTAAATTTAACAAATACAAAACACTTTTAACAGCTAAATGCTAAAAATGCCATTCATATGATTTCTAATTCAATAACAAGCAGCATTACAATCATTCTCGGTTTACTTACGATACTGCTGCGCAGAGGTGATGTGCTTGCTGCGCGGATTCCTCGTAATAAAATTGCCCCCAGGTCGACCCCTTAGTGAGGCATTAGAACTACTGACCGACCCATTTAAGGTATGACTAGAGGTCAGTACCCCAGACTGACCTCTACTGTTGGAGTCGGAGTAATGTCTGGGTTTATCATTTGTGTACTGGTTATGGTAATGAGATGGTGGTGTTGCCATTGAGTGACGAGAGTGGCTTCCCTTTTCATAACCATGACGACTAGGATCACTACCATACCCAAGTGAAGAACTGCGAGAAGTGTTCTGGTCATACGGTGGCCCACTAAACACAGCACTGCCATAACCAAGTGATGATGAAATGACAGAACTTGAACCATTGTCAAGGGAAGGAATGGAAGAAGAGTTCATTATCATACTGGAATTCTTAAATCGATTGTACTCATCATTTTTAACTTGGTTGTTGTTTGGGTCACGAATCAGGCCAGATAGAGAACCTACACTTCTCGGACGTGGAGGAGGAGCATGACGGTTCTGCCTTTTGTTTACATAATTGTTGTTTCTGACATTAGCGTTATGACCACCTACAGGACGATCATGTCCAGCTGAGCGTCCCCTATGAGACAACATTTGAGCAGACTTGCTCCGCAGTAAATCCTGAGACTGCTGTTGGTCATTGTTAGCACTGTGTTTGTTTTGATGGCGATCCAGTACAAAGTTCTCAAGCTTCCTTCTCTCTGACCTGCTGAGATCAGTGAGGTCCCCAATAGATTTACTACGAATGTGTTTCCTAACACCACTCGGGCAGATCCCCTGACTTGTGTACTTCTTTAACTCCTTCTGTACAATCCTTAGATCTTTTTTCTTTTCTTCCATCTCATCATCAGCATAACCATTTGTATAATAATCGTCAGGCTCTACACCATTTATATAAGGGTTAGGTTGTCCACTGTTTACAATATTACTTTGTTGTAATCTCTGACCGTTACTTGAATGAACTTTTCCTGCTCTCACATATTCATCCCAAAGTGACCTCTGACTTGGGGTTGTTCTTCGGTCTAAAGATAAAACCTTTTTATTCTGAATATTAGCATTTTCTTTCAATTCCTCCAATTTTTTTTCTGATGCTTTTGCCTTCACTTCACGCAGATCAGCTTCTAAAATAGATCTCCAGAGGGCACTCCTTCTTCCATAAATATTTTCCATATCTTTGTGAGATACTCCCTTCCTGTATTCTGTTATGAATTTAAATCAAATCTTAAATTCCAATGTACGAGTATATGCTACCTAACATAAGCCAGTACTAAGTATTCTGCAGGATAGCCTTCACATGATTAATGACTGCGATCAGATTTATTGATTAGCTCTCGTGCATGTAAACATCACTTTTTCTTAATTTTATCAAATCAAATTAATCACAAAATGCATATCTGAATGAGAGTTTGCGACTTGTCAATTTCATAAAAAGGCTCCCTGCAAATATACTTTTCCTAAACCTGTTCCACCCTCCTCCCCTTCCCCCCAACCGGCCATCCCCCATTCCCTTTTTCACCTCCATCCCCACCCGCAGGCTAGGGTCCCTAGATTAATACGTACTGTTCAGTGACGGTGAAGAACGACTGTGAGAGGTGTTCATCACCTGGCGCTGGTCGCGGTGCCCGGGATGGTGGCGTCCACGATCCATATCTCCACTACCGTTGTAGGGGGGCGGACCTTCCTCTTGTGGTCTTGAAGACTTTTTCGGGGAGGCAGCTGGAGATACAAGTGTACAACAACGTTGCTAAGTTTCTCTACAAATTTGAACTAAATGTAAGAGAAGACATGAACTATATCAGAGAGTACACAAACATGATAATCTAAGTGTAAGAAAATCCCTACACAAACACTTTCATTGAATATAGTTTCTATCGTCCAAAACTCATATTCAGCCCTGAAGAACAGGCCAGATTATTCCCATATCTGTTCTCTTGCCTCCACTACTTGTATTTGGTCCAGAATGAAACACCAGTTAATTCTCATATCAATGATGTATAGATGAACTTGTCAGTATGTAGCCCTAACACACAGCCTCAGGAGACCACATATCAATTCCTACATCAGACAGCACCATGTCATCAATATCTAGCTATACAGATGAACACAGGTAACAGGTGCCCTTGGTATAAGCAGGAATATTGGTAAACTGAGTAAATCAAAACCCAAGCACATTTCAAATTTATTTTCCTTTTTTTTTAAGCCCCCAGATCACATGATCTGGACATATTGCTTTTGGGCTATCTTTTTGCCTGTTGTCAATTTTAACCTTGACCCTAACTAAGCACCATAAAAGGTATGGCTTTCATATTTGCCATGCATGTTCTTTGTAAAAAGACCTCTCTGGTGGTACCAAAAATTTTGACCATGTCACCTTTGACCTACATTTGAAAAATTTTAATGTTGGCCATAACTAGTTTATCACAAGAGGTATGTCTTTCATATCTGACATGTGTGCTCCTTGTGACAAGACTTACCTCTCTGCATTACAGGCGAGGGCTGACTGAGCAGGTATCTGACATGTGTGCTCCTTGTGACAAGACTTACCTCTCTGCATTACAGGCGAGGGCTGACTGAGCAGGTATCTGACATGTGTGCTCCTTGTGACAAGACTTGCCTCTCTGCATTACAGGCGAGGGCTGACTGAGCAGGTATCTGACATGTGTGCTCCTTGTGACAAGACTTACCTCTCTGCATTACAGGCGAGGGCTGACTGAGCAGGTATCTGACATGTGTGCTCCTTGTGACAAGACTTACCTCTCTGCATTACAGGCGAGGGCTGACTGAGCAGGTATCTGACATGTGTGCTCCTTGTGACAAGACTTACCTCTCTGCATTACAGGCGAGGGCTGACTGAGCAGGTATCTGACATGTGTGCTCCTTGTGACAAGACTTACCTCTCTGCATTACAGGCGAGGAATGACTGAGCAGGTATCTGACATGTGTGCTCCTTGTGACAAGACTTACCTCTCTGCATTACAGGCGAGGGCTGACTGAGCAGGTATCTGACATGTGTGCTCCTTGTGACAAGACTTACCTCTCTGCATTACAGGCGAGGAATGACTGAGCAGGTATCTGACATGTGTGCTCCTTGTGACAAGACTTACCTCTCTGCATTACAGGCGAGGGCTGACTGAGCAGGTTAGCTAATCCATGGTAGAAAGCTCCTTGTTTAGCAACTTTGAGGGATACAGTCTGACCAGTCCTAGTCATCAACTCTGCAGCTCTGAGCAAAAACAGAAGGTTTTTTCAGCTAATTTAAGTCCATTAGTACAGACAATTGCAGACAAATTGTAATTTCACCCAATGGAATACATGAGCTGGTCATAAAAATTTGTCCACAAACACCAATACATGTTTGATGAACATCAAGGTGTACATGCAGGTAGAGGAGGAGATGCACTAATGACTCGTCAGGGACGTCAAACATTACCTTTCTATGTGTATGGGACATAGTTAAGGGGTGTGTCATTTCCTACATATTGCATCACAGTAGCCATTGAAAACATATCATGCAGTGGCGTACATGAGATTATGTCTCGACCACTTGATGTCCCAAATAAATTTAACACCTGAATTTATTATCTACCTATAAATCACTTTACATTGATGTCCTGGACAGATTTTAACATTCAATATTCCTCCTATAGAGCAGCTAATGTAAACCTTAATCCGATCAAAACATCCTAAACATTGGATGCTTTTTATATTGCCATTATTCAACAATTCTACACTATGGTAAACATTCTTCATTTTTGAACACATAATTTAAACCTAAACAAGACATTGAAAAAAATGTTTTCATTTCAGTCCTATTTTCCCCTGTAAACTACAACAGTATTTTAATTCAATATTGTACATTACCAGGAGTTAATTTTTGAAAAACTTACTTTTCTTGTGTAAGCCCAATCAGGCTCTTGCCATCTACTTCCAGCAGCTGATCACCAGCCTGTAGACGTTTATCCTGGAAACAAGAGGAGCAAAAGTTACAAAACAAGGGCTATAAATCTTGTCCTTGTAACAAAGGGCAAAATGTACAAAACAAGGGCTATAACTCTTGTCCTTGTCACAAAGGGACAAAATGTACAAAACAAGGGCTATAACTCTTGTCCTTGTAACAAAGGGACAAAATGTACAAAACAAGGGCTATAACTCTTGTCCTTGTCACAAAGGGACAAAATGTACAAAACAAGGGCTATAACTCTTGTCCTTGTCACAAAGGGACAAAATGTACAAAACAAGGGCTATAACTCTTGTCCTTGTAACAAAGGGACAAAATGTACAAAACAAGGGCTATAACTCTTGTCCTTGTCACAAAGGGACAAAATGTACAAAACAAGGGCTATAACTCTTGTCCTTGTCACAAAGGGACAAAATGTACAAAACAAGGGCTATAACTCTTGTCCTTGTAACAAAGGGACAAAATATACAAAACAAGGGCTATAACTCTTGTCCTTGTCACAAAGGGACAAAATGTACAAAACAAGGGCTATAACTCTTGTCCTTGTAACAAAGGGACAAAATGTACAAAACAAGGGCTATAACTTTTGTCCTTGTAACAAAGGGACAAAATGTACAAAACAAGGGCTATAACTCTTGTCCTTGTAACAAAGGGACAAAATGTACAAAACAAGGGATGTAACTCTTGTCCTGGTTACACAGGAGCAAAAGAAACAAAGCAAGGGTTATAACTCTGCAATGATATTATCTATCTGCAATATTTATAAAAGAAATGATGCTTTATCAAGTGAATGACAAGGCTAATACAGATATAAAAATACCAGTCATGCATATTAACTTGTGTCTCTGCTGGATGTTGGATTATAAATAAATAACATAAAACAAGATGTGGACAGCAGTTTTGTACAGGTACTACCTTTATCTAGCAGTAAAGCTTTAGTTTCTATTTCACTTTATACTACAATAACTTTTTTATTGTTATTACATATTTTAATAACATCTTTAAAATTTCTGGAAAACTAGATTCTAAATTAATCACTTAATTGCTGTTTTATTTACCAATATCAGGAACATTTCTGTTGTTAACATAAGGTAAAACTATGGTTAAACTAGGGTTAATATTATGCCTGAGAAATTACCATAAAGTAGCATTGCTACAATGAAACCAAACAGTAAGTAATGTCAGTGACATATCTGTCCGTCAGTCAAGCTATCTCATCAGGTGAGTTCACGGAGTATTGTTCTAGATAGGCCAACAATTATAAAAGGATGAAATGTCAAAAGTAAGGACTCGGAGGTCAACTGGAACCACCATAAATTGGTTGAGATTTTCCCAAGTCTCTGTCAAAAGGCAGGAGGAATCTCAGGTGTGTTTGATTACAATAATTGCTGAGGTGATTCTGTGACCAGACGTAAGGAAGAACCCCACACATAGCTTAACTTGTTACAGCACTTAGCACCCAGTGATCCAGAAAATGTCTCCGTGAAATCTCAATAACATGGGTATTAGAGGCTGTTTATTGTACAGTGTGGTACTACCAGGTCCTGTCGTGGGAACACATGTCTCACACCTTCCTTGACTTACATACCTATCTGCCATGTGATAACAATGTTGTTTTTCACTGTTGATGTTACTGTAACTGTTGTGTAAGTACATAACAGTACCTTACTTCTAACATCAGATTTGAAAGTGAGGGTTTTATTGACTTAAATGCATCAACCAACATAACAGTACATTACTGCTAACATCAGACTGGAAAGTGAGGGTCTCCTCGACTTGATCAACCATGTCCTTTTATGGAGGACACTCATTGATACCAGTCCTTAGTGTTTATATTGATCATGTTTTTATGTACATATTTATATTGGTATTTTATAATAATTTGATGATTACAACATTTACAAAGAGACATTCCTGAGTGATAATACAAGTGCTGTCAAAGAAATGATTGGTGTCTGACATAACTCAGATGCAAACAGTTAAACACTAATTTGTTCTGCAGGTCTGTACATCTGGTAATATCACAGAAGAGCCAGGCAGGAGTTATCTACCCTGTCATCAGTTTGTGTGTGATTATGCTGGCTAGACATGTCATTACTCTTCCCTTATCTGGTCATCTCAACCACCTGACCGTGACTTGATAAATAAAACCTTATTACTGTAACGCCTGGTCAAGCGACCAGGTGACCAGTACACAGTTGTTTGTTCAACACCAGATTGTTGTCTGCCTTTATCATTTTCACAGATTTAGTATTCAAATCATTACAGAAAATCTTCTGGGATTGTAAATACTTGCTATTATGGCACCACTATGGTGTGAAACTAGAGACCTCTGTATAAACACTGATTGGCATGTGTCAATATATACAGGATCTGTTAAGGTAAACTTGGCTAAAAAAAATACAGGATGATGACAGATTTGTGAATAAAACAGAAATTTTGGAACACCATTCATGCATAATGAATGATAAGTTCTGGGTGAAACACTTAATGAGAAAATGATGAGTGAGGTGGTAACATCTAAGTTAGAAATCTGTTGGTTATCCTCCCAGTAAATGTGGATAGGTCTACATGAATACTTACAAGAGCAGCAGCACCGCCTTGTACTACTGATTTGATATAGATCCCTCTTTCCTTTTGTCCCTCACCCTGCAATGTAATTTCAAAATTTACATACTATACAATAAAAATTTGAATAAGTTTTTAAAGTGAAAAGTAGAAAACTTAAGCAAAAACAGATAGCTTTTGACATTTAACAAATACACACAATAACAAAACATGCACCACATACAACACAATATACCCAAACATCCCCCCCTCCAAGACATATGACAGGTGTTCTATCAGGGTAAAATCCTACCTGACATCTGACACGTTCTAATCCTCCCCACAGATTATCAGACTACTGATAGTTTTATCATATAATGGGTAAGTTTTTTCTTAAAGACACAATGATAAAAATTTCATGGACTTAAAAAAACAAAGAAAATTGCATTGATTATCGAAACATATGGGTGGAGTAGTGAAACTGGATACACCAGAACACAGAGAACTAAGGTATTGTGATACAGACTTTTTATCTAGAGAGATACTGGGGGTGGGGAGTCTGTATCTCGCACCAGATGAAGGGGAGTGGCAATATCTAACTGTAACACATTGCTTCTGTCCAGGTGTATGTCCTCAGATTTCTGTGTAGTTGGGGCACAGATCCCCGCCTTAATGCTACTGAAATGTATTGTTCATATGCAAAATATCTTCATTTAATTGTAAAAATGATTTCAGGTTTAATTGGGGTGTATTTTGTGTCTACAAGATAGCAGTTTTCCCCTCAGAGAATGATAATAATCCATTTTATATGTAATAGCTAGTTTCTTACATCTTAATATTTTTACAAATATTGATTTAATTTTCATTCTTCTCCTTCACACTTTCAAAAGTTTTGAAGGAAATGAAAGCAAAAGAATGTGATCATGCTAGATCTAATTGAAATACATCTATCAAATTTTTCAAATGGGATATCGTCAAATAAAATTTTCTTTAAAATTTTCTTTTTTTAGTCCACAGTATGTGAAAATGTTCAGAGTATTTATAAACATAATGACTGTTCTTTAGTAATTTTGTTTGGGTGTATGATTACTGGTGATAAAACGCCAAGTAAGGGTTCCCTCATGTGTGGAATTAGTATAGAATAGCACGCTTGACTGAGTTCTGAAACAGGGCCAGGATGAGTACAAGGTTATACCGAGTCTACACCTAAGGTTCTTGTATGTTAAGAGATATACATTTATATATAAATATAAAGGTCATTGACCATTTCACATCCTGGAAAATAGCCAGAAAGATGTCTTTAACGCCACACTAAACCAAAAGTCACTATCTCCATACACCAACTATTGTACAACTCGCATTTACAGGTGTAGAGATGCTGTTTACAGGTGTGGAGATGCTGTTTACAGGTGTGATGACTGCTATGTCCCCAGTCTTTCATTGGTGATCTTGGTTATCGTTGTACATATTACATGCCCTGATTAACACAATTCACACTAGACAGCTAATTCAGATCTTTACAAATAGAAATATGAAATGTAACCTCATGTCAACAAATTCCTGTCTTATTGCTTCCTATTGTCCAGAATCTCCCACTAATACACATCTGTCTCATGTAGCCCAGAATCTCCCACTAATACACATCTGTCTCATGTAGCCCAGAATCTCTCCCTACTACACTGCTGTCTCATGTAGCCCAGAATCTCTCCCTACTACACAGCTGTCTCATGTAGCCCAGAATCTCCCACTAATACACTGCTGTCTCAAGTAACCCAGAATCTCCCACTAATACACACCTGTCTCATGTAGCCCAGAATCTCTCCCTACTACACAGCTGTCTCATGTAGCCCAGAATCTCTCCCTAATACACAGCTGTCTCATGTAGCCCAGAATCTCCCACTAATACACTGCTGTCTCATGTAGCCCAGAATCTCTCCCTACTACACAGCTGTCTCATGTAGCCCAGAATCTCTCCCTAATACACAGCTGTCTCATGTAGCCCAGAATCTCCCACTAATACACTGCTGTCTCATGTAGCCCAGAATCTCTCCCTACTACACAGCTGTCTCATGTAGCCCGGAATCTCTCCCTAATACACAGCTGTCTCATGTAGCCCAGAATTTCCCACTAATACACATCTGTCTCATGTAGCCCAGAATCTCCCACTAATACACTGCTGTCTCATGTAGCCCAGAATCTCTCCCTAATACACAGCTGTCTCATGTAGTCCAGAATTTCCCACTAATACACTGCTGTCTCATGTAGCCCAGAATCTCTCCCTACTACACAGCTGTCTCATGTAACCCAGAATCTCTCCCTACTACACAGCTGTCTCATGTAACCCAGAATCTCCCACTAATACACATCTGTCTCATGTAGCCCAGAATCTCTCCCTACTACACAGCTGTCTCATGTAGCCCAGAATCTCTCCCTACTACACAGCTGTCTCATGTAGTCCAGAATTTCCCACTAATACACTGCTGTCTCATGTAGCCCAGAATCTCCCACTAATACACTGCTGTCTCATGTAGCCCAGAATCTCTCCCTACTACACTGCTGTCTCATGTAACCCAGAATCTCTCCCTACTACACAGCTGTCTCATGTAACCCAGAATCTCTCCCTACTACACAGCTGTCTCATGTAACCCAGAATCTCCCACTACTACACTGCTGTCTCATGTAACCCAGAATCTCTCCCTACTACACAGCTGTCTCATGTAACCCAGAATCTCCCACTAATACACATCTGTCACATGTAACCCAGAATCTCTCCCTACTACACAGCTGTCTCATGTAACCCAGAATCTCCCACTAATACACATCTGTCTCATGTAGCCCAGAATCTCTCCCTACTACAAAGCTGTCTCATGTAGCCCAGAATCTCCCACTAATACACATCTGTCTCATGTAGCCCAGAATCTCTCCCTACTACAAAGCTGTCTCATGTAGCCCAGAATCTCTCCCTAATACACATCTGTCTCATGTAGCCCAGAATCTCTCCCTACTACACAGCTGTCTCATGTAACCCAGAATCTCCCACTAATACACATCTGTCTCATGTAGCCCAGAATCTCTCCCTACTACACAGCTGTCTCATGTAGCCCAGAATCTCTCCCTACTACAAAGCTGTCTCATGTAGCCCAGAATCTCTCCCTAATATACAGCTGTCTCATGTAGCCCAGAATTTCCCACTAATACACAGCTGTCTCATGTAGCCCAGAATTTCCCACTAATACACTGTCGTCACATGTAACCCAAAATCTCCCACTAATACAGATCTGTCTCATGTAGCCCAGAATCTCTCCCTACTACACAGCTGTCTCATGTAGCCCAGAATCTCTCCCTACTACAAAGCTGTCTCATGTAGCCCAGAATCTCTCCCTAATACACAGCTGTCTCATGTAGCCCAGAATTTCCCACTAATACACAGCTGTCTCATGTAGCCCAGAATCTCCCACTAATACACTGCTGTCACATGCAACCCAGTATCTCCCACTAATACACATCTGTCTCATGTAGCCCAGAATCTCCCACTACTACACAGCTGTCTCCTGTAGCCCATAATCTCCCATAACCATCAACTTGTCTCCTGTACCCCAGAATCTCCCATAACCACCAACTTGTCTCCTGTAGCCCAGGGTTTCTGACTATCACCCAACCTGACTATCTAGACCATAGATTTTTTTTTATTTCTACACAATAACACACAACACAAAACATTTATTAGATCAGAATAAAACATTACATACAAGACATAAGCTGAAATTTCATCACTGTATTCCAACAAACGATGAAGATTCAATATTCATTACATAACGTGGTGATAAAACTGATTTGATCTTTGTTGATTTTATCAAACATCTCTTTATATACATATTCACTTATATCAGTCATATAAAAATTAAATTCTGGATGAGACTGGATCAGATTTCAACAAAGTAGGTGTTACTTCATTTTCAATTTACCTAAATGTTGAATAACAACATTAATAAATAGAAAAGGTAAAAAAATCTTACATTTAAGAGCAATGTAAAAGCTAATGTACATGATTTAGACAAAACTATTTCTTTCTATGGTTTGTGTAGAAGCTTATATTGACAGATTTCAAAACCAGTAACACATGTTACAGAAGTGAGAAAAAATTATTTAGAATTTCATCAGCTGCCTCAGACTTATGTGTCTGGCACAGGCAGGTGAAAACTTACCTGTAATATTATGGCTGAACTCTATTCCAACTAGTGATCATCATGCTGTCTGTAATTAACTTGTCTCATTAACATAACAATATACATTAAGATTGCCAAATGAATGAAATCATTCCTGCACTTTCCCTTGGATCCCAGACCTTAGTTCCAACAGTTCCCATAAAGTTCCCATAAAGTTCCCATACAGTTCCATAAAGTTCCCATAAAGTTCCCATTTTGTTTTGGTATTTGTATTTCCCATAAATCCCCGATGTATTTCTAAAACCTATACTTCCCAAATTCAATAAATATTTCTACATATTAGGTCTCAATATCACTTACAGAATCAATTATTTCTTTATCTGTACAATTAAACCAGCACATGAAGCCTAAAAAGCTTCAATTGTTTCACAAATCATTGAGTCATCATTTATCTCTCAGTTTAAACAAACTTAAGGCTGTATGCCGCCTTATTAAGGAATGCAATACATGTCTACAATGTGTCAGCAGTAGAACTGGTCTTCTGACAAAAATTACAAGTTTTAATGGAACTCTTTAAAAGGAAATGACTTTCATCATATGGTATAAACCATACTTAAATAGCAAGTGTACCATTCAAAATGCATGATCAATAATTATATATAGGAGAGAATGATTTATGAAACAGTCTCGGAAAGTCTTGTTACTGTAGGTGATATATGAGACCTACATATCACACACGTCAGACAGTGATAAAGCTTTCACCATAGACAACTGATCAATGTCTGTTTCAGAAAGCAACATCACAACGAAATGCTGAAATACAGAATTAACAACATTAAAACTAAAGCCCTTCATTTCAGTAGTCTCTCTCACTAGTAACCTGACAGAGCTTTATAATACAGAATTAACATTAAAACTATTACCCTTCATTTCAGTGGTCTGTCTGACAGAGCTTTATAATACAGAATTAACAACATTAAAACTAAAGCCCTTCATTTCAGTTGTCTGTCTGGCTAGTAACCTGGCAGAACAATAATACAGAATTATATTCTGCGGGTTTTTTTTTCTTTTATTCTTACAAAAAATTTCATTCATGCATTATTTCTATTCATCAGCCAAGGCAACTTTTCCTTTTGAAAGTGTACTCAAATAATAAAACTTCAATAATTTCCATTTGAATTTGCAATCATGAGGAGACCTTTTCCTGTATTTAGAGTTACTCAACCATTCACCTTCAATAACCTTGGAAATATGTTAGCTTTCTTACAAATCCAATAACTTTTCAAAAATTTGCCACCCTGTATAATTTGCCAACCTGTATGCTGTAGCGATAAAGATTAACTGTGACATCTGACCCAGTACAGAGCTGGATGAGATGAAATTCCCTCATGTTACCATTTAAAACAGACTGGGACAATCAGCATGACAATTCCCCCTGACCCGACAGGAAGCTGACCTTATATAAGGCGGTACTTTGCTCGGCTTGTAACGGGTAATACTAATCCAGATACAAAAGACCGGAAATCTTCTCGACTGCCGACATAAATAAACATCGTCCTTCAGCTACAGCACTGCAAACATGGACATACCTTTCTGATATGTTGTGTTTTATTAGTGAACAGTGACATAAATAGAGTTTGTGTTTCAGGTATCTAGCCTCAATCATATCTTTATTAACCCTTATATCACAGACAATAAGAATTATTTGTGTGATGACAACAGCCTCAATCATATCTTTAATAACCCTTATATCACAGACAATAAGAGTTATTTGTGTGATGACAATAGCCTCAATCATATCTTTATTAACCCTTATATCACAGACAATAAGAGTTATTTGTGTGATGACACTAGCCTCAATCATATCTTTATTAACCCTTATATCACAGACAATAAGAATTATTTGTGTGATGACAATAGCCTCAATCATATCTTTATTAACCCTTATATCACAGACAATAATAGTTATTTGTGTGATGACACTAGCCTCAATCATATCTTTATTAACCCTTATATCACAGACAATAATAGTTATTTGTGTGATGACACTAGCCTCAATCATATCTTTATTAACCCTTATATCACTGACAATAAGAGTTATTTGTGTGATGACAATGTAGATGAATGAGATAAAACCATTGATAAACCATTTCACTGATCACCTGTGGTCTGTGAAATCAAATGAGATTGAAGCACTGATTAACCTTAAGAGCCTTATACAACTTTGAGAGTGCTTCATCTCCGGCTGAGGTTTGTCATTAACAGCCAAGTGTAATGGGTCAGTGTGGTTATAATTGGTCAATTGGAGGATTACTCCCCAGAAACTGTCCCCACAATGCCCCCTCACCTGGGCATAGAAACAGGTGAAAGAGGATCTATAATAAACCAATAATTGCTGTATCGTCCTAATACATCTCTGGTATACAGCACTGATCACACACTGATAATCTGTCCTAATCCTTATTACATTCGTATGATAATCCCACCATTAGTATATTGAGCTTGCTGAAACACGTCATCACATCAACATTGTACTCACTTCCTTCTTCCTTTAAATCAGTGAAGACTTTTATCATGTTTTATATTATGAAGTAAATCAATTTACACAGTAATATATTACATAAAAAAAACCACATCAATTTCAGTTTAAAAGTAAGAGCTACTGAATATTGGAATTTACCGTAAAACCCACACCAACATGACATTGGTTTGTCTGGCAGGTGAAAATTGTTAGAAATTGGCCCTCAATAGAAGATGGGGAGAAGAGATATCAATGTAATGTCATGCTGGTTAACTGTGTTTTATAGAATGTACCACAGTTTTGTACCTGTACTTTGCACCTGAACCTGGAGGAGGCAAACTTGACAAGCAACATTCCAGATCTTGTTGACAAAACAGGGCAATAAACAAGGGCCATCAACTACACATATTCCAGGGAAATCTGAACACACCACATGTTACATAGGACTGTGAGAAATCCATGGTAACATCAGGGGACTATCTATAGTTTCAGTATCTACCTAGCTGATGAGTTACATGACACTACCTGACAGGTTAATGATATATACCAACAGGAAATGAGGATCAACATGATACAGACAGAATAATACCGTGGTCTAAAGATCAAATTATATCTATATTGTATAAATAAACTTCTAAATATTATGGACAAACCCAAATTTGGAATTAATAACTATAACCATGACAACCATTAATGTACACTAATCTGTATCCCAGCCATTGGTCTTTTACTTTGTACATAAGATTTTAGTCCAGCACAAAATTATTTCCATGTATCCAAAAATTCAAAATAATCATGGGAGTATTTAGAGTATCAAAAGAATTCCACAATCCTACAAATTGTTACAAAATATGGTGATTTGGAAAAATCTTTTTAACTATGTGTGAATGTTGCTCTACCTGCAGCTTTTACTTTGAAGGTAATTGGGTATAATTGATATACCAATCACAGCAACTCGACAGCTCCCTCTCGATCAACACTAGTTATCATTATCTTACAGCCTGATCTGATGTCAGCTCACAATAACAGGTGTTAACATAGTACACCCAACTACATACTACAAATAACACTTCCATCACATAAACATTTAAAACTACTGACATTCCAATCACTCACCCAAACATTCCTATCATCAATATTATTTCCACAATTTACTGTAAAGGGTTAAAGAAGTGTGACAAAAGGCCTCTGTCTCAGTTGAGAGAACTTTTCACAGGACATAACTTACAACGTGTTTTAAATTGTGTTATTTTCAAATAATTACTATATGAACTACTTTGTAAATCTAAATTTCAACATACACGTAACAATGTAATATCTGATACATCCTTACAAAAAATCATTTTAAAATTCAATTCATGCTCCATATAATTACACACTGGTTAAACCACTAATCTTAATCTGTTTGGAATTTATGAAATACAAACTTTGTTTAGAAATCCTATTATAGCAGTAGGTATTTGTTTAAAAATGCTTTAAGGTAAAATTGTACCCAGTGAGGTCTCAAATATTTAAAATAAAAAAAGACAATATTTTTAACACACAGATTTGTACATAAATCTCATTAGCCGTTCTTATTGTTCCTAATGCTAGGGAATGATTCAGACCATAATATAGGATTTAAATGCTACGTAGGTATGCACATGTCCACTAAGTACTTTTATAACAGACCTAATTCGCTATCATATGACCAGCTACCACACATCTGTGGACAAAATCTCTAGACACCAGGGTACATATAATAGCCAACAGAAGGTCTCGGTTCAACACCGATCTTCAATCATTGTTTTAAACACAATGTTTCAATCTAAATTCCTTCCACAGAGAAAATCTGAAATCAAAAAAGAACTGGCTAGAAGCCAGTGTGAGGAACAATACTTAGAGCTTAACTGTCAAAACATTGAAGTAGATTAAGTATTTCTACCAGACAAACAAACGGTCCGTCTAAATGACACAAGAATGGTAAAGACACAAACATTCAAGCAAAAAAAAATACAAAAAATTTATCCCCTTTGGTTTCATCAATTACAACTTTATCCACGTAAATATAAATGAAAAAAGAAACATGAAAGAATTTAAGTTACAAACTCATGTCAATAGTACAAATCAGACCTATAATTTGATAAGGAAACAAATGACATCGAAATTCAAGAACACTTACCATAATAGCACTGTAAGATTTGTAGATAGGAAAGGAATGTACACCTACAGGTACACACAACACAGGTCGTCTATTACACCTTACACCGTTATTACATAATATTAATTAAATACAATTTTAAACATTTCCTACAACTTGATATAACAAGATTCCACCCCTATTGACAGTCCAGGAATACCTGTACACCTGGAATGTGCCCTTTAGTATTTTTGTCTGATAAGAATTTCTGGGCTAGGTATGAAATAAACAGTAGTGTTTTTACTAGGGAGAAAGTTCTTATGAATATAACCAGTTGTTTGTAGAGGCGATCCCTACTAATTCTTTAAATATGCTGTAATTCGTACAGATATTTATGCTATAAGTTTATGAAAGGCTGGTTGAGGACAACTATAACATGGATTTCTCACTAAATCTCTCAATCCTTGGGATCAAGACAACAGAAAGAGTAGGCATTCCTTGGGTGCCATGCTCGTCATAGAGAGTATCAAAATGCCATTTCCTGTTGACTGTCCATTGAAAAGATCAGTAAGCAAACATCACCTCTTGTGAGAAATACCGTTGTAGCTCAGACCCTTTCTTTCACAGACTTGATAAAAATCATTTATAAAAACAACAATCTCTTTTTCTCTAATTTCATTCAAAATCAAACATTCTACAGTACTCTTTGCTTTTACCTTTTACAAATTTCATTTTTAGTAGTAATCTGATATGAGGATGAAGACTCTACAGATTTGTACAGTAAACAAGGCCCCCTTTATGTACTCAGCACTCGTGCCTTGACCTTGCCTGGCCTTAAATGATAGGTTGACTTTGAACGAATCACTCTCTATTACCCGCAGGAACAACCAAATATGCACTCTATGAAACTTTGCATAACTTTGATGCAACAGAACATGAAAATAGAACATGTTCCTGCCAGGTACCTACTTAATTAAAGTCAAGTAAATCAGCCAGTAAAGGTCTAGCCACCTAGCCAGTGAAGATCTAGTCACCTAGCCAGTGAAGATCTAGTCACCTAGCCAGTGAAGATCAAGCCACCTAGCCAGTGAAGATCTAGTCACCTAGCCAGTGAAGGTCTAGCCACCTAGCCAGTGTAGGTCTAGCCACTTAGCCAGTGAAGGTCTAGCCACTTAGCCAGTGTAGGTCTAGCCACTTAGCCAGTGTAGGTCTAGCCACTTAGCAGTAAAGGTTCAGCCACTTAGCCAGTGAAGGTCTAGCCAGTCTAGCCACCTAGCCAATGAAGGTCTAGCCACTTAGCCAGTGAAGGTCTAGTCACCTAGCCAGTGAAGGTCTAGCCATCTAGCCAGTGAAGGTCTAGCCACCTAGCCAGTGAAGATCAAGCCACTCAGCCCGTGAAGGTTGAGCCACTTAGCCATCCGTATGTTCCTCCCAGATAACCACTGCAGGCCTAACTAAATAGCCACCACATCAATCCCTGTTTTGATGTAAATTTATCCTGCCAGGACTCAAGGGAAGGCCTATGCAACTTAGCCACTAATGTGTTCCTGTCAGGTTCCCAGTGAAGGCCTGTGCCACTTAGCCACCAATGTGTTCCAGCCAGGTCCCTAGTGAAGGCCTAAGCCACTTAGCCACCAATGTGTTCCTGCCAGGTCCCTAGTGAAGGCCTATGCCACTTAGCCACCAATGTGTCCTGCTAGGTCCCTAGTGAAGGCCTATGCCACTTAGCCACCAATGTGTCCTGCCAGGTCCCTAGTGAAGGCCTATGCCACTTAGCCACCAATGTGTTCCTGCCAGGTCCCTGGTGAATGCCAATGCGACTTGATTCTCTTTCTTACTTCATAAAGTTTATATTCCTCTTTAATAGCTGTTTTATATATCTAAATGCTGATGTTTTTTATCCTTTAGGGAACCCTATAGTTTTTGAAGTCTGGCGTCAACTACAGGTGAAAAGGCAACTTCCAAATATAGTCTCCTCGATCTAACAAACTACAATCATACATGGTACCCGTCCATGAGAACATTTTTTTCTTTTTTAAACAGGTAGCAAATCAACATATGAGAAAATCTCTATTTATAGAAAATATTCTCTTAAACTTGGCAACTATTGAGGGTGTAACAAAACTGCTTGTTACTTCAAAAGGCCAACCTTGTTTCCAAAGTCAAGAGAGGCTGTTTGTCCACACATTAGCTGTGACTTCTATACCACCACGAGGCATTGATCACTACCATACAAAAAGCCTAGTCCTAGCACCAGGTCTTATCAATAACTAATCATACATGATCGATAACAAAATGATAAATAAACATTTGCTTTGTTGACAGAATAAATGTACATACGCCTTACACAAAATCTAAACTACTGCTTTTTCTTTGCACGTTTTGGAACTGATAAGATGTGAGATAAACTAGCTCACAGTTTCATTTGTTTGTAAAAATGTTTGTTTCAGGAGTAAGTTTGTATAGTTATCAATAAATTAGCAAACACACTTGACATGCCAGACATTTTTTGTACTCTAACCAGAGACCTTTTCTAAATCAGAAATCCTCTGTCGCTAAAGTAACTTGCAGAACATTGCAATTCTTAACATTCTCGAGATATTAATTTCAATGAAACTAACGTGAGTCAGAACATGATAAATCAGAAATGAAATATTTTTAACAGAATTCTTTAAATGTATTCGACTAAAATTTCTGGTTTTGCTGTTATTTATGAATACAAGAATTTCCCAAAGTTCTAGCACCAGTGATATATTGTTTTATTATCTAGTAAGAGATGAAAATATTTATTTAAAATCTACCAGATGATCAGAGTCAGACAATAACAAGACACTGAAATGAAGGATTATAACAAGCAACATCAACATTTCCAAGCTCCTCACCCTCCAGTTTAACAATAGAACGAGTACTGATTGAGTTTTACAGGTTCATTGTGGTCTGTGAGGGATTAGAGGATTAGAGTATCATCAAGTACACAACACAGGTAAACATATAATCAAGATAAATACATAGGTATGAAGTAGACAAGATAAATACACAGGTAGACAAGATATGTAACATATTCTCTGTTTAAGATGCTATCACTAACACTCACAAGCTGAAAATACAAGTTTGATTAATGACATAAGGAAATGCAAGTTGATCCAAGTGATGTCTACCTTCCCTGTCTGTCTACACCCCATCAACACCGAGCCTGAACTTAATACACAAAGCCTTTCATAGTAAATCCTCCAAATTTTCACTTGGCTAACACAGGGGCCACTTACAAATCCAAGTAGAATTTTGCAGTCTTTAAGTTAACACATCCTTTGTAGAAATCCAGAAAATGATAGGAATTTTCTAACGAAATCCAACATACATAATGTATTGTTTTTTGTAATGAAATCGTGTGACAATACACCTGTGATATTGAGTGCCTATATACAGGTGTGTTGTACAGGTATAGCTTTAAACACTGTCCCTTTTCACCTGGTGATGATGTCAATCACAGGTAACTATCCACAGGTAGGATTGAAACATGCCCCAGACTCACAAGAACTGGTTATAAGTAATCCTAATTGACAGTATTGTTAGTGCCCCGCGTGTTACTCAGTCCCATGTCTGACAGAAGTAAGGCCGCATACACAATATACTTTGCCTCAAGCCTCAATTCAACAAGCCCACTTCTTTCCTAACACACAACAGAAAACCGCATTGATATGCAAATAAGTTCTAAGTACTTCTAAAACCATAACCGGTATGTGGTTTAGTTCAGGTGGCCCCATCTCTGTATATATCAAAAACACAAGCACGCTTTTGGCTGCAGTACAGTTATAATCGAGCCAAATTCTGGACATGTGGTTTGTTTGATACCACAGCTAGAACAGTCCAATCAGATTTCTGTAAATATCTGATTGATTACACATGCACGCTGTAACTATACAGGTAGATAAGGCAGGCCTACCTCACAACTTACAAACTATTTTTGATAGTCCATAAGTACTCCCACTTTCTCTTTTACCTATCTGAGCCGTCTCCTCACATATCAAGATTTCCTGACCAGTACTTCAGTCCTGACAGTTTTACAACACAGACAATATACCTAATAAAACACATTTCAGGTCTGACACTTAACACTTCATACTCTGATGCACTAATGAAATATTTCCACGTCTCATATATCTACATTGAATATATGTATTAATTTCTCCACTTGACTTACATTATTGCATTGACGGAGATTCATCTCCATAAACTAGGTTATTTATTTATCACACTGATCAACCTTTTCGGCACAAATTAATGTTGACATTTGTTTAAACAGGTAATTTCTAGTTAATTTGCTGATTCACTAAAGCAATCAAATTAATACTATTCTAGAAAGTATATTACTCTCAGTTATCAAGTTGTATCCATTCACATCTAAACACACTCTAACTAAGCCATAATGTCCTGATCAAATTCAATATGAACAAGATATCATTGGTAATTTAGAATAGATAAAAAAGACCTGCAATACCAGAAGTAGAACAGATCCTATCTGTTCTTGTCAGAGACAAACATTTAGACAAAATATTGAAATATGATTATAATCGTTGTGTGTAAATATAACATCTAATGAAATAAGTAGTACTGCAGTAACAACCCATTATTTACAATGACGCACAATATTACAAGATGGACATGTCTGACTGAACTTAGATTCAAGATCTCTTCTTTTTTCCTTTAGACTCGAGAAATTAATGTAATTTGATATATCTTTATAGTTTTTAGATATAAATATCAATTTCACCCATAAATTAAAATGATAAAGAAAAACAGTTTAAATCCTAACTAATTTCCTGTGTATAAATTGATCAGTTAATCGCAGAGACTGGTCAAGTTACTTAAAATTATCAATACAGCGGTACAGACACTGTAGGTAGTTATGTAGGGGAAATACAGGAGAACCAGATATCATATTACTGTCTGCTCCCACTCACTGCATATTTAACCTTGCAAATGTCATTACGGAAAGTATGACTCACTTTCTTTAAATGTGTCTTATTAACTAATTTGCCTTTGTATTTTTAAATGCAACAAGAAACATTTACAGTAAGTTAAACAGACACTTTACCAAATCATCATAGCAGTAAAGCAGGGATATTCAGTATGCCTGCTGACTTCTAACTACACACAGGTACAGGATATATCAAATTAGCTGTAATTTATTAATCCAAGGCACCATGAGATTGTGACAACTTCTGAGATCTGTGTCATAATATATCAGACTTGGACCAGCCTTACTTCACTGTATGTAATACAAGTACACCTTAGCTTAAGTCAAAGTCACAAATGAAATATTTCCTATTTAGGGAAAATTTAGACCATCCAAATTCATTCAGGTATGTTTAAAATTAAAATAATCAAATTAAAAACCAAACCACATTAATCCACAAAATAGTTCCTTTATTAGGGATGATAACCTTGTCAGGCTCATTTTTAACCGTATTGCTAATTATCTAACATTTCTTTAATTATCACACTTAAAATAAAATTTTGATTTATGCAATATAAATTCATCACTATATTAAACATTTCTCTCCCCCTATATACACAAGAATATTTACTTTCAGTAGAATACAACTACTTTGTTTTAATGTAACAATACTCATCATTTACATTTTAAAATACTTCAAATTCAACCACCAACATTTAGACTTCAGAAATCAAGTATAGTTTTTCCATCAGGTAACAACATACAAACAGGGTGAAGAATTTAAAACCATTGTTTACATGAGCGTTTGTGATACTGTCACATTAGAGTGGAAGTTTTACATTTAAATGTGAACAAAAGTCAGTATTTTTCACTAGGTGTCAGCCCCTCTGATTGACATGGCCTGAGATTTGCCTATTTACCTTGAGTAAATAGCCCTGGAATAACAGTTGTATCAGTAGGACTAGCATTACACACAGACTAATATCAGTCTATCATGTTAGGTTGTATTCAAGGTGAACTCCAAAGTCTGATACCATACAGTAACAGTTTTATACACAAGTCCATAATCCCCATATCACGGCATTACACCCCTCCCAAGTTGTATGACCTCACACATGACCTCACACAACAATTTGAGGTCATGCACACTGATAGTAACCATAACAACAGCAGAGATTATAATTCAAAAAAAGGAAATCTAGACTTGTGGCAATCTGGACAAAAGAGGTTAGTAATTAGCACACCTGGTCCCTAACAATCAAACTGTAAACTTTATCAGGGGCAGATAACTTTACATGCCACAAGTGACCTGGAACAGTAATAACTCCAAACAAACTTCAGGTTCTTTCATATATTACTCATACCATGACTCATGAATTAATTCTGTAAAATTGTTTTAAAAACAAAGCCAAAAAACCTGCCTCTAATATAACATTGATACTCGTAGAATTCACAGAATATATGAACAAAGTAAGTGTCATTGTTATCACCTAAGGGAGATAATTCTGCATGTTGTAAGTCAGCTGTAACAGAGTAGTTGTCCTGAAATGATATGAGATGGTAGCCACAGTCCAATAGCAACTGATACTGAGAACAGCTGAACTGTTTGTACTTTAAGTAAAACACATATTGTGATAAATTTTAGTGGAACTAGCCAAGTGCTTAAGTACCCAATTCCTTGAAGGTTTTTCATAAGAATCACTGGGTTATTGTGTTATTGGCTTTAGAGACAATTTTTGGCACAAATGCTACACTGAATCATCATTCATTTGGCAAAGAAATGTAATTGTTATATCAGATTCTGCTCACTTACCTTTGCAGCTGAGTATTTTACATTCTTATTGAACACTTTGACATGATATGTGTATGAACAGCATTACCTTAGCAGCAACAATACTGAGTCCCATGCTCCCATTGACCTTGTTGAAGGTCACTGTCATGACCTCTGGCTCCTTGGGGAGCTGTGGCCGTAGCTGTCTGGGTTCTGCAGCGGGAGGCTGCTGTGGTGTGGAAGGCCCTCTCTGTACAGCCTGAAATAACAAAGTATTATAAACATTACTACTAACAGTCAGTCAAATTGATTAAAATCATGGTAAATTAAATGTGATTGAAATTAATATCAAAGTCTGGCTGATTGCTGAAGGTCCATCAACACAAGATCAAATAGATTTAAAATGACCGTTACAAATGTCTACATATCACACTTCATCACCACATAAACTATTAGTAATGTGGCAATTTTGATGATAAAGAAGACTTTAAAAAACCAACAAAAAACCAGCTTTATTCAAATATACAACTACACAACACACTACTAATATTAACAGACAATTTGATTCAAATAACAACCCCCCTCCCCCATGTCTCCTGTAACTAATTTGGAGGGCACTAATAGTAATTAGACCAATTTAGTGAAATGTGTTTCGTATCAACCATGAAGGCAACAGAAAGGTAAACGTTCTGATTCCTATACCTAATTTACACACAACATCGGTCAAGAAAGTGGATTTTTGTTAATCTTCTTTACCTGATTACAAGTGCCTTGTGTTGCAGCAGATAATGTAGCTAACACCCTGTAAAACTAAATAGACTCGACTTTGACAAGGTAAATACTAATACTATCTATAGGTCAGTGTGAATATCAATTACAGCATATAAAAACCTGTCCTGTTGGTAATACTGCTGATAATTACACAGCAGCTCCCGAGAGACTTACAGGATCAGTGAATCACACAGGTATCGTCAAGTCATCAGGTCAATAACAAACATAACAATTTACTTTTGTAATAAATATTTCATACAAAACTAGGAATGTTTCCCTTCTCTGTGACAGGGGTAAAAATCAATGCAATTGGAGGCAATGTACATTTGTCTGAGAATTAAGTGAGTAAGACAGGAAGTGTGTGATACCAACATTATTAATCATCACAACTTGATTTACTCCTCTCTATGTTACAATCTGTTTTATGTACAGAAAAAGTCTAGTATTTACTCTATAGTGGACATTGTAATTCACTCTGAGTTTCTTCTTAACTGACAACCATCAGATTTCGGTACACACAATACCACTTTTGAGTGCCTTTCCTTCGGAAAAATACTCTGACCTGTAATATGTTTCGATGTTCCCTCTATTGATCCCCTGCCAATTCCCAGAACTCATACTTAGTAGTCCCCTCAAATGATGCCCCTCTGATTAAAAAAACCAATGTTTGGTAATCCCTACTCATGATCCCCTCCTGGTTCCCTGAACCAATGTTTGGTAATCCCCACTCATGATCTCCTCCTGGTTCCCTGAACCAATGTTTGGTATTCCCCCTCATGATCCCCTCCTGGTTCCCTGAACCAATGTTTGGTAATCCCCCCTCATGATCCCCTCCTGGTTCCCTGAACCAATGTTTGGTAATCCCCCCTCATGATCTCCTCCTGGTTCCCTGAACCAATGTTTGGTATTCCCCCTCATGATCCCCTCCTGGTTCCCTGAACCAATGTTTGGTAATCCCCCCTCATGATCCCCTCCTGGTTCCCTGAACCAATGTTTGGTAATCCCCCCTCATGATCTCCTCCTGGTTCCCTGAACCAATGTTTGGTATTCCCCCTCATGATCTCCTCCTGGTTCCCTGAACCAATGTTTGGTAATCCCCCCTCATGATCCCCTCCTGGTTCCCTGAACCAATGTTTGGTAATCCCCCCTCATGATCCCCTCCTGGTTCCCTGAACCAATGTTTGGTATTCCCCCTCATGATCCCCTCCTGGTTCCCTGAACCAATGTTTGGTAATCCCCACTCATGATCACCTCCTGGTTCCCTGAACCAATGTTTGGTAATCCCCACTCATGATCACCTCCTGGTTCCCTGAACCAATGTTTGGTATTCCCCCTCATGATCCCCTCCTGGTTCCCTGAACCAATGTTTGGTAATCCCCACTCATGATCACCTCCTGGTTCCCTGAACCAATGTTTGGTAATCCCCACTCATGATCACCTCCTGGTTCCCTGAACCAATGTTTGGTAATCCCCCCTCATGATCCCCTCCTGGTTCCCTGAACCAATGTCTCGTTATCCCATTCCATGTTCCCTTAAACCTGAGTTTTTAGCTGAGCCTCCATTATGATCCCTGAATCATAAACCATGACTTATGTGCCCACCCTTCCTTGGATCAAAAATAATAAATATGGTGTTGTTCTTTCACTAGATCAGAAAACATTTATTCAGTGCTCCCTCCCCAGAATCATTAGTTTGGGTCCTATGATGTTGTAACATTGGTTTAGTGCCCTGATTTCCTTTGCACCACAAATTTGTTTTTTCTTTATCTGGCACCATTAGTTTGGATTCAACCTCTCCCTCTCTTCTCTGGCACAATTAGTTGGACTTTGGTGCCCCCATCTTCCCATTCCAATCCTTTCCCTGGCACAATTGGTTTGGTGCCCCTATATCCCTGGCAATGTAAGTCTGATACTCCCTTTACCTTGTGCCCTCATTTTTGTATCCCCTTTACCCTGTGTCCTTATTTTGGTACCCTCCTTACCTTGGCCCTCATTTTTGTATCCCCTTAACTTTGCACATATAGTTCAGCCCACTTCCTTACCTCCATGGGCTTGGTGCCAAACCCCCGTCTCACCCTCCCAACCCCTCCCTCAACACCCCTGGCACAATTATATCAGCTTTACTTTTGTGGTGGTAGTCCTGGTGTAGCGTCCATCAGTCATATACTGACACATTGGTGTAATTAGCCCCTTCCTGGACAACTTGTGTTTACAGGACATTCCTATTGGTCATCTTGTTATTAATAAATCCTCACAAACTTTGTAATGTCTTGTCCTCTTCTGATCCAAGAATTCACAAAACAAGTATTTACACTTTGGTATAGTGTACAATCCTCAACCAGACAAATTTTGTGATCACTATGCCATGTTTCTCCGTCTATGAAATATTCTCAGCTAATTCTAGGGATTATCCTTCAGTCTACAGCCTAATGATCAAACACCTATCCAGGGTCAGCTGATTTCTAGAAAATTGTCATCATTTTTGCTTCTTTTTATAGTCTCTCAATGAGTCAAGCTAAGTTAATTTGGAACAAAAATAAGATGCGCTTAGCATTTTTATTCAGTTTGCCCGGCAACAGACACATGATACCTTTTTCATCCTTGACGTCATTCTGTTATATCAGGATTTTATATGTATAATTCCTCCAAATACAGAATCCAAAATAGATCTGGTTCCCACACCAGCATACAGAAATAAAACAAGAGGGTATCACAACAGTTGCCTACGTACTCAGTGTCATAATAACAAACCTACAGACTAATCCAGCACTCTTAATGTCAAGTGCATTTATTTTACATGTGAACATGTGTAATTCCAGTGGCATAATAAAAAGTTCACTTGTTTAATTCCAGTGGCATGTTTAAGAGTTCACTTGTTTAATTCCAGTGGCATGTTTAAGAGTTCACTTGTTTAATTCCAGTGGCATGTTCAAGAGTTCTTTTGTTTAATTCCAGTGGCATGACAAGGAGTTCACTTGTTTAATTCCATATCCAGTGGCATGTTTAAGAGTTCTTCTGTTTAATTCCAGTGGCATGACAAGGAGTTCACTTGTTAAATTCCAGTGGCATGTTTAAGAGTTCTTTTGTTTAATTCCAGTGGCATGTTCAAGAGTTCTTTTGTTTAATTCCAGTGGCATGTTCAAGAGTTCTTTTGTTTAATTCCAGTGGCATGTTCAAGAGTTCTTTTGTTTAATTCCAGTGGCATGACAAGGAGTTCACTTGTTTAATTCCATATCCAGTGGCATGTTTAAGAGTTCTTTTGTTTAATTCCAGTGGCATGACAAGGAGTTCACTTGTTTAATTCCAGTGGCATGTTTAAGAGTTCTTTTGTTTAATTCCAGTGGCATGTTCAAGAGTTCTTTTGTTTAATTCCAGTGGCATGTTCAAGAGTTCTTTTGTTTAATTCCAGTGGCATGACAAGGAGTTCACTTGTTTAATTCCATATCCAGTGGCATGTTTAAGAGTTCTTTTGTTTAATTCCAGTGGCATGACAAGGAGTTCACTTGTTTAATTCCAGTGGCATGTTTAAGAGTTCTTTTGTTTAATTCCAGTGGCATGTTCAAGAGTTCTTTTGTTTAATTCCAGTGGCATGTTCAAGAGTTCTTTTGTTTAATTCCAGCATGGGATATCAATGCTGTGTTTAATTCCAACGTGATGACAATGGCCTGTTACCTGAGGTCTTTGAGATCTATTTACCTTGATTATTCCATGCACAGTGGCTTTGATTGTATTGTTCCTGCTTTGTCAGTTACCATATTAACCACTTGTGTTCTGCTCCATCACTTTGGAAACCGTCATTTACTACAGGTAACCAACATGTACTACACGTAACCATCATGTACTACAGGTAACCAACATGTACTACAGGTAACTAACATGTACTACAGGTAACTTACATGTACTACAGGTAACCAAAAAACACTACAGGTAACCAATATGTACTACAGGTAACTAACATGTACTACAGGTAACCAACATGTAGTACAGGTAACCAACATGTACTACAGGTAACCAATATGTACTACAGGTAACCAATATGTACTACAGGTAACCAACATGTATACTACAGGTAACCAACAAGTACTACAGGTAACCAACAAGTACTCCAGGTAACCAACATACACTACAGGTAACCAACATACACTACAGGTAACCAACATACACTACATGTAACCAACATACAATACAGGTAACCAACACGTACACTACAGGTGGAGAAAAGGTTGACCAAGATATTCAGTATTCAGAAGATGATGGGCTGTTATTCTGTTGTACCTTACTGAAGAGATCCACACAAGTAAAACACTGGCACCATAAAACAGAATCAGAACCAAGTACACAATCCTGGAGAACTGAACTTGTAACAGCTGAATGTCCATACATCATTATCATGTTCTATGTGTTTCTAGAATGCTTGTAAACAATACAATCACATGAAGCAAAAGACAAGTCTCTTGCCTCAATCTAAATATCATATATCAGCTACATAATAATTGAGGTCATATTTCCAGAATCAAGAACTGCAGCTATCATATGGTTTCCAACATTAGGTTTCACATCAAACATTGCCAGTCCTTTGGTAAACATGGCTGATTGATGAAAATCAATATCCTAATCAATTTGTCAAGGGCTTCATTACACATCGGCCTCAAACTACAGTTTACTGCTGCCAGTAATGTGTTAAGCTCTGAATTATCACCATTATAACTCTCAGGTAACGTCCTTGTCACAACTCTCAGGTAACGTCCTTGTCACAACTCTCAGGTAGCATCCTTAACTCTCAGGTAAGGTCCTTGTCATAATTCTCAGGTGACGTCCTTTCCACAACTCTCAGGTAGCTTCCTTAACTCTCAGGTAACGTCCTTGTCACAACTCTCAGGTAGCTTCCTTAACTCTCAGGTAATGTCCTTGTCACAAATCTTTGGTAACTTCCTTGTCACAACTCTCAGGTAATGTCCTGTCACAACTTTCAAGTAACGTCCTTGTCATAACTCTCAGGAAGCATCCTTAACTCTCAGGTAACGAGCTTGCACAACTCTCAGGTAATGTCCTTGTCACAACTCTCAGGTAGCTTCCTTAACTCTCAGGTAACGTCCTTGTCACAACTCTCAGGTAACTTCCTTGTCACAACTCTCAGGTAAAATCCTTGTCACAATTCTCAGGTAACTTCCTTTACTATCAGGTTACGTCCTTGTCACAACTTTCAGGTAACTTCCTTAACTCTCAGGTAACGTCCTTGTCACAACTCTCAGGTAACATCCTTAACTTTCAGGTAACATCCTTGTCACAACTCTCAGGTAGATTCCTTGTCACAACTCTCAGGTTGATTTCTTGTCACAACTCTCAGGTAGATTCCTTGTCACAACTCTCAGGTTGATTCCTTGTCATAACTCTCAGGTAGATTCCTTGTCACAACTCTTTGGTAACTTATATAATTTTCACACAGCTTCCATGTAAAAGGTCTAAGGTGATATCCCTAACTTTGCCCTCAGAATATATCCTGGTCACAGAATAACCTAAATCTCCAGTGAAATATTCTTCAGATTTCAGTACGTTTTCACTGTGTAGGAGAGATTCATAACTCTCCTTTCACAAAAGATGTCACTGATTAATTGCCTAATTTTCACACTAATGAAAATGAGACTCCTCTGGGAGGAAAAAAAAAGGTTTAATGAAGAGAGCCAGCTTATTCCATCTATAGCGATGTACATGAGTGATGTCCAACCTTTGTTTTGCAGCACTGTCATTCATTACCAGACCACAAGTTACATGTGTTCCATCAACTGTTGAAAGGTGCAGTAATAGATATGATAACACAAATCCCAACACAATATGATAATGAGATTGACGTCAATCTTCAAAAGAAAATCGCTATCTTCGGATCAGAGGAGAATATTTTCTCAGAAACATAACATTGATGATGATTGTTCGGATGTAATCTATCGCTTCAATAAAAATACCACACAATGAATCAATAACACACTTCCCCCATGACCAATCTGTGACCTTCACAAACGGACCCATTATTTCCCAGGTTGTATCCAAACTGCTGTCGCTGAGAACATGTCTAAAAAGCACTTGTGTTTACAGGATCATATTAAGCTCAATACTAGCTGACAGCCTGGTTCATAAAACCTTACATAAATCTGTCAGATGAAATTCTAATTATTTCCATGGCAACAGGTATTGTCCACTGAGGTTTAACTTTGATGTGAAGCCGATTAGTGCATAGACAGAATAGAAATCATATAAAGAGAAGACACTGATACTGTACAGATGATGACAGACTGAGTTAGGTAGACAGGGATACTGTACAGAGGATGACAGACTGAGTTAGGTAGACAGGGATACCGTACAGAGGATGACAGACTGAGTTACGTAGACAGGGATACCGTACAGAGGATGACAGACTGAGTTAGGTAGACAGGGATACCGTACAGATGATGACAGACTGAGTTAGGTAGACAGGGATACCGTACAGATGATGACAGACTGAGTTAGGTAGACAGGGATACTGTACAGAGGATGACAGACTGAGTTAGGTAGACACTGATACCATACAGAGGATAACAGACTGAGTTAGGTAGACACTGATACCTACAGAGGATGACAGACTGAGTTAGGTAGACACTGATACCATACAGACGATGACAGACCAATGTGTTTGTTCATGTGTTGATGAAGAAATTTTCCCTTCTGTGGAAGTTGGAAATCAGAGTGAGAAAAATTTGATGTTGAACCAAACTAAACTGATCTGTCTTGTTGCACTGTAATCATTAATTCATAAGATCTTCAGGGCACTACCTAAACTTGGCTATAGTAGACTGTCTATAATAGATATTCCCATAGTCCTGCCTTTAAATGTGTGACCCCCCAAAACAGTATACTAACAGAAAGGATACATCCCCATAGTCCTGCCTTTAAATGTGTGACCCCCAACAGCAGTATACTAACAGAAAGGATACATCCCCATAGTCCTGCCTTTAAATGTGTGACCCCCACAGCAGTATACTAACACAAAGGATACATCCCCATAGTCCTGCCTTTAAATGTGTGACCCCCACAGCAGTGTACTAACAGAAAGGATACATCCCCATAGCCCTGCCTTTAAATGTGTGACCCCCACAGCAGTATATTAACAGAAAGGATACATCCCCATAGTCCTGCCTTTAAATGTGTGACCCCCACAGCAGTATACTAACAGAAAGGATACATCCCCATAGTCCTGCCTTTAAATGTGTGACCCCCACAGCAGTGTACTAACAGAAAGGATACATCCCCATAGCCCTGCCTTTAAATATGTGACCCCCACAGCAGTATATTAACAGAAAGGATACATCCCCATAGTCCTGCCTTTAAATGTGTGACCCCCACAACAGAAAGACTACAGTATACTAATAGAAAGATACATCCCCATAGCCCTGCCTTTAAATGTGTGACCCCCACTGCAGTATACTAACAGAAAGGATACATCCCCATAGTCCTGCCTTTAAATGTGTGACCCCCACAGCAGTGTACTAACAGAAAGGATACATCCCCCATAGCCCTGCCTTTAAATGTGTGACCCCCACTGCAGTATACTAACAGAAAGGATACATCCCCATTGTCCTGCCTTTAAATGTGTGACCCCACAGCAGTATACTAACACAAAGGATACATCCCCATAGCCCTGCCTTTAAATGTGTGACCCCCACAGCAGGATGACTACAGTACACTTACAGAAAAGAGTACACACTATTGGCTACAAACTCAGAGAACTTCATTTACTTTCACTTTTGTTTACCGACAACCATGATAACAACAACAAGGAGGAGCTAAGACGCGGAGGTGGAGACAGTAATAGGAGGAATTAATAAAGGATGTACTTACATCATCCACCATGTGTTCATCACTGGTCATGTATACTGTCCATTCTCCTCGTGATGCTGGCTGAGCTACCATACGACACAAACCTGTCAACATTCCAGGAATGTATGTTATACAACCCAAAACATATTATAGCACAACCCAAAACATATTATAGCTTATATCAAATAGTCAACCAAAAATTTCTCAGAATTATCCAACAAATCTTGCAACATGACTTGAGTCATTTGTTGTAATCAGGGTATGAAATCTATTCTGATGAAACTCTAAACAGCATAAACTAGTGAATATCTTACCAGCTCTGGCAAAAGGTTCAATGAAATCAGCTAAACCATTAGGAATGTTTCGGACTGTATCACAGGAGTACCCATCCTCTGGTAGTAGGAACGGCAGCTGTAAGTCTGAGTCCTCCTCCAGCTGTACCTCACGACCATCATTCTTTGTCAGGTCATCAGCCATGTTCTGTGCTATGGACACAACACTTTCTATGAGACTGTGTGGAATGGGTGGCTCGCCTGGTTCTGGCATGTATCTCTGAAGCAGTTCCTGAAGCTGGAGCGAGTTCAGCTTAAAGCACGTTGAGCTGATATCGGCTATATCATCAGAACTAGACTTGGGTGCTTGCAATAGGTGTGCAGCCTGGAAATAGGAACAGTGAAAGTTCAGATCAATGAGATTGAGGTAAAGAAATAAGATAAAACATTCTGTATTTACAACATTAATGTCAGAATTTAATTCATGTATAATCTGAATCTACAACTAGCATTCCATCAAGTTCTATGCCTCCCTGTACCTATTTCCACTTTCTGAATTACTTTGTCACAAAAACATGAAAATTAGAAAAAGGACAGGAATAAATAAGGATCCTCATTCATATATTAAAGTATATTGTTTTTAAGGTATTGACAACAATTTAAGTCAATTTGAGACTTTCTTGCTAATTCTTAATTTACGAACATTTCACATTTTCTAAATGTAAAATAGTACTTTTGTCCTATTTTGAGCTATTTTTCCAATCGTCAAACAGTATAACCTTACTTGGAAGCTAGTGTATGTATACTTTCTGAGCAAATGACATCTCTTTAACTGACATTTGGACACTGATTCAACACCTTAGGCACCCTTTAACATCTTTGTTAAGGTGAGACAAAAACAATATTCAAATGAATAGTCATAACATTATACATTGTTTTTTCACAAATTTAAGAAAGAACAAAAGAAATAACTGACTTCATATGAAGGTGTATAATTTAGTCTTGTCTTGTTACAATAAATACCAGTACAGAATCACCTGGTGTCTATTGGTGGAAACCTTACCTGGATGATACGACATAGGTGACAATCAGCTGCCAGTTCCAACCCTTGTTTCTCTGCCCAGGCCTCGATTCGCCCAAGCCTCCTTTTGAGTCGAACTCCCCAGCTACGTGTACAGAACTCACTGTGGTGGCCTGTCACCATGATGTTGAACAACCACATGTTGATGAAGTGGAAGAGTTGTGAGAACAACTGGATAGTAAGGGCGGCGTTCACACGACAACGGCGTAGGAGATTCATGGCTGAGGACAGCGTGTCAAGGACATCTCCAAGAGTTGGTTTGCCTCTATTGTATCGAGGGTCATCTGCACAAAACATTCATAAGACTTGTAAATCACTATGTCAATACATACAATAAATATGAAAAAAGTGTGGTAATGATAGCAGTCCTTATTCTCTCTCCCTACCAACAAAGGTATCAAAAATTAATAAAATGGTCTATCACTGTTTATTGTAGACTTACCAGCTTGAAGAACATTAATACAATAATAAATAAGTTTTCTGGGGCTTTGAATATGTCTTGTCAAGCTAATATCACAACTTGTAAAAGAAAGTAAACTTCAGGCTTTTTTTACCTTGCATCATGTCATCATCTGCCGAGTCACTCTCATCCAGGAAGGCGGGCATGGTCCGCTGAAGGTCATACTGGAGACAGCGCACCAGGTGGTGGAATGCCATCTGTACAGACTCTGCTAGCGTCTCCTGGGCATCCAACGAGAATGGGTGAATGTCGTGATCCATTTTAAAGAAGTGCAGCACCTCCGATGCATTGGCCATCCAGAACGCTAGGGTGGCTGGGTTATCACAGTTGGACTGAAATAGGAAATAGGTTGTATCTATTGTTATGCTTTTTCTTCAGAATGACTTTGACAACTGCACACCATATTACCATATACTGACAAGAAAATATTTTATGGAAGTTTGAGTGTGAAGTTGTTCATAATTCAACACATATAACACCACACTAGAATATTGCAGTTTGAGTCAACAGAAATCTCATGCAAAAAAAAATCTATCATCAAATTAAGACATTTTAGATGGTGAATGACACCTTCCCTAGAGAGTCACCTTGGGCTATAGTTTTATCCACCGTACAACTCCCACACAATAGAGAGCCTAGTGATGGTGGATATCTATAGAAGTACTTCAACAGAGTTTCACTATCTTACCTGTATGGCTTGCAGAATCATTTTAGAGACCTTAGAAACCAACATGGTGACCTTGGTGGCTCGTTCTGAGGGGCTGAGGTCGGGGCGGTAGTTGTTTGATAAAGTATATCTCAGTGCCATGTAAATGGTGTAGGTGGGAGCTAGTTTAAACTGTGTCCCAGAGTTGTTGTCAAGTATCACAGAGGTAAGGAATCCATCTTCCTCTGGAAAGGTCAAACCAATTTATTATTTACACACTAAAAACCATTATCAAGCAAAAACAACAAAAACCACAAAAAGTTCAATGTTCTTGTGATATGACAAACCATCCAACCTTCAAAATCTATTCCTATCTATGTAACACACTTCCTCTTTTATCAAAAGTGAAGATCTATTTAAGCATGTTCTTTGATATCTACAAGAATGAAAACTTAATGAAAACATTACAATTCAAAACTGTTTTGAATGCACTGCCAGACACACATGTAGAGCTCCCTGTGGCTAAAGGGAGGTAACCTAAAAACGTCATTTTCTACAATACTGTCTGCATATGAAGGGAGGTAACTTACTTTCATCTCTGTATTCCAAAGCTGCCGGTAAGGCCTCATCAACCCGTCTCTGAGGAGGAGGTCTCTCTGGTTCTCTTGGGGGTCCCATATTTTGGACAGATTGGCTCCTGGTACAAAGTGAAATGAGTGAATTTCTATGTAGAACAAGAGCCAACGGAGTCACAATGCTTCTTGTAACATGTCACAGAAATGATTTTGTTAAAAAATGTCATATTTTACTATATTGTACACATAATGCAAATGGAAATTGTGAATACATTAACTGCTGTCCCATGCTTGGGCTTCTAGCCAAGATTGAATTAAAAGAAATTACTCAAGATTTGAATTTTCCTTAATAAAATCTTCCATCCAGGAACAGTAGAACATCTTTGATTTCAGTCAATTTGATCAATTTTTGGCCCCGACCATTTGCCCCTGGGCATCAGTTGAGGTCAATATGTGCATCTCATAAAACTGACATCTTAAGGTAATAATTATAACCAGGTTTGAACTGTTTCCAATAGAAAATAAACAAATAATATTCAAAAGTGTAATTATCCTATATACACTATAATAACTTTACCCCCTCCCCAGGGGGAAATGTGAGACCCTGGAGTCATGAAAGTTTACAATTTTGGTAAAGCATCTGAAGGCCTTTTCATCCATGAAAAGTACTTGGTTCTATCAAACCTGGGATTTGAGAAGAAGATTTTGAAATTTTCAATCACTTTGACTCTTTTTACATGCTGCTAGACCCCTTGGGGACGGGAACCATATAATTTACAATTAAGCCATGGAAGATTTTATAAATTTTCATTGAAATCAGTTCACAAGTTTTCCTGAAGAAGTTGAAAATTTAAAAGTTTATTGTGTACAACATCAGACATAAGGCGATCGCAATAGATCACCCTGAGACTTTGTCTCTGGTGACCTAAAAATGGTAGTAATTCACTCTAGGAGAAAGAGTCCATTTTTTATATATTTTTACTGCAATTTTCATCAGTCATTAAATTGAGGTATAATTAAAAAGATATCTACATGTTAAATTGTGCTGTACGTTGTAGATATTTGAGGAGGAGTTGAGGAATATGTATCTATGGTATTACCACTGATTATGGTATTTTTTTGATGAGGCGTTAACCTTACCGTTTTTGTAGATCAGCATGCATGGGTTGATCATTACTCCTGGGAGAACTATCAGCCATAGTCTCCACTTTCCCATCCACATCAAAATTTGTTTCCTGCGGTTTGGGGCTGTAGGGACCTCCCCTCTTCTGAATAGGACCAGAAGGTAACACCTGTCCCTTTCTTAATCTCTGTTAAAAAAATAACTAAGTAGTGTAGAAGCACATCCCTTGTTCCAGCATTAGGTTGTAGTAACGTTAACAAATAACCTAATGGTAAATGATCAGCTGTTCCATGGAAATCTCATAGTAACAAAAATCAAGTTTTAAACTTCAGTTAAACTTCTATCCTTCCAGATTATGGGATAATTATATCATTTTTTAATTATAACAAGGTTACTTATTGTAAAGCCTGTGTTTTCTAAAGGTTCAAATTTTTGCAGTTTCACCAAAAGATTGATAAATGAAATGCACTTTTCATGAAAGTCATGAAACAGCTCTGCTTTTCTCGGATTTATTTAACTAATTAAATTAGCAAACGAAGGGACTCTTCAACAATAACCATCTTAACAGTAACAGTACATCCGACCTTGGCATCACTCTTACCTCCTCGTAAATCGGATCAATGAATCGAAAGTAGTTGAGTTTTCCTAGTCGCACTGTGTTTCCATGTTGTAGTGTGGTTAACTCGTACACACGCTGATTATTGACATAGGTTTCAGACTCTGTGTTGGTTGGTGTTACCGTGACAATGCCATCGTTAGGGGATAAGCCAATCACACAGTGCCTGGGTTGGATGTTTGTTCCCTTAACCTACAGTAGAATGTGAGAATAAGATGTGTGTAATGTCATTCTGTTGGCTTTACTAACTAATACCTGAGGGCTCATGTACGTTAATAAAACTTATCAAATAACAGTTAAATGATACAAAACAACAACATGTACGACAGAAGTGATCTTTTACCTAATAACTTAACTTTAAAGTAATTTCTTGATGCTGAAATTGATGATATATTTCTGTTTTGATTTTTTGTTATTTTTTCTAAATTAAAAAAAAACCTCCAAGCAAAAATTGAAGTTGCACTGTGTGCTGTTAAAAAATCTGGACACATGGTTTTTGTAGAAGAAGCAAACAGGATGACATAAAATCTTTATACATACAAATATGACTGCTGTAGACTTGTCACTGCCAACATCTGTAAACTTTCGATGGATCTGGTGTACCCTTCCGTTAGGGTTATCTGATCCGTCTGAAACACAGGAATCAGTACCGTGTCACAATGTCACATTTATTAACCAACTTATCATAGTATAAACAAATGTAAAATAATTCCATTTTATTCTGTGCCTTTACCTGAAATACTTTTACTATGTCGTAAATAATTTGTTTTAACTTTTTTAACAACTGAGTACAAAGGAAGGAGTCCAACACTCCTTTGTACTCATTACCTGTATACGTGTATACTATTGGATCCACATCAGGATTTCCATCGAAATTTACTCTTAGGGACGTTATGCCTTTACCCCACCCCTCTCCCAACCCCCTACAATTGTTACAACTATTCAACAGAGTTGTCAATCATTAAGCAATGAGATTGATTTACCTTGAACCTGTCGTGCTATCCTGTATAAACAAAAATATCTAAGTGACAGAACAATGTATTTGCATCTTATGCCAAAGAGGCCTTACTCTGGGTTAATCTATCAGGACTTAACTGCATAAAGCTCCATAAGGACTTAAGTGGATGGCGCTACATTAGGATTTACCTGGTTGGAGCTCTATAAGGACTTACCTGGTTGGAGCTCTATCAGGACTTACCTGGTTGGAGCTCTATAAGGACTCACCTGGTTGGAGCTCTATGAGGACTTACCTGGTTGGAGCTCTATAAAGACTTACCTGGTTGGAGCTCTATTAGGTAAGGAAGTTTATTTTGTGGCATGGTTTCTGGTTCATCTCTCTGGTGAACGCGGAGATCATCATGTGATACTGCCCGTAGCTTTTTGTGTTTTGTTCCTGTCTGGTCTGGCGATCGGCGTTTCAGTTGGAAGAGTACAGTGCCTAAAACCAGGCAAGTTAATGTAACTAAGCAGTAAATAGTTCCAATCTAGGAGATTCCTGGAAGAATCTGATATTTTGCTTTCAACAGCAACTGGTTAAATCAATTATCTCCATCTAGTAAAAGTTCCAGATAAAAATGACAGCAGAAGTTCTCATGCAAATCTTCAATCTACAGTAAACACTGCGCACTGTAACTGATATGATTTGTGAATTGCTCGGAATCAAAAGTATAAGATATACCGGCTAATCATGTCAATCGCCGAACTACAAGACCTAAAATCCTGACAGCATTATATAACACAGGTACAGTGAGTCACCTTTAGAGTCATCATCTTCCCATCATACAACATCAAATTTCATTGGTTCATAGATTCACTCCTAGGCATCTTCATTGATTTTTTTCAATGTAACATTGTTTGACATGTCAGGACATGTAACCATACTTGCTGTGTGTTTACAGGGTGATTTTCCTCTCCACTCAGAAATATTTATAAGCAGGCTACACAACCTGCTGCTCTAACTGTACACAAGTACACTATTGTAAGCTTCAGTGTTTTTCTCCAAACTTTCTTTTGATGATCTTGTTAACTTTTGTACTTTCCTGTCCTATTACAAATTGTGTTTACTCAAAATGAATTTTTCATGAATTTTGAACTATTTCCGGAAAGTGTTTGTGTTTAAGGGTGAATCTGTTTGGGCTAGCAGAGTACTGAACAAGATGTCTGGTGTTATTTTTATCATTGTATAGCATTCCTTTTTGTACCAAGAGTAATTCAATACAGAAACATAAATGACAACAGAAACAAACACTTGCTGAGGGCCACTGGCACCACTGCCTCATAACTCTCCACATCAGTAGCGTGACAGACCACAATCAATACAAACATGATCAAATTCACGTCATATTGAATTTGTCAATTATTTCGCGAAACGCAATAACACGCTCATATTCCAAAAGTTAAAATTTCTCTTCTTTACTCTGTGGTAAAACATGATTGAGAGAATGACAAAGCCAATTTGGAAGATTGTTTAGTGATGGCAAAGGAACAAATTTGTGAATCATATTAGAACTGCCTGGGAGGCAGAATTCTGGATCAATAGGTGGCTAAGGGGAGATAACCATGCAATGGGAAATCATGAAATTGCTTAAATGGAGCAAACTTTTTGCAGCAGAAGTTAATTAAACATTTACAATGAATGTGATTTGTATCTTACTACAAATCAAGACTCAAAAGGTCAAGTTTGAGATCAAAGGTCGTCTGTTAAAGTCTAATGATAATGAAATAGCCGGAGATCAATACCATGTTTGGGAACCTAAATAGTGTACAACATTTACTCTAATAAGTTCTGATAAAATCTATACAGTACAGGACTAAAATAATAAGGACTGATGATATCTAACACTGTCATTATCACCTGATCTGGAGAGAGGTGTATTATCTGAATTCCCTTTAGGCTGTTGGCAGACTTGGTTATGCCCTTACATACAGTGATCAAGCAGAACATTACCTTTTTGGAAACATTTTTTTGCATGATGTTATTTTCAAAATTAAAAGTAAACTTTGTACAACAATTGAAACAAAATACAAAAACTGAAATAAGCAGCATCATCTTTAAGTGCGATACATTCTTCATGATGAATGTTTTACAACAGAATTTATTTATAAACCTACCTCGTGCTGGAGGAAACTCCATAGCAATAAACAGAGGACATTCACTATCATCCATAATCCTCTCCTCCCCCATAGATCCGCCATGGTACTCCTGTTCTCCAGGGGGAACAATCACCTAAGGACACACAGGTTAGTACATGAATATAATAGGCACCATCACTTTATTTTTATCCAAATTTTATAAATTTTAATACATAATTATAAAGTAATAGTATGTTTGTTTTTTTCAAGTATATCCAAAGACATAATTTTGTAAAACAGCGTTAAAACGTGACTTTATAATTCGGTATAACTATAGTATTTAATCATATCTGTAGAAAAGTCTGCACCTGTACAAGGCAGAAATCATCTGTTTCCTCGTTCTCCAGGCCATATTTCTCCATGGCTTCCTTGACGATGCCAGCCACCGTATCACTGGTGGATAGCAGTAATGTCTTGTAAGGAATGTCAGGTTTGAGTGTGTCGCCATAAATCTTCAGAGTACCTCCTAAACACACAAAAATCAGAATAGGTTTATTAATCAATATCATACCTCCTGATACAATTATCAGAATCTACCAAAACCAGCACTTACATATACACTGCCTAATAACAGTGTGACAATGTATTCTGTTTTCCCTCATCAATACTGTTATGTATAACATATATTACCATCAGTTTTCATTTCAGAAATGATTTATAAAGCATAACTTTGGCGGTGAAGATTTATTTTATATATTTCGGGTCCAGTTACTTGTGTGCCAAGTTACTTGTATTTATTGTACATAGAGATATACACAAAAACAAACAAGGATATCTAACACAAAATTCTAGATATCTTACAACTCCTGATAACTAGTTACATATTGAAGAAATTTATGAAATTATAAAATTTTCTCCATTAAAACACAACCACCAACTCCATCAACCTAAGCCTTAAAACTATTAGCTTAGTACAAAAACCAGAAACAACCATTATCCTGGACTCAACACATTAATTATTGAAAAGAGACGTTACAACTGGTTGAATGTAATGTGTGGTACATAAGCATGCAAGCTTCGAGAAATCCCTGGTCATATAGTGTAACTGCTGTCAAGAACAAATCCTGTTTACAAGAATTTTCCATTATGTTGAGATATATACCAAACATGTAGAGAAGATAGAACACTCTAGTACAGTATACAGGCAATAAAACTGTGTCCACAAACAACATAAAAATATCGTTATTTTAAAGGTAAGGGAAATAACTCTGTCATCCTTGATATTCCTTGACAGAACCCCAATGAGGACTATAAGTTATGTTTTTGTCATACCTAAAAGGGACCCAATATATCAGGGATCATTATAGCAATATTATCTATTGGGTACCTAGCTCACATGTTACAGATCTTAAAGTGAACTACATCTACAACTTCTGTCTACAACAGTCGACCAATCATCATCACATTCATTCAATTTCTGAAACATTGCCTTTTCTTATATTTAAACCATTAACAAAAACATGACCTGAACTTATGCTAATTTTATCATGTGTTCTGATAGTTCTGATTTAAAAGAATAATGTCCCTGATGTGTTCTGGTGTGTAGGGATATTGTCCCTGATGTGTTCTGGTGTGTAGGGACATTGTCCCTGATGTGTTCTGGTGTGTAGGGATATTGTCCCTGATGTGTTCTGGTGTGTATGGATATTGTCCCTGATGTGTTCTGGTGTGTAGGGATATTGTCCCTGATGTGTAGGGATATTGTCCCTAATGTGTTCTGATTTGTAGGGATATTGTCCCTGATGTGTTCTGGTGTGTAGGGATATTGTCCCTGATGTATAGGGATATTGTCCCTGATATGTTCTGATGTATAGGGATATTGTCCCTGATGTGTAGGGATAATGTCCCTGATGTGTTCTGATTTAAAAGAATAATGTCTGTGATGTGTTCTGATGTGTAGGGATATTGTCCCTGATGTATAGGGATATTGTCCCTGATGTGTTCTGATTTGTAGGGATATTGTCCCTGATGTGTTCTGATGTATAGGGATATTGTCCCTGATGTGTTCTGATGTGTAGGGATATTGTCCCTGATGTGTTCTGATGTATAGGGATATTGTCCCTGATGTGTTCTGATTTGTAGGGATATTGTCTCTGATGTGTTCTGATATGTAGGGATATTGTCCCTGATGTGTAGGGATATTGTCCCTGATGTGTTCTGATTTGTAGGGATATTGTCCCTGATGTGTTCTGATGTGTAGGGATATTGTCCCTGATGTATAGGGATATTGTCCCTGATGTATAGGTATATTGTCCCTGACGTCCCTAATGTATAGGGATATTGTCCCTGATGTGTTCTGATTTGTAGGGATATTGTCCCTGATGTGTTCTGATGTGTAGGGATATGTCCCTGATGTGTTCTGGTGTATAGGGATATGTCCCTGATGTGTTCTGATTTGTAGGGATATTGTCCCTGATGTATAGGGATATTGTCCCTGATGTATAGGGATATTGTCCCTGATGTGTTCTGATTTGTAGGGATATTGTCCCTGATGTGTTCTGATGTGTAGGGATATGTCCCTGATGTGTTCTGGTGTATAGGGATAGGTCCCTGATGTGTTCTGATTTGTAGGGATATTGTCCCTGATGTGTTCTGATGTGTAGGGATATGTCCCTGATGTGTTCTGATGTATAGGGATATGTCCCTGATTTGTTCTGATGTGTAGGGATATTGTCCCTGATGTGTAGGGATATTGTCCCTGATGTGTTCTGATGTGTAGGGATATTGTCCCTGATGTGTTCTGATGTGTAGGGATATTGTCCCTGATGTATAGGGATATTGTCCCTGATGTGTAGGGATATTGTCCCTGATGTGTTCTGATGTGTAGGGATAATGTCCTTGATGTGTTCTGATGTGTAGGGATATTGTCCCTGATGTGTTCTGATTTGTAGGGATATTGTCCCTGATGTGTTCTGATGTATAGGGATACTGTCCCTGATGTGTTCTGATGTATAGGGATATTGTCCCTGATGTGTTGTGATGTATAGGGATATTGTCCCTGATGTGTTCTGATTTGTAGGGATATTGTCCCTGATGTGTTCTGATGTGTAGGGATATGTCCCTGACATATAAGTATATCATCTCTGTGTTCTGATGTATAGGAATATTGTCCTCAAGAATTAAAATGAAACTGTGGATCACACTGATCACTGACAATAACATACTGGGAGGAACACTCAGGGGGTCAACCACGGTTCCAAAACAGGTACAGAGCCAGAGGGTATGACACAATCGTGTACAATGGGCACTTGATATCAGTATGTAAAGTCTGCCAATGACAACAAGTCATTTGTTATGGCTAAAAGGGAGTGTTTACATAACTGTAACAGACTAGGGGTCTGGTGGAGGATGACATGAACAGCACATTTAACACTGTCATACAATACAGAATATTCGCTGTGTAATAATTATACAGTCATTAATATCTTACTTCCTTCCAACACAAGTCATTACACCTAAGTTTCTAACACAGATACTCACAATCATTTGGAAATATTCAGCACTAACTCACCATAGAAATAAAATCAAGAAATAATTAAATCTTTCTGATACAATTTATATGTAGTGTTTTCATCAGGTCAAAATCTCTGTTTACTACATAGAGGCTGGCATATGACCTCTCTCCTAGCGAGGCTCAAGAACTCTATTGTAGGGTTAATTGACAAGCACCTGCTGAGAGTGAAGTGTCTCTTTTGGGAGCAAATTACTATGGGATTACAGCACACAGCCTGACAGACAAATTACATGTTGTTAAACATCTGTACCAGTATTATACCTGTGTTGAGCACAGCACCAGTGCAGTATGCACTAATCTGACCAAGTGTCATGAAGATAACTACACACTAAATAACAACTCTCCAAACACTCATACAAAATAAGTATTGAACAATTCCAGGTTTGTTCTCATATGGCATCAAAATCGACAGCTGAAGCCTTGCACCAGGAGTGGTTGTACACAAACACAAAAATTGAGAGCAGTAGGATAGCACCAGGCTCCAGGGTTATATAACACATGATAGAACGCCAGAATTCAAATGAAAAAATATTGATAAATTCCTCAAGAAAATTCACCACTTCCTACAGTAAACCTTCCGACGACGTTCCATCTCAAATTAAATAGGCATTGTTGAACCCAATCCAATTATACAGTCTTGCTTGTGAAAATAAATTGGAGTTCAAACAATTAGAGTCGATATCGCCCCAAATCACGACAAGTGTTTAAAAAAACCCAGCTAGGAAGGAAATTACTGATCAGTTAAGACAATCTGAATTGTAATTGAAACAAAAATAGAAAGGGTTTGAACTATCACTTAACGGAAAATTATTGGTTTTAGTAAAAAAAATTACATGTTCTAAATACTCTCCATTCCAACGGATCAAAGGTTTACTGTAAACACAGAAATCAACTATGTAGTGTATTCCACCTAGAATTCATGGACAAACAACCACTAATACTCTACAAACAGTTAGTAGTGAAATCAACAACCTTGCAATCATCGCATATTTAAATATCTTAATCCTGATATGAAACTCAAAATAGAAAACAGTTTAATTTCAACTAGTGATCAAACAAAGAATTTCAGAAATTGGACAGATAATATGTTGTCATGATACATCAATAAAATGTGTGTCAATGTTTATGAAGATACATACACTGTGACCTATTTATATGTATATATAAGTGAAATCCTTGTTATCTTATTAATAAATCCTGAAGATAAATTCTATCGTATATAATCCTGTAAATACATGAATGTGACATAATATTGAGTATACATGTGACATGGGCGGGGGTGTTTTGTGACGTGACATAGGAACCGTTACCACAGCATACCTATAACACATGGCTGTTTTACTGGAATATCATAAAAAAATCATATCATTGTAGAAAAATCTATATAACAAGTCTAGACAGAAAACAGGATTTCATTCATCCTAAACCTTCTACAGTAGTGTTTAATGACTTCAATATTACACAAAGTTGGCCCAGTTTACACAGATATGTTATTGAAGTATATAATTCCTGCTTATTTACACACACTTTAATATATTTAACAACCTGAAGTGTTATACCAGATGTAAGCTAAAGATAGGTTTCTACACAGACACACAGAAATTATTTATTGGTATATCTGATTCACATAAACACATCTGACTTAACTTGAATTATGTAAATGATCTATCTCTGTCATAATAACACTGTCAGTACTTTACTTAATGTACACTAGCTATAATAGCTTTAGTTTATACTAACCATCACTTCAAACCTCCTAATGATTTTCTCCCCCTATAAAGCTTAGAGTGCTAAATCTTCATTTCAGGCTTGTAAACACGGTGACTTTAAACCCTGCACAATTGTCAGAGATCAATATAAGTTTTAAGGAATACATCATACACGGTAGTCTGATATAGATTTCCTCTATTTGCCTAGCACAAGATTTTGGCTCAACATTTCTCATTTTATTTGCTACTCATCATTCTGTTCTACTATACACCCGGCGGCACACAGCGTACCACTACACCCGGCGGCACACAGCGTACCACTACACCCGGCTGCACACAGCGTACCACTACACACGGCGGTACACAGCGTACCACTACACCCGGCGGTACACAGCGTACCACTACACCCCGCAGTATACAGTACCACTACACCCAGCAGTACACAGCGTACCACTGCACCGGCGGTATACAGTGTACCACTACACCCAGCCGTACACAGTGTACCACTACACCCAGAGGTATACAGTGTACCACTACACCCAGCGGTATACAGTGTACCACTACATCCGGCGGTATACAGTGTACCACTACACCCAGCGGTATACAGTGTACCACTACATCCGGCGGTATACAGTGTACCACTACACCCAGCAGTATACCACTATACCTAGTGGTATATTGTGTAAAACAAGTGGATATCATTCATATTCACATCATAAATCTGTCACATACATGATGTTGAAGGTTAAATTCATTCATTGAGCCTTTAGTAAAATATCTGACTTATGTGACCACCTTTTCCAGATATCTGTGTTTCTTCTTAGTAAATTAATCAATTATCTACAATTTTCATAGCAAATCATCTGTAAAGATTTTGTCATCACACTTCATTAAGATCAGAGGAGAAATCCTCTGCTTGAACTTTTAAAAGTGATTTAAAAAGCACTCTAATAAAAGAATTCTAACATAATTACAAATGTGACTTTCAAATTATAAATGTATCACTAAATTGCTGTTGATAGATAGTTCATAAACCAATGTACAAAAATGTCACAACTGGAGAGAAAAAAATATATAGAAAATAATCTACAATATAATGATGACAACACTCTGTCTACACCTCATGGAAGTCAATAACTGCATGTTCTAATAAAGAGAATTTCAGGAACTGGAACAACCACCAGAAATTCCAGAGCTCTAGGTGAAATGCCCTTAGTCACCAGCCACTAATCAGTTAGAACAGATATGGGTGTTTTGTTTAGCTGTTACAGAGCCTCATTCTGGGAATTCTGTTTACATACTGGATCATTCCCCAACCTGACTTTGTTTAGAAATCACATTAACATGTATATAGTACTATATATGTACAATCATTGTGGGCAGGTTGTGTTGTACCTGTACATTAGTTGTGGGCAGGTTGTGTTGTACCTGTACATTAGTTGTGGGCAGGTTTTGTTGTACATGTACAGTAGTTGTGGGCAGGTTGTGTTGTACCTGTACAGTAGTTGTGGGCAGGTTGTGTTGTACATGTACAGTAGTTGTGGGCAGGTTGTGTTGTACATGTACATTAGTTGTGGGCAGGTTGTGTTGTACATGTACAGTAGTTGTGGGCAGGTTGTGTTGTACATGTACAGTAGTTGTGGGCAGGTTGTGTTGTACATGTACAGTAGTTGTGGGCAGGTTGTGTTGTACATGTACAGTAGTTGTGAGCAGGTTGTGTTGTACCTGTACAGTAGTTGTGGGCAGGTTGTATTGTATATGTACATGAGTTGTGGGTAGGTTGTGTTGTACGTGTACATGAGTTGTGGGCAGATGGTATTGTACATGTACAGTAGTTGTGGGCAGGTTGTGTTGTACATGTACATTAGTGGGGGCAGGTTGTGTTGTACATGTACAGTAGTTGTGGGCAGGTTGTGTTGTATATGTACATGAGTTGTGGGTAGGTTGTGTTGTACGTGTACATGAGTTGTGGGCAGATGGTGTTGTACATGTACAGTAGTTGTGGGCAGGTTGTGTTGTACATGTACATTAGTGGGGGCAGGTTGTGTTGTACCTGTACAGTAGTTGTGGGCAGGTTGTGTTGTATATGTACATGAGTTGTGGGTAGGTTGTGTTGTACGTGTACATGAGTTGTGGGCAGGTTGTTTTGTACATGTACAGTAGTTGTGGGCAGGTTGTGCTGTACCTGTACAGTAGTTGTGGGCAGGTTGTGTTGTATATGTACATGAGTTGTGGGTAGGTTGTGTTGTACGTGTACATGAGTTGTGGGCAGGTTGTGTTGTACATGTACATGAGTTATTGGTAGATTGTGGTGTACCTTTCAGAGTGAGAACACATTAAGTAATATCAGGTTATTGATCTGCAAAAACATAAAGTAGAACATATAACAGCAAAGTCATTTGTTTTGTTTTTTTTATTCATTAGCCCCACCAATAGTTGAGACATAACAACCTCTATAATCAAAGAGGTTATACATATATATAGGTGTGATGTATAAGCATCATCAGCTGAACCCACTCTCTTCCCCTCCCCAACCTCTACTTCCTGTGTACAATTAAACTTATCACATTATCACCTGCCAGGAAGTGACCTCATTGACCTCTGGCTCCAAACCGACTTATTCCAGTGCCTAACACTAATGCTGCCAAGTAGAACCTTACTAACAGTAATAGTAACATGAAACACAGATTACCACAGCTTGTTCCTAATTACCATAGTAACATGAAACACAGATTACCACAGCTTGTTCCTAATTACCATAGTAACATGAAACACAGATTACCACAGCTTGTATGTTAAGATATTGCAACAACACATAATCAATGTATCTTCCAAATCCTGCTTTTAGCAGTGATGGTATAAAACTGAGGTAGGACATGCGTGGGATGAATCTCCTTTTATCTGCTACATTGTCCCCTATAATAGAAGCTACAAATTGGGTTAAATCTGTAAAACCATTAAGGATAACCCACTTAAATGACTCTGCAGTAGCAACAAGAACTAACCTCCCATAATATCCTTTATCAAAGAGAAAAATAGTGGAAAAGCAATAAAAGACTTGAGCACAATGCCCTGCAGCATTTCCTCTCCAGCTATAACAACAGGATTAGCCATGCTGTCTCTCCGCCATCACTCATCACCTATAAATCAGCCTGTATTGATAACACTGCCATCTTCAATTGCTGCATCATACCCTTCCTGGACAGACTGCCATATAAATTTGCCAAATCTTATCCCCAGACAATCCAGTAATTGAGCTTTGCAGTCAACCCTACACAAACTCTTGTTTATTTTGAATTTTCTCTTTATCAATGGTAATTAAGATATAAGTGAATGGTAAATGTTATATCTGACAAGGCTAGACAATTCTATAACAAGATAATACAGTGACATATCCTTATTGTGAAAGCTTGATTATCTCCCTTTGTGTCCTGTTATTACTCAGTGATGTTGTACAGGCCTGCAGGTTTACGTCTATATATACATCACTGTGATCAAATTAGATCAGTTTACATCAAAGTCCAATTACCAATATCACAAACTGTAGTAAACTAACTGCTATAAAACAAAGATTTAGCTGTTACACTCGGAATTATCTCCTCTGTCCATTCTAGTATTGATCGCAGAGAGAAGAGATAAAGTAATTTCGACTGTATTACAAAGCATATATAAAAGAATGTACTTTGATAAATGCTTTGTAAAAACATAAAACTGTAGAACTTCTACTGATAAAGTCTGTGATCTTTGTAGGTCCTTCATCTATCTCTATCACAAGTAAAAGTGTCGTAAGGATCAGTATGTTCCCATTATAGAAAAATTGGAGCCCTCCCCCAGAAGTTACACTTTCCTTTAAGATATTACTCTTCTGAGTGAGTGAGGCCATGATATGAGGGCAAAGTTAAACAAATTTGTCAACAGACAGCAGTAACAGTATCATCACAGAGTTACACAAAATCTCAGTTATTACGTAAATGTGTCACAAAGGATTACACATGCACATAATCACAGATAGACACCAGAAAACCATGTCATCACAGACAGATTCCAGGTAACCGTGTCAGTACAGACAGACACCAGGTAAAAATGTCACCACAGACAGACACCAGGTAACCATGTCATTACAGACAGACACCAGGTAACTGTGTCACCACAGACAGACACCAAGTAATCGTGTCATTACGGACAGACACCAGGTATCTGTGTCATCACAGACAGACACCCAGTAACTGTGTCATCACAGACAGACATTAGGTAACTGTGTCATCACAGACAGACATCAGGTAACTGTGTCATCACAGACAGACATCAGGTAACTGTGTCATCACAGACAGACACCAGGTAACTGTCATCACAGACAGACACCAGGTAACTGTGTCATCACAGACAGACATCAGGTAACTGTGTCATCACAGACACTAGGTAACTGTCATCACAGACACCAGGTAACTGTGTCATCACAGACAGACACCAGGTAACCGTGTCATCACAGACAGACACCAGGTAACTGTGTCATCACAGACAGACATCTGGTAACTGTGTCATCACAGACTGACATCAGGTAACTGTGTCATCACAAACAGACATCAGGTAACTGTGTCATCACAGACACTAGGTAACTGTGTCATTACAGACAGACACTAGGTAACTGTGTCATCATAGACAGACACCAGGTAACTGTATCATCACAGACAGACACCAGGTAACTGTGTCATCACAGACAGACATCGGGTAACTGTGTCATTACAGACAGACACTAGGTAACTGTGTCATCACAGACAGACACCAGGTAACTGTCATCACAGACAGACACCAGGTAACTGTATCATCACAGACAGACACCAGGTAACTGTGTCATCACAGACAGACATCTGGTAACTGTGTCATCACAGACAGACACCAGGTAACTGTGTCATCACAGACAGACATCAGGTAACTGTGTCATCACAGACAGACACCAGGTAACTGTGTCATCACAGACAGACACCAGGTAACTGTGTCATCACAGACAGATATCAGGTAACTGTGTCATCACAGACAGACATCAGGTAAACATGTCACATAGTATTATCACTGAGACTCATTAAGATTCCATATCTGTATTTGATCTCTTGATTGTAGACACATAACCAAGACACATACTAAAGCATTACAACCTTTTTATCCAGAATTAGGCTGTGCTTAACAATATGCCAGTCTATAGGATTTATGTAGAAATCCCTAGAAATGTATTCTATAGTCATGACACCATCTCTCAGTCTACAGGATTTATGTGGAAATCCCTAGAAATGTATTCTATAGTCATGACACCATCTCTCAGTCTACAGGATTTATGTGGAAATCCCTAGAAATGTATTCTATAGTCATGACACCATCTCTCAGTCTACAGAATTTATGTGGAAATCCCTAGAAATGTATTCTATAGTCATGACACCATCTCTCAGTCTACAGAATTTATGTGGAAATCCCTAGAAATGTATTCTATAGTCATGACACAATCTCTCAGTCTACAGGATTTATGTGGAAATCCCTAGAAATGTATTCTATAGTCATGACACCATCTCTTAGTCTAGTGGATTTATGTGGAAATCCTTAGAAATGTATTCTATAGTCATGATACCATCTCTCAGTCTACAGAATGTATGTGGAAATCCTTAGAAATGTATTCTATAGTCATGACACCATCTCTCAGTCTACAGAATTTATGTGGAAATCCTTAGAAATGTATTCTATAGTCATGATACCATCTCTCAGTCTACAGAATGTATGTGGAAATCCCTAGAAATGTATTCTATAGTCATGATACCATCCCTACCATTTGAGGTAAAAAAAAAGACTGAATTTTAGTCTCTCAGCAAGCTGTAAGATTTCCAGCTTTTCCTGATGATGTTCACAATGTAATTATGGGTTCTAGTTGACTAGTCCCAAAACAGCCTTTCAAGTCCCCACCAAATTAACAAAAGGATTGCATTGAAACTCCATTTCTTTCCAGTCCAGACAGAAGCTAAGTAATACAACATGAGTTTATGATGATTTGCTCCCTAACTTAATACCTGAAGTATTTCAGTTACTAAATCATAAAATAAGTTGGTTTTTCAGTGACATCCAGACTTAAAATTATTTTTAAGTACCTGTATCCTTGCTGTCTCTGAAGTCTGAACATTAAAATAATGTCCATTCAGTTTACAAAACAATTTCAACAAAAGCAATTGCTATCAGTTAGAGTTCCTCATTTCAGTGACAATGTCAAGGTCATTAACTCTATCAATTACCTCTCTGAAAATGAACTCAAGTCTTTAAAATTCTAAGAAATTTCAAGCTAACAACAGCCTAAATAAATCCTTTACTTTCCACACCATTATCCTGGTGTGTTATCACTGCTACATACCTTGGCCATGTTTGTCCCGACATTGCTGCAACTTTTTCTCTACTTTTTGCTGTCGGCGACGTCGCATCACAGCATCAGGATTAGATATACTTCTGGTAAACTTGGATTCTGGCATATCAGAGTACAGTTTCTCTGCTGCTCCTTTGTTCTCCTTCCCTCTGTTTTGTTTTTCTTGTTTCTTCTTTTCTTTCTTCTCTCGTTTCGAAAGATTACGTTTGAATTGCTGTTTTTCTTCTGGAACGATGACTTCGGCACCCTGGAACACACATTCAGATTTGGATTACAAGAACTCTCCATTGTCAAATTTAAACTTTGAATTACAAGAACTCTCCATTCATTGTCAAATGTAACTGTTGATTACAAGAACTCACTCCTGTCAATTGAATTAAAATATGTAAAACAAGAACTCACCAATGTTAATTAACTTAAAACTCTGGATTTTATGAACCCTTTTATTGTCAATTCCATCCAAATTTAGATTACAAGAACTATCCATTATCAAAATAAGATTTTGTGCAAGACTTGCAATTGATAAGAATGTACATTTTTACAAAAACACACATATTAACAGCAATCGTTTTCAGGATGAAATCGAATACCTTTAATTAACCTGACGAAACCCAGGAGGTTAAAACAGAAATTTGTCCTTTATATCCACTAATATTTCTATAACAAATTTATTATCAAAGAATTTATTTCTAAAATGTGCAATAGACATGACATTGATTTTAACTGAAAACAGTTTTACTTATCATAGTACAGAGAAAAGAGTATAATGTTGATGATCAAAAACTGTGGTACAGCGTACTTCACTTAAAACACATTCTGTTCAAATATCCTCAAAAAAAACCTCACTGAAACATTCTAGAGAATATATCTCTCTTTTTTTAACAGTTAATGACAAGATTGTCGACAACTTTTACATTCAGATTTACACATCTTAACCAATGAAAACCTGTTGCCAACAACACCAATCCGTTGCTGGAGTATTTATTTGAAAAACGACCAAAGTTTGTTGTTACATACAAAAATCAATAAAAGTACACAGTTCAATACATTTTAGGGAAACTCGACGGAGCGGAATCAAACCGTACAGAGTGAATTCCAGCGTATACATACATCAGTATGTCCAGTAACAACACCCAACAATAATGTGCTTTGCTCATTATCTCTGGAGCCAATATAGGTTTACACCAACATGTTAACACTAGAAGTCTAGACCATCCATCAATACAATCCTCCTATATATCTATATATAAAAACTAGTCTATATGCTAATAACAGTATACTGTTAAATTTCAATATTCAACAACTTATTTGTATAACATTTTAGTGAACATTTCTGTAGGAGTTGATGTAGAATTCCCTGTAGAAGATTGATTTCTTGTCCCCAGTCAGCATGACTCTAACAAACTTTATATCTGATATTGTTACAATCCAGTTTTCCTACATACTTACATTACCAATATACTGGTATACACGATCGTATGAAAAAATCCAGACATTTAGGTTCTAGCTTGTGCTACAATCAATGGAATCAGAGAAATTTATCAACTATACACTAACGTTAAGTGAATTTTCTGCTATATTGTAGCGTAATGAGATTGGCCTGTTGCATTACCAGCAGACTTATATCTACTCATAAGCTCGCTCAACCTTACCTCATTTTGTATGAGGAAGTGTCCTTCAAAATTCATGCACATCCTTTTCAACACCTATACCTCATTTTACGTGAGGAGGTGACTTCACATCCATATCCCCTGTACCCTTTAAATTGAAGCTCACATAAGGAAGCAGTATCTTACAAGAATCCTTCTCCCAAATACACCTACCTCACGTCGCATGAGGAAGCGCCCTTCACGCACATCCTTTCCCCATGTAAGTTGTACATACAGGATTTTTTCATCAAACATAATCCGCCGGTCCTCTGTAACAAAACAATACATTTTTTTTAAAACAAATAAATAGTTTATGATATGGAGAGGTGATATGAAGATTTCTCCTGTACAATAATTCTATACAGTTTCCAGGTTACATATAATGACAAAGTCAAAAAACCTCACATCAAAGTAGTCCCTCTAAATCTAGGTCAGTATATATGGAACTGGGTCAAATAATAATTAGAGCAGAATGTATTCCCTTAATCAATCTTATTTACTGAATTACCAGGTTATTAATGTTACTTAAACAAAGGTCAGAAGAAAAAGTCCTGTTTCATGGCAACATTATTAAAAAAAACAATCAAAAAAGGTGATATTAACAATTGTAACATTTTCGTTATACACACTATGTGACAGTTTATCATTTTATACTTTGTTACAATGTATCATTTTATACTTTGTTACAGTGTATCATTTTATACTTTGTGACAGTGTATCATTTTATACTTTGTGACAGTGTATCATTTTATACTTTGTGACAGAGTATCATTTATACTTTGTGACAGTGTATCATTTTATACTTTGTGACAGTGTATCATTTTATACTTTGTGACAGTGTATCATTTTATACTTTGTTACAGTGTATCATTTTATACTTTGTGACAGTGTATCATTTTATACTTTGTGACAGAGTATCATTTATACTTTGTGACAGTGTATCATTTTATACTTTGTGACAGTGTATCATTTTATACTTTGTGACAGAGTATCATTTATACTTTGTGACAGTGTATCATTTTATACTTTGTGACAGTGTATCATTTTATACTTTGTGACAGTGTATCATTTTATACTTTGTTACAGTGTATCATTTTATACTTTGTGACAGTGTATCATTTTATACTTTGTGACAGAGTATCATTTATACTTTGTGACAGTGTATCATTTTATACTTTGTGACAGTGTATCATTTTATACTTTGTGACAGTGTATCATTTTATACTTTGTGAAAGTGTGTAATTTTATACTTTGTGACAGTGTATCATTTTATACTTTGTTACAGTGTATCATTTTATACTTTGTGACAGTGTATCATTTTATACTTTGTGACAGTGTATCATTTTATACTTTGTGACAGTGTGTAATTTTATACTTTGTGACAGTGTATCATTTTATACTTTGTGACAGTGTATCATTTTATACTTTGTGACAGTGTATCATTTTATACTTTGTGACAGTGTATCATTTTATACTTTGTGACAGTGTATCATTTTATACTTTGTGACAGTGTGTAATTTTATACTTTGTGACAGTGTATCATTTTATACTTTGTGACAGTGTATCATTTTATACTTTGTTACAGTGTATCATTTTATACTTTGTGAAAAAGTATCATTTTATACTTTGTGAAAGTGTGTAATTTTATACTTTGTGACAGTGTATCATTCTTATTGTTCCTTAATTCTAAATATACATGTATGTTAGATTTTAATTACAAGCACCGTCTAAGTAAGTAAACCTCCCAGTACAGTCAGGTACCGTCTAAGTAAGTAAACCTCCCAGTACAGTCAGGTACCGTCTAAGTAAGTAAACCTCCCAGTACAGTCAGGTACCGTCTAAGTAAATAAACCTCCCAGTACAGTTAAACTTCTCTGATCTGAATTTCTCAATGTATTGGATTTTTTGCCAAGTCCTGAATTTTATGAATCAAAGTTTTATAAATCAAACTTTTTGATGTATTAAAGTTTTTTCATGGACGGCAATAACTATGGTAACAAAGTCATTGACACCTCATGATTTGAGCAAAAAAAATACCGGTGTTGTACAGGTATTTTGGCCCCAGGGGAGAATTTCATACTTTTTACACAAAGGTGTAACCTAACAAATGGATGATGATAGTGTACTGTTGTTAACTTTGTGTTATGAGGTTGATCAATGATTGGACACAGATTTAATTTTAACTGTTTACTTATGAATCATGACATTTAATCAACAGCAATAATTAGTGATCAATTCATGATCACCAACACCACTAAAGTAATAGCATACAGCGGGATCTAATTTAGGGAATTGTAAACATCAGTAAACACACTTGTTACATCATAACCTAGGATTACACTATGATACTAATTTGTTTTCTTTCAAATTATTAGTGTATATAGCATGTATGTGTCACTCTTTATGCAATGACTGTAACATGCAACAATCACTTTACTGCTGCAGTTTGTTTCATTTAAAATCGACCTGTAAAAAAATTGAGTTCATGGAGGTGCATGTTCCTGAGAAAATGTAAACAGAGGTACACATGGTCCATTTTTTGTTAATTTCTGTTCAGTGTCATGTTTTTGTTTCACGACTGAAAACATTTTCATTTGCAAATGAAATAAAAAGCTCTCTCTATATTTAAACTTTATTTTTGTATCTGGTGTGTCTGATGAGGTAAAATGGTGTCATCGACATTGATGATAAACATTAATGTACCCTTCTACAAATGATTTGAAGTCTCAATATATCAAAGTTTTCTTGTCAGGCCCCTAAACTTCAAAACATTGAAGTTTGACTGTATTTCTACTTAAACAGCATAAATGTACACTTAATAAATATTTTAACCAGATCCTTTCCTCTCAGTGAATAAGCCAACAACAACATCCTGTCTGTCATGAAACACCGAAAATAGTAATGAAAAATGTTGTTGACTTACAGCTGTGAAATAAATGTTCATTCAGTAATGATACATATATGGTATTTTAATGAGTGGAATGTAAGGTATTCAGCCTGTAGGCTGACCTTACCACTCAGGCTAAGTATATATACACCTATATACCTGCTGTCGGTCATAAGGTACCTGCCTTGTACCTGGATATTTACAACAGTTCACCTGTCAATCAACTAGGTACAGCTGCTGATACCAAAGTAATGTTAATCAAGAAGATACACCAAACAACACCTTAGCACCTCTAGTTTAACAGGTCCAGTTTCTAAATATAGAAACATTTCCGGTGTGATATGGCAGGTAACTTTGAGATGTGAAAATAATGAGAATTTTTTTTAATCATAACTTTAAGAAACAAATTGGCCTTTTTGTGTTCAATAAATTTCCATTTTTCACCTTTTTCATCTCTTATACCTGGTATTGTTGGCCATCAAACCAATAGACTTTTACCATCTAATTATAAAAATGACATGTTTATGGAATGTGGAAAGTAAACAGAGATTATAAGCATCAGTCAATTAGCTAGACCTGATAATGGTGGCAGAGGTTATCACCTTCCTCCCCAGTAAAACTCAGGGCTAATCTGGTGACAGAAAACAGCCTTAAGACACAAAAGTCTGCCCATCTCGCATATTAACTAGGCCAACATTCCGAACATACCTTTACATTATAGGACATCTACCTAGGGTGTAAAAGCCAGTATGATACTATGTTGGGTTGAGTGGATTTATACCTATCTAGTAAGTGGTAACAAGTAGCGATTATGGAGTGGGCAGTTCTCACTTAGGCTGTAGAGTGAGCAAACTTTACCCAATAAACAACAGAACTCTAGACTTGAAAGCTTCTACTAAACATTCAGCAGAGAGGGCAGTTCTTACTTTACAGAATGTTCGAGGGCGGTTAAAACGTCACCACAGACTAAGGCGGAGGGAGTTCAATTCTTACTTTACAGACTGTTCAAGGGCGGTTATTACTTCACCACAGACTAAGGCAGTGGGAAGTTCAATTCTTACTCAACAGACAGAACTTCCTGAATGGACAGTAGTTTATTTTTATTCTAAACTATACAACCCCCGCCCCCTCCATCCAACTCCGCCCCCCTAACCCCCCTCCTCCTCACCTTTCCAGCATACTGTATTATCTATGTACAGTAGAAAAAAAGAAACTTAGAAGGAAAATCTGACCAATTTTTAAGATTTTGTTTGAAAGGCTGTCATATTGCAAAATAACATTTCATCAACACTTCCCACCAAACCTACCTACAAACATACAACTATGTTAGGTCTTCCACGCTAAGTGACCAGATGCTGGTCCTTGGTAAACGTTTAGTGGCATCAAGCCAAAGTCCAGCAGACCTACACACCTCTATAATGGCTACTCTAGATATTCCATCAGCATCAACAATGTCTACTCTCCCCTCATCAGCCCCCTACAACGGCTGCTCTCTCTTCATCAGTCCCCCACAATGTCTACTCTCTCCTTACCTTCCCCCTACAATGTCTACTCTCCCCTTACTTGCCCCCTACAATGTCAACTCTCTCCTAAAAGTCCCCTACAATGGCTACTCTCCCCTCATCAGCCCCCTACAATGGCTACTCTCTCTTCATCAGCCCCAAACGATGGCTACTCTTTCCTGCTGTACATTGTCCAGTATCAGTTCTCAGGGACTAAAAAGCTACAGATGTACACCAATCATGTAAACAATTTATCAAACTATTCCATAAATATCTGGTTTATCCTAAGTTTGACGATATAGTTCTGTCTATTATCTGTGGTATATGTCCAGGACATTTACAAAATATATTGTATCCTGGAAAGATCTGTCCCAGGGGTTTTTAAACCATCACATTAAAGGATTTAATTTTACCTATTTTTATTTGTCCTAAAAAACATCAAAAAAGGATATATTAAAACCTGAACTTTAAAATCATCCTTTATTTTTGCCACAGAAGGTGAAAGTTAAATTGTATTGGGTCTTAATGTGAATGTTCCTGAATTTGTTACATAATTTTGCTTTTATGACAATAAGTAAGCCTGAAAATGCCCTGAGGAAGACACCTGTGGATGTTTATATCAAATTTGTTGTTTGTAAGTTATGTGAACAGGGATAAATTGCTGATCAAGAGTAATTATTAGTTTACACACTTATATAGACTGCATCTTAATAATTAGTACAAATCTGAGATTTTTTTTAACATCAGGTCACCAGTATATATACAAGACAGGTGTATATACACCATCAATTGAATTGTTCCTGCTGGAATGACAAAAGGATCTTCTTTTGTTACAGAAATATCCAACATTCTTGTGGGGAGTTAATTACTACACTGCCTATGTGTGTAGTTGTAACTGACAGAGGGTAATCCATTCTTTGTTGTAAATCTTAAACGTTGTGATCACTGCCCTCCTATAATACACTGGCTCTCTATAATAGTGCTCCATGGCTAATTGGCTATAGACAAATATATCCATATATGTTTTATTCATAACTTATCTGTATATAGAATTTCCAGACTGTGAAATATAATTATAAAATACCAGCATGATTTGTGTAATGTTTTTATACCTCCATTTGCGTGAACCTCAAAGAGAGCATATTTGTTCGTGGTCAACATGCGCATGTCTGGACGAAATTTCTCCACCAGGACCTCAATGACTTCCCCGGCAGTGGCAGAGGAGGCCACACGGATACACTTAGTAACAACGTTGGCACCATCTTGGAAGTAAAAGCGGACAACACCATGGAATTCACACTCCTGTAATTACAAAATACACATTTATGTAAATATAATGGTGAAACACATATTCATGCTCTCACTCTGACAGAAGTCAAACCAAGCTGACCTTTGTCTTAGAATTTAATCTTAAGTGAATTTATACATTAGAAATTTGAAATAATCAAAATTTACATACATGTCAATTCCCCCCAAAAAGATGTGCAAACAAAATCAGTATCTCAATAAAACAATTCAGATTGTTAAGAATGTGAATGCAATATGGCTCCATTCCTGTCATGGTGGGCTTACAATTGTAAATATGTTCAGTTCAGAATTCAATTGGTAGTAATCTATTGTAGTAAGAAAGAGAAATGGAAGCTTGCCTGTATTACAAGGATAATTATTGGTTTTCTGTAAATCTTTAAAATGTTCATAGACAACGCCATATCTGAACGGCTGAAGATCATTTATTATTTCAAGAACACTAATTATAAAATACCCCTAATGTTATTGATCAAGCTGCTGATCAATAGGAGGACCTGTAACTTTACTTAGAATCTGACTTGAATTGTAAAAGACCTACATTTGGTTACTGGTGCTTTAGACAACAAGTGTGGGAGCAAACTGTCTAAACATGTCAATAATTCATAACATCAGGACACAGGGTATCAATTATTGATAGTATAACCAGGAGAATACGGTCTATAATCACAATTACTGTAGTGTTCTCCATTAGGACCACTAATATGCTCCCTACACACCAAACCTTCCCATGTCTCTCGACACTGGACCTACACACCAAACCTTCTCATGTCTCCCTACACTGGACCTACACACCAAACCTTCTCATGTCTCTCTACACTGGACCTACACACCAAACCTTCCCATATCTCCCTACACTAGACATGTAGGAGATTTTCTGGACAAGCTTACAATTGAAGCAGCTAAATAGTCACTAACACACAAGACTTTGGGAGTTATGTCCAATAACTTGATCAATATGAAAATCCTCTTACATCTCTTGTATGGAAAGCATTAGGAACACTGGCCACATCCTGTAAACTATCTGTAAGTCAACAGACAATGGCGCCCAGTCAGATCTCAGGAAATCACGATTTCTTATCTGTCCTACAACTCAGCTGATCTGTGTCTAGTATGTCTGTTGTTCAGTACTGGTCTGAAGGTATCCCTAACTGAAGCTATTGACTGTCTTCAAGGTCAACACAATCTCAGTGTCATGTCCGGTGTGTTGAATGTAGACTGCAATCTCAGTGTCATGTCCGGTGTGTTGAATGTAGAATGTCCTCAAGGTCAACACAATCTCAGTGTTAAGTCTGGTGTTTTGAAATGTCAACTGTCCTCAAGGTCAATGTGTTCTCAGTGTCAAGTCAGGTTTGGTAAAATGAAGTCTGTCCCCAAGGTCAACATGATCTCTGTGTAAAGTCAAGTGTGTTGAAATGTAGTCTGTCCTCAAGGTCAACACTTACTATGTCTATATTAACCTTACACAGTATAAAGTATCTAAAAGCGTGATTATATGCTGTACATGTACCCAGCAGACACTTAGATCAATAGATAGATGTTTTATACAATGACAAAATATATCATGATCATACTGCCTTCATTTGTTTGTTGACTGAATAATGATGTCAGATCTTCCAAAAGGATATTACTGACAAAACATACTCATGACTCGCAGGACCCTTCATACAATTGTTTACATTTACACAAAGTTTGTTCATTGGTCATGTCCTGCCCTGTCCCAGATCTACCAGCTCTCGTTATCTCTACCTATGCTCACCAGGTGTATCAGATGTTTGTTTTCAGTACATTACCTACATGAAGTGACCAATCACATGATCCCTAAGAAAAGTCAATTTACTCTTGAAACTGATGAGTCGGATGTGTTTTACCTGACCTACAGGTAGTGTGTGTACTAGAATGTTTACAGACAGACAAGTGTTTATTGGTAGATAAATGTGTATATTACACACCTGACTTCCTCTAAGTGCTGACAGGTAAGACAGTGGGCGGCCTACTTGTCCAGCCCCTCTCTGTCCAGAGTTATACCACTCTTCTTGTGGTTTGTTATAGACTGAACAAACCACTAAATATATACTCTGTCAGTCAATTTACAGTAATATAAATTAATACAGTTCAGATACCAGGTATTCAATTATAAACTGTACAAATTTTAAATTCCTCAAGGGAATCAAATTCTTAGCATCCAATAATCCCATTAAAAGCTTAGTCTATATATCTGAACACTGGATCAGATCTAACAATAGCTGGTCTAATGTATATGATGTAGACAACCAGAAAATAATCCAATACCTGGCCTATGTATACGATGTAGACAACCAGAAAATAATCCAATACCTGGTCTTATGTATACGATGTAGACAACCAGAAAATAATCCAATACCTGGCCTTATGTATACGATGTAGACAACCAGAAAATAATCCAATACCTGGCCTTATGTATACGATGTAGACAACCAGAAAATAATCCAATACCTGGTCTTATGTATACGATGTAGACAACCAGAAAATAATCCAATACCTGGTCTTATGTATACGATGTAGACAACCAGAAAATAATCCAATACCTGGCCTTATGTATACGATGTAGACAACCAGAAAATAATCCAATACCTGGTCTTATGTATACGATGTAGACAGCCATAAAAAATCCAGGAATTCACAGTTACAATCAAGTCTAAAAATCATGAGTCAAAAAGTCTGAATCTTTATTCTGAAAAGTTTTCATCTTTATTCATTTCAAATTAATGCATTGACATGCTGATTTTTTCCTGTTACTTTTTACTTTAAATTCATCATCAAACTTTAACAGAAAATTCCCTATTGCTGCAGATCACAGGTTGATAATGCATATACATTATTTTAGTTAGCAGTGTTTTATTTTATTTAGAAGGTAATAGTTTCAGACTCTATTTCAGTGACTGTTGATGTGCCCGTAGATAACCAATACTGAGATAGGAGGTGGTAAACCTGCTGGACGATGGAGAGGTGGGTGTTATACTTGATAGGATCATCACCTTACTGGTGACCCTGGTCATCTGTCATCCATCATCGCTGTCTCATCATGTGTATCTCCAGGGATTAGTCAACTTAACCTGTGTTATTCCACCCAACACATTTAAATCATATGCTTCTGGAAAACAGTTCAATGTTTTTATTTTCAAAGGAGCTAGTTTAGTTTTCATTTTTAATTCAGTTAATATAAAAAAAAAATCTGTCAGAAATACTGCATACCTGTAAATCACTGAACAGTCCATGCACTGTCAGGAATAAGTTTGTCATGGTAAAAAACTGACCATTCCCAATGGTATGTAACAAGCCAGTACAATCTGTACCGTCAGGGACGACTACCTTTATATAATAACACATAACTGACCACTACAGACGGTTTCGTCAGAAACACTAAGTCTAGGTACATAACTGACCAGTCCAATCAAAATTGTCAGAAACAGCCAAGTCCAGGTAAATAACTGACCAGTCCAATCAAAATTGTCAGAACCAGCCAAGTCCAGGTAAATGACTGACCAGTCCAAATTGCAGTGTCTGAGACACTATGCCCAGGTAGACAAACATCAATATTAGAATATGTTTAGAATGAGAACATCATTGGTCAATCCAACCAAGTCATTTAGGTGACATAAAGGTACTGAATAGCACAAACTAAATAAATAAGACTAAAGCGCACTAAATGTGTAAAACTGAAAAATTAATTTAAAATTAGACAAATCAGGCATATTGACAGATTTAGAGCAGAAATTTTGCAACAAATGCAGTCTACTAGAAGTGCTTCCCAGCTGTCCTAGTTGATCTGAAGGTTAAAGTGATCTTAATCAGTGTACATTACCTGATCCTTAGTTTATCTAATTTTGGTATGAAGGCTTAGATTAGTAACTGTATGTAGAGATTTATTTACATCAGTGTTAATTCTACCAAAGTCACCTTCACAAGCATCTCACCTCTAACTTCTATCAACAAATTCTTCACATGACAAACATCTTAAATCTTTACAGCATTTACACAAGAAAACCAGCCAACCAGGCTTCAAACTTACAAACCTTTGTATACTTTTTCTACAGATACCAAGAGGTCTAATTTACATGTAGTGTAAGCCAATGGTATATAATGAAAGACATCTACAACATATGTAGTCTCTGCTTCAGATTATAAAAGATATAGAATTTCACTGTAAAATGTTACGAACTTGATCACCAAACACAAGACATCAATAATATATCTATGACACCACTGGAAACTTTAAACCTTTAAATAGCAGATTGGTGTGCCAATTTTCCTCACTGCACAATTAACATTAGTGTACACTTCAGCAACACTTTTCACAGTTGGCCTCGTATATTGTCTAGTTTTTTTTTAAACTTATTTTACCAAATCCTAAAGACCAATGCTGTCAACAGTACAGCTTTGCTGATCACACCTGCTGAGTAGATCACTTTGAGCCTCTAATCTGGGACACTTTCACACATATAATACCTGTATACCTGGTGATAGGCTGAATAGCTTTGGATTTTTATTTGATGCTGAGTTGAAATGGAGCAGATATTACAAGTTTTCCTAGCTTGTTTCATGATGGATATTTATTACATTTATATTCTATACAGAGTTTAGGGTACTCATGGGGGCGTGGTACCCAGGTGTGTATTACAGACCAGCCACGTACAAAAAGGGTGTGTCCATTTGATACCAAAGGGGTGTGTCCATTTTTAGCTTCTACATTGATTTAGCTACCAAGGTATTGTTTACAGAATGAAAACTTCAGACATAATATCAATGGCTGGACCTACTTCTGTTTCAATCATATGACATTTCATATAGCATTCAACCAAAACCAAAACAAAAATGTTTGGGGATGAAAGTTTTACAAATACATGTTTTTGTTATGTGGTGTATTGTCCGTGCAGAATGAAGCTGTGAGTTATGTCAGAGAGGGTTATCTGTCAGCTGTCCAAGTTTGTTTGTAAAAGAAAACCAACCACAATGCAACAGACTAGAGGCAAGCATCACCTAGTCTCCATCAAACGTATCTACACAATAGACATGTGCACAGTTTATCACAGGACCTATCTCATGCCTTGTTTCATGTCCTGATCTTTGATGCTATTTGGCTTGTAGAGAACTTTCCTGTTCCTCGTCTTTGTTGTTCCATGTAAGGCACTCTTGGGCTCTCAGTTCTTGTCTGCTGTTTTTTTTTTAAATGCTCAGATTGAAAATAGATCTGCCTCAGCAGCATCTGCTTTGCATCTCTATAATTTAAAGGGTTTTTTTTACAGATTCTGAAAAAGTCTCACTTCATTTTTGAAGAATTCAGCTTTTAATTCCACTCAACAGCCCTGAATCTGTTAGGAATTCAGTACTCTATAGATCTTTATCAGCGAAAGATTACATCATCCAAAATTCGAGCCAATAAGACTGGGATTTTGTCACGTAACCAAGATTTAACACTATCATCTATAGAAAACTTCTGCTCAGGACAAGCAGTGCCGTTTGACCTTCAGGAAATCCTAATGCCTGGAGCAGACAACCTATCACCTATAAAACGATTGGGTGATGAAACAGGAAACCATTTCAGCAATTGTAACCACTTAAAAAAAAAGCTTTCTTACTTCTTTCTCCCACATATCATCCCTGTTTTTTTTTTGTGACAGAAAACTGCTTTGTTAATCCACTTTATAAATGACAACCTTTCTACACTTATCTTCGCCAGAACTGGTATCTTCACCTTCTCCTCAATATCACAAAGTAACTATAAAAATGCAGTGTAACAGTTGGTCTACAATTTTAAATGTGATCCTATAAACTTTCCAGGTCCTCATTGTAATTAATACAGTAATCAAATTCAGGAATCACTATACAATAATATTACATACAGACATGGAACAGACAACTGGAGATCTAGACTGTGATGTTCACTCAAACATATATCTGATCAGCTGGAATCTGTATCAATAGTATATTGTTCTATTATAACTTTTAGTTGCTAGAAAACAATAATTCTGACACTACTCCAATCCAAGGATCTTAATATCTTGTTTTTCATCGAGTTATAGTATATACACCAATTCCTGTGAATTGTGTACTTTTTAGCAACTGTGCAGCATTGTTTAGATTTTTTTGAACTGACAACAAAATCTTGGTGATCTTGAAAAACAAACTTTCCATCATCTATATTGCACCAATTCTACAGTACCTTATCTTGAGAAATCAAAAAATTAATTTATTTTTTTAACTAACCAGTGATTGCATGTTGAGAATTTAATGTGTTGATGGCACTTTATGAAATTTAAAAGGAAATAGAACAAAGTGGATAAAGTCAGTCAGTGCCTGTACCACTACACATGATAAAACTACTGCTATGACCAGTGTCTTGAAGAATTGCCAATGCACAAATTAGGCAAAACCTATAAAGATAACTCACTTTTCTGTAAAAGACCTCAGGTTGGTTACCATTGTACTAGGTAATACTAAAGAAAGCTAACACTGACCCAATCTGTTCACGTTACACAGTATTCTTACCTCGACGGAAATCATATTCTTACGAAGAAATATCACCAAGTGAAGAAAAACAGTGTTTAGTTAATCACAGGTGTTTTCTGATGCAAAACGAAAATTGTAAATAACACAATTTATATTCAACATGTTTCATTGTTAAATAATTGGTTCATTTGGATCAGACACTGTGTAGCGTATAGATACTGTACACAGAACATGTCTGCAATGATACTGTAGTCCGGATTGATTCTCAATCTTTCAGATATACAGGCAAAATACATATCACAAATCTTTAATCAAATGGAGCTGACAATCAAACATACTTTTTGATATTCACAAATTTTCTAATCAATCTGGTATGGAATAAATGATTTTCTAAAGATGACTTGATTCCTGAATAATCAGACCATTGAACAGAAAGCACCAAGGGATATTGCGAATTTGGTGCTGAATCAAACATGGGCCTAATGTGAAGCGTTGGTTATCAGTGATAGAAGATTCACCGTAAGTCTTTATTTTACAATTACTGAAAAATTTACAATGCAGATTTTATGCAATGCCATCAATCTTTATAATGCTATTAGCTGGAGTATCTGCTGTCAGGATGAGAGTATGCGTTGCTAGGTCAGTATGGGAAGCGCGTTCATGACAAGACATAATCAAGACATAGGAGTACTGGGTCACCAGGAGATGTGGATCTCAGGCATGACATCCAGTGGCATGTGCCACAAGTCTTGGAATATCAATGTAATATGGCAGACTGGGAAAAGACCCCTGATGACACACTGGTACAAAGTCCTTCACTCTTTGCTTTTTAATGTTACAAAGTCCAAAGATGGATAATACAATTATGAATAGTATATATAATCATGATAAAATAAATATTATCCTATTTTACAAGTTAACAAGCTGGGACACAAGTATTTCATTTATTTCTCTATTCCTCAGAATGAAGTTTTAGTTGCACATAATTATGCATTAAGTTTTATATCAAGCATGAAATGTGATGACTTTCCAATCTGGAATAAGAGACTTTCAAGAAGTCAAGAATTTTTCTACACAAATATATGAATATTTTGCTGTGATCAGATCTTGAATATTACTCAGAAAAGACATAAGCTATGTATGAAATTTAAAATGTCATGAAACATATGCCTTCTGTACTTTTTATAAACAAATAAAAGACTATTAATCACGGTTGGCTGTCTGAATCTGTAAGACATATGTACAGGTCTTACTGATCCTAACACACCAGATGCCTCATCACCAACTCAAGTGTGAAGGTGAAAGAAGGGCAAACAGTTAAAATTGAAAATTGTACAAGGAAAGCACATCCTTCTTATAGAGGGCAATTAGAGGTCGATCTGACCTATAATAACAAGTTTCTGTTCCTCTTTAGTATTTAATGGAATATATGTTTCCTAAATGGAGCTTGAAACACATACCTTTGTGGTTATGCATTCCTGGGATAGTTTAAGTAACAGAAGTATAATGATGTTTTTGGAGCCGTGGACTAATTCACATAGTGGTACTCATGGTCACACAACAATAGACATATATTGTACACATTGACAGTGCTATAGGTAATCTATATGACCCATTCATGTCTCCACTGTATACCAACTTCTTCACACCTGCCCAGCAGGACATTTCTGTACTTATTCTTTTGCTGTGGGACTCCTTCTTATTTTGGAAATCCGCTATATCCTTTACTATTGGGACTCATCAAAATGCTTCTATTGGTGTTCTGAACTGGCCAGAAAAAACGTACAAAAAACATTTACCTACACCTCTAGCTTTACCTAACAAGATATCATAATTACTGTTGTTATATTTTCATATATTAACATTAAAAAGTACTGTCAATTGTGGACTCCAATCTTCGACTATGACTTCAGTATATACCTATTATTCATGAACATTATGCACACAATTTTCTATGTTGCACATGCTAGACTGCTGAATGGATAACTGTCATGTGCATCAGTTTAAAAATTTGAAATTCAAATGATCACTTATTCTATTGTGTTTATAATATTGACAATTCGTGAAAATTGTCCAAAATCTATGTGTTAGAGGTTCCTTCCTCATTAAGTCATTTCACTAAAAACTACATCGTTCTAGACTAATTTGATGTGGTTACCATGGTGATGGTACTGCTGTGGATCTATAGGGAAAGTTCCTTCCTATAATTGACCACCATCACCACTACTATTCCTCAGGGATGATTTGTCCATGGTTAAGACTATACAGATCAATGAAATTAAAATGGGGTCCTGACTTAGCTGGGGAAGAGTGCTGTAGCTTTAGGGTGCTAATAGCACACTCTGTGACAGCATATTGTGTTCAAAAACCCATAAAATCTGGGGTCAAATTAATTCAGTATAACACACTGTAATGTTTTGAGATATTCTTCAAATCAAATTTTCTCATGTTGGCTTAGCTTCTTTATGTGATGTAACCTGTCAGAGCTATCACAGTAAATATTTAAATTTTGCTTGAAATCAAGAAATCATTTGTAACATGGAGTGAAAAAATAAGAAATACCATATCATTCAGTAAATGTAAGTTGTTGAGACGGCCCCTCATGATTAGATATGATTACAATGTTCATGTTCCTGATACATATCATAAGGAAATGACAAAAGAAAGATGATCAAATTCCAAAGATGTGCCACAGATCTAATCTTCCCTACCACATGAAGATCACCTTTGGCTAACAACATGGATCTATTATGGGAAATGAACCCTGTCCCTCTCTGTAAGTGTAATCACTAACTTTAGATCTAAGCTCTGCATGACAGCACACTATTTTCCTATATGTACACAACAATTTTACCTATAGGCTACACATTCCAATATGTCCAGTCAAATTTGAACAGAATCAATGTTGACCAAAGGCCTGGAGATTATTTAGTGTCTTTGGACAATGTGATGGTCAACACCTGTATGAGGCTCCTACCTGTGTGTACAGGTAAAATACAGGTGGACTTTTGATCCAGGAAGTGCAGAGACATGTATATTGGTAGGAATATAAACTTTATGGTGGAATCTGTCAAGACCACACCATATAGTGATCCTACAATGGACATAATTGATTCTGATGTGGGAGGATATGACATGTATGACCTATGTTTAGGTATTATCTGTATATCATTCAAGGTGGAGTCCCTGATTGGTGGAAACCATGTTCAATGTGTTGATATATAAATTCCTATAAATAACCTACACACTATTTACATTAACTTCCATCAGATTTTGTTATCTTATTTTGTTACACTTTCATTCCATAAAATAAATGTAATAATAACTTTGGAAAATGTAATGATTAAAAAATCAGGTTAATTAAACTTTGGACAGTAAGTTATGTAGGATTTTCTATTCTTATGACTCCAGAGCTTCATTTCCAAAATTGTGATGAGTTAGTGACAAAGAGGTATAGTGGGTTCTTAAAATTTGATTGAGTCCCGAAGAAAAAGCATGTGTCAAAGACTCAAATATTTGAGTCACAACATACATTATAATCTACATGATACTAAATAATGCTGAAATGTCATCTAATGTTTGAAGAGTATGACAGATCAACTATTTATAGTCACCAGCCCCCATATACTACAGGTCCTTACACTTGCCATGGGGCACAACATTCAATGATGCATCACTCACTCATATTGAACTAAAATAGGACATAAGTCAGTGGTACATTAGTTGTGGTGGTAGCCCTTTCTCCACCACTTTACCTGTTACCTTGCCCTCAGCTGGCTAAATGACCCCCACTTTGTTGTATGTAACTAAAACCAAGCACTACTTCCAAATATCTTGTGGTAACCCTACCTCCACCACTATACCTGTAACCTTGCCCTCAGCTGGCTAAATGACCCCCACTTTGTTGTATGTAACTAAAACCAAGCACTACTTCCAAGTATCTCGTTGTGGTAACCCTACCTCCACCACTGTACCTGTAACCTTGCCCTCAGCTGGCTAAATGGCCCCATTTTGTTTTATATAACTAAAACCCAGTTCTACATCCATGTATCTCGTCATGGAAATCCTTCTTCCCCCAGATTACACTGTACTCATTACCTATCCATCAGCCAGCTAATTCACTCTTCCCCTTAGTTATAGGACAGAAACCCAGCACTACCTCCCATGTATATCTAGTTCAGGTAGTAACCATTACTCCACCAGGTAACTCTGTCCTCATTTCCGTAATTTACCATAACCTTCCCATTGGTTATATTTGAAACAGACCTTCACCAGTGCTAATTCCCTGGGTACAATTAATACGCTCAAACTTTTCCAGTCCGTTGCATCACATTTCTCTTAATTCATTGCTAAACAATTGCTACAAGAAAGATATCTCCTCCCATCATCCATCCCAACAATTTTTGTAAGAATATTTCAAGCAAGACTAGTGCACCTTTTCCAAAATTTTGATGAGGCCCACTACCAAGAGATAAAGCAGGTTTAGAAAATGAGTGAAGATCATAAGTCTATGACTCCAATATGTGAGTCTCCAAAATCACTGACCCTATAATTGTACTTTAGTACTATGGGTGACACATGAAGCATTTTTTGACACGATTCTGTTTTTATCGTGGGTTGGGTTAAAACTATTGCACTGACCACAATGGCATTAGATACACAGTCATATACTGTTGTTGTATCCACACATGTCAAATATGTTTTGAAGAGTAAAATCTGGGTCTTCGTCATTCCTATGTTACCCATTTAAACTGGTTAGTGCACATTTAAGGACAAAAAATTTTAAAACATAATGTAATAATCAGTGCCAGAGAGAATGAATGACAGATCACTTCTGTCTTTAAAAATACTGGGACATTAAAATTGCTACACTATTGATCTGCGATGTCTCAATAGAAGTTTCTAGCATCGATGAACAAGGAATATCCTGGTTTGATTGACAAGACATGGCATCAGCGAATTAGAACTAAATCCGTTTGTTGATTTGTTTCCACAAAAAGATATATCACACAGCACTGATACAGCTCAATTATTGTATTTATCCAGTGATAAGTCCATGCCTGATCAGAGGCAGTGTGTTGCTTTCCTGGGCTTACTACACGATAAATATGGTACCATTCAATAGGATAAAGTCTAGTTTCAACTTGCATCCATTTCAAAATTATTTCTATGTTTAAATTTACCGTTATTATTTTTTGCCAACTAATCTGAAAATCACAAAAATCTTACTAGTTAAAAATCAACAAAATCCAAAGGAAAACCATATCTTTTTTTTTAAAAAATTCTTACTTTACCATTCAATTACACATGCATTGCTTTCAAGTAGACTTTTGTGATACGATAGAAATCCTCCTTAGATGTTTAGATGGTACAGGTTTTTATAAATAAAATTTTACATAAACATAAAAATCTACATTGACAAAATAATCTGACATGTGACATACCAGAATGATGTTATATATACTGAGTCACCAATGCACTAAATAATATGTCAATGAATCAGATATCAGGTATTGATGTTTGGTTAAACCCCTTTTTAAATACACATCCCTGGTTTCTTACAGCTCACAAACTTTGCCGTTCAGTATATCAATAAAATTTACACTTCAAAATACATCCAGATCGAAAAAAGTCCACTTGTAATAGACTTCCCTCCTCATGAACATGTGTATTCTAGAAAGTAGGTCATGTCACCAGCCAAGGGAGACAAATTGACAACATTGGCACACCTGTACAGGTAAATCACAGGGGTGTGTCTTGAAACCAAATCAAATAATGTCCAGTGCTCATGCATTTATGAATGATAAAACCAAAACATTTTCAAATACACTTCAATCCATGTTCTGAACTTCGAGAATCAACACATCGCACAATCACAATTGTTTTCTTAGGTAAAAAGGGGGCGGCCATCTTGGAAAATTTGTTGACGATTTGTGACACCTGAGAGTTTACCTGTACATCAAAACTTAACTTTCAGTGCCAGAACGCAACACACTGCACCACACAAGTGACTTTCTATCATAAATAAATAATCTTCCATATAAAAACCATGCATATATCGTATATTTACCTCGTTTGGTTGGCTCAGTTCAAATAAATCGTAGTGATCTTGATTCCACTGGGTAATAAGATTCGAGAGCCGTTGCCTCTCTTGTGCCTTCTCTGCCGCATTCATACTGGTAAGTATTTCTCCATGAAATAATTGTAGAAATAAAACAATATTATATCCGATTGTCACCTCATATCAAGTTGTGGTTTCCTGTCGAAATACTATTTACACTTCAGCTGCTTCCGTATCGCTAAGAGAAGCTTTCAAACGGATTCTACGATCTTGTTACTCCACGCATGCGCCACTCCCACGTTTGATATGCAAATTTTCCAAGGTGCCCGCACCCTTGTGTTATCAGGGGTCGTCTCACAGGTGAAACGGAACTGAAGTGTTACAGCGGGAAGGGACGCAACTCGAACGAAACCAGTTCGATACATCAATTTGAAAATAATTATGAATTACTGCACAGTGTCCTGGATCTTATACTGTTACGGAGCATTTAATAAATGCGTTGCTTTAACAGACCATTCGTGAATCTTATTTTTTCCCTTTCAGGTAAGAACTTGACATTAACTATCACGTTTGTTGAGGTAAGATTGACATTAACTATCCCGTTTGTTGAGGTAAGATTGACATTAACTATCCCGTTTGTTGAGGTAAGATTGACATTAACTGTCCCGTTTGTTGAGGTAAGATTGACATTAACTTTCCCGTTTGTTGAGGTAAGATTGACACTAACTATCCCGTTTGTTGAGGTAAGATTGACATTAATTATCCCGTTCGCTGAGGTAAGATTGACATTAACTATCACGTTTGTTGAGGTAAGATTGACATTAACTATCCTATTTGTTGAGGTAAGATTGACACTAACTATCCCGTTTGTTGAGGTAAGATTGACACTAACTATCCCGTTTGTTGAGGTAAGATTGACATTAACTATCCCGTTTGTTGAGGTAAGATTGACATTAACTGTCCCGTTTGTTGAGGTAAGATTGACATTAACTTTCCCGTTTGTTGAGGTAAGATTGACACTAACTATCCCGTTTGTTGAGGTAAGATTGACATTAATTATCCCGTTCGCTGAGGTAAGATTGACATTAACTATCACGTTTGTTGAGGTAAGATTGACATTAACTGTCCCGTTTGTTGAGGTAAGATTGACATTAACTGTCCCGTTTGTTGAGGTAATATTGACATTAATTATCCCTTATGTTGAGGTAAGATTGACATTAACTGTCCCGTTTGTTGAGGTAAGATTGACACTAACTATCCCGTTTGTTGAGGTAAGATTGACACTAACTATCCCGTTTGTTGAGGTAAGATTAACATTAACTTTCCCGTTTGTTGAGGTAAAATTAACACTAACTTTCCCGTTTGTTGAGGTAAGATTGACATTAACTTTCCCGTTTGTTGAGGTAAGATTGACATTAACTATCCCGTTTGTTGAGGTAAGATTGACATTAACTTTCCCGTTTGTTGAGGTAAGATTGACATTAACTGTCCCGTTTGTTGAGGTACAATTAACATTAACTTTCCCGTTTGTTGAGGTAAGATTGACACTAACTATCCCGTTTGTTGAGGTAAGATTGACATTAACTTTCCCGTTTGTTGAGGTAAGATTGACATTAACTATCCCGTTTGTTGAGGTAAGATTGACATTAACTTTCCCGTTTGTTGAGGTAAGATTGACATTAACCGTCCCGTTTGTTGATGTACAATTAACATTAACTTTCCCGTTTGTTGAGGTAAGATTGACATTAACTGTCCCGTTTGTTGAGGTAAGATTGACATTAACTTTCCCGTTTGTTGAGGTAAGATTGACATTAACTATCCCGTTTGTTGAGGTAAGATTGACATTAACTTTCCCGTTTGTTGAGGTAAGATTGACATTAACTATCCCGTTTGTTGAGGTAAGATTGACATTAACTATCCCGTTTGTTGAGGTAAGATTGACATTAACTATCCCGTTTGTTGAGGTACAATTAACATTAACTTTCCCGTTTGTTGAGGTAAGATTGACATTAACTGTCCCGTTTGTTGAGGTAAGATTGACATTAATTATCCCGTTTGTTGAGGTAAGATTGACATTAACTGTCCCGTTTGTTGAGGTAAGATTGACACTAACTATCCCGTTTGTTGAGGTAAGATTGACATTAACTTTCCCGTTTGTTGAGGTAAGATTGACATTAACTTTCCCGTTTGTTGAGGTAAGATTGACATTAACTTTCCCGTTTGTTGAGGTAAGATTGACATTAATTATCCCGTTTGTTGAGGTAAGATTGACATTAACTATCCCGTTTGTTGAGGTAAGATTGACATTAACTATCCCGTTTGTTGAGGTACAATTAACATTAACTTTCCCGTTTGTTGAGGTAAGATTGACATTAACTGTCCCGTTTGTTGAGGTAAGATTGACACTAACTATCCCGTTTGTTGAGGTAAGATTGACATTAACTTTCCCGTTTGTTGAGGTAAGATTGACATTAACTTTCCCGTTTGTTGAGGTAAGATTGACATTAACTTTCCCGTTTGTTGAGGTAAGATTGACATTAACTTTCCCGTTTGTTGAGGTAAGATTGACATTAACTTTCCCGTTTGTTGTGAAGTTCATATGAAATACCCGTATGGTTCCGGTAAAGTTGATATGAACTATCCGGATGTTTGAGGTAAAGTTGATATGAACTATCCGGATGTTTGAGGTAAAGTTGATATGAACTATCTGGATGTTTGAGGTAAAGTTGATAGAACTTTCTGGATTGTTAAGGTAAAGTTGATATGGATTTTCCGAATTGTTGAGGTAAAGATGATATGAACTATCCGGATGTTTGAAGTAAAGTTAATATGAACTATCCGGATGTTTGAAGTAAAGTTAATATGAACTATCCGGATGTTTGAAGTAAAGTTAATATGAACTATCCGGATGGTTAAGGTAAAGTTGATAGAACTATCCGGATTGTTAAGGTAAAGTTGATAGAACTATCTGGATGTTTGTAGTAAAGTTAATATGAACTATCTGGGTTGTTAAGGTAAAGTTGATAGAACTATCTGAATTGTTAAGGTAAAGTTGATAGAACTCTCTGGATTGTTAAGGTAAAGTTGATAGAACTCTCTGGATTGTTAAGGTAAAGTTGATAGAACTATCTAGGTTGTTAAGGCAAAGTTGATATGAACTATTCGGATGGTTAAGGTAAAGTTGATAGAACTCTCCGGATTGTTGAGGTAAAGTTGACAAGAATGGTTTTAGTGAAATCCAGTTTGAATCGAGCTGCCCCTCAGGATAACGGATATCAGATCAATTCAAATTGATTACTAAAATTTGGAGTTATGCAATCTTTCCGAATTATTGAAATTTATACTTTAAGATATGAATTTCAGGTCATAGACATCCAGTTAAACACATGATTTGTCTGGATATAGGGCCCAGATTTTGGAGTTTGGGATGTAAACTGAATGGATATTTTGGAGCCAGAAAGACACAATATTTCCGGATTACTGGAGTCAAATTTAACAAATGAATAAAATTGTTAATGCGAGATTTACACTATAGG